>NC_081180.1:40647134-40985918 GCF_029867415.1 Vicia villosa | reverse complement strand
GCAAATACTAACCATTGAGCCAAATTTATAAGTGGTTAAGATATCAAAGCCATAAGGATCACAATCCACCAAGCAATAAGCAGGTATGTGCAAATTCTCAACCAGAAGCCGCAAAAACCTGTTAGGATACAAAATGCATAAAATTAAAAAATACCAACTATGTACATTTGCAACCGTGCATACAAATAACTAGACACATTCATATTGTACACTACAAAAAGGAAAGCAGGCATATGGCTTGACAGCATGATATCTTAGGAAAGTGCAAGAGCATTTTCACACCTTCTTGTAGGAATATCTGGGTAGCCTCTTCCCTGTACAAAGATAGAATTCACACAAGCGAAGTACTGAAGCAAAACTAAATAAGGTTTTCGGAAAATTGCTTACAGAAATGACAATGCAATGGTTTGCGTTGCAGAACTGGTCATTTGCTAATCTCTGGAAAACTGCAAGTTCAACATCAACTATCTTTTCAATAGAAAGTTATAGGAAAGTACCTTAACATTTCTCATTTTTTCACTAAAAAAAAAAAAAGAACTTCGTTACCTGATTCTTTCTCAACAACTAATATGTAGTCAGCAACACTTACAATATCTACAGACAGGAGTTAAGCGTTTAGTCGTTTATCCTCTGCTGTTGCCACTTTTTTTTTAAGTTGATATCTACAAAATATAATCATAAGGAAACTAAACAGATGCAGGATATTCATTCACCCAGAAAATATGATACCTTTAATTTCTTCGACATAAACAGGAATAGGGTGAGCCTGCAGAAAAGCTAAATATTTGCATGTAATTTAAAAGGTAAAAATAAATTACTACATTAAGGTTAGTTCTTAGTTCTTACTGTGTTGGGAGAACTTATGCAGTCAAATATTTTTTTTCCTTCGACAAATCTTATCCAGCCCATAACTAACCTGTAGCAGAAACAAGTTTGGTCCATAAGTCTTATTAGTCTTATTTGAATAGGAGTCAAACAACATCATCAGCCTTGAAAAAAGTGATTAATAACTGTTAATGCAGCAGAGATACAAATTTAGATGACTGAATCCCACATATGGCATCCCCATTAATGTTACAATTTCAAACACAGAGTAAGAAGAATCATAATGAAATTGTATTTTATCACTGGCATCATTATGATATCAATGAAATTTATGAAGCCAACAGAAGATACAGAGTTCCAAAAAAAAATAGAATAAAACTATTGTTTGAAGTTCATAACTTTTAGATGCATCAGGGAAGGGATTCAAAACATCAGTGGCAATAATTTGTTTAATACAAAATTTGCACACAGCACAAAATAGTTTCACAGGGGAAAATAAAACTATCACGGTTGTTCATATAAAATGAACTCTGACAGAAAAGTGCATTTTCATGAAAGAGCGTGATCTCATTAAGTACCCATTTCCGGCAGAAACCTACAAAAAATAAAATGAAAATATGTGGTTAGCTTGCTATTTGAAATGAATTTGCAGCAAGGCATAACATAAAAATCATTTCAAGTTTTAATCACCAAATTAACGGAAGCAAAAGAAAAGAAAAACAGAAATAAATTGATAAAGTGAAGGAGAAAAAAACTACCACATTGAGGTTATGGCGACTGCACTGCATAAAGATACATATATCATTAATAGCACGGTCCACAACTGATTGGCCTGCAATATGAAAATAAATAGAAGAGTACATGAAAAGGAAGTCAATATCTGCCAAAAAAGAAATAAACCTTTACCCTACAAATAAATCTTTCAAGAACCAACAATAAATAAATCACGGCACCAACTTTTAAACAATCTCATAAATAAGATAATGATAACTTAAGCCTGAATACAATGAAGAATCTAAATATATTTCTACAAAATTTTGTCATAATAAGAAGACATCTGAATAATTCATAACAATTATTACCTATGAAACACTGATACAAACACGGACACCGGACACGACACCGATAATGACACATCCACACTGGTAATTATTTGAAAAATAGATAAATTGAACGTAATCACAACACAAGTGTGGAAACACAAGTGTGGACACTGACACACATTTTTTCAGAGGTGTCAGTGCTACAACGGTAGTTATCTATTGGAAATGAATACAAGTATCAAATATATGATCCATGTTGCAAAATTGTGAAGACTCACCCAAAAACACAGAAGGATGCATGTAATAAATATCTCTCTTGGAACAATGTATGTTCTCTTGCAAAAGCTTCTGAACAATGAGCAGAACTCTCAACATGAAATCTAAAAGCAACAAAACAAAAACTCAAAACCTAGAGAACAGTAACACAGAAGAGAACAATGAGCAAATTCAGTTTACAAACTCAAAACCTAGTCTGTGAACGTGCGTTTCCTTGCAAAGTGTGAGAACTTCCTTGCCACACGGCAAATTGGAACTACAGAAACTGCATTGAAGAACAGAGAAGTTAAACACAAATGAGAATGAAGAAGAATGCGATCGAATAAATCGAGATCGAGAGAGTCCGGATTAGAAATGAAGAAACCAGTTGGAATTTGGAAGGATGCAGTGATTTCCGAATCGATCGAGGAGAATGATCGGTGACTGTCCATTGGTGAGATTCACCAGTAAACCTCGAGTGAATTCTGAATTAGAAAACGAATGTGTTTGAATTTTTAGGTTTAGGGAAGCTAGATATATGATTTTCATGAAGAAGAAGATGAACCTTTGATTTTGGTGAGTAGAATCGCGGTCACTGGTTGTGATTCCGATTTCATCGACTTTCCCTCCATTTTTCGTTAATCTTCTACTTCTTCCCGTTTTAATTTCAAAGTTGATCAACTTTTATGCAAACACGCGCGCAAATTATTCACGTTTCTTTTGTATATGCCTTATTTACACTCGCTTAGCTTAGCTATATGGGATGCAATGGAGTGAAATGGTGCTCCATTATTTAATCATTTTATCATTTAGTGATATGGTGACTTCTAAGACTATTTACAATGGTTTCCAAATTCAACACCCTACTTTTTCACTTTTTATACTCCACATCATCTTCTCTCTCTTCCACCTAATAATTCAACACACATTCAACTTTTACTCACTACAATAGTTTTGTTTAATAAAATTCAACACCATACTTTACCACCATTCACAACACACTGAAAATGCAAATAATCACAACAACCAATAGGATTTTGCAAAATATTGTATGTGACCTCCACTCTCATTCATTCAACATGTTGAATTCTTTCAACACAAAGTAATCCACGTCATATTAAACAAGCTATTAAACATATCATTGCATGAATTCAACAGTTGAAAAAAAATTTCAACACCCCATTGTACATAGTCTAAGGTGAGGGTTTTACTAAATCCCTCACCCATGTACCACTTATTTTAGCTATTGGATGCCTTTAAGAACTCAATAGTCATTACTAGAGTGTCAAATAAGCCCAATTTTTTAAAGCCCCTATTTTTTGGCCCCACTAAAGCCCTACTTTATTAAGCCCTTTGTTAATGAGAAATATTTTAGGCCCCATAATTTTAGGCCCCTTAATTAATGTGTTATTTATGGGCCCTATTGAGGGGGCCTTATTTTGTTTCAAAAATTTCATTTCTAGCTCCAATATGGATTATTATTCTTGTAATTTGTAAAGTAGGATTACATATGCAGAAACAGTAACAAGTCTATGTTTTACAAACTAATCCTTTATCCCTGAACAAAGTTCCTCCATATTCCATATTTATGATAGAACCCTAAATCTATTAATATTGAGCCCAATATGGTAAAACCCAAACATTATTTTGAACCCAATTTGAGCCCAATTTGTGAATTTTGTTTAAACTTTATTTTCCTGTGTTGTATTTTAAAGTGAATATGATGTGATATACTTATGGTTAAATGCTCTAATTTGATTTTGGTAAATGGCATATAATTGCATAATATTTTCTAGCTGGACTTGAGTGATTAAAGATTGATTTTTTTATTTATTAAATATTAACTAATTTAAAGAATGAAATATATTAGTAATATATTTCTCAATCCTGCCTTTGGTCCACCTTTGGGAACTATTACATGCCAATAATAGTTAACAATAGTAGGAGTTAGTTGATCAAATGTAATTTGCATGTATCTTGTTTCTGATAATAAGCCACCAAATAATATAGTATTTTTCACTCTAGGTACAACTTAATGCTTAAATTTAGATTTAGAAGTGATAGTAAATTATTGAAATTTATGCATACTTGTGAATCTAGTTCTAACTAAAAAAAAATTTAAAGTTAGCTTGTTTATTTTTATAATATTATTTTTCAAAATTAAAATTTTATTCTTATTTTAAAAGAAATTTTTAATTTTTAATTTGGGGCCTTGGGCCCCTTTCTAAATTTTGGGGCCTTATATGTTTGGGGCCTATATATTTGAGGGCTTGTTATTCTCAAATTTTTTGAAGCCCCCTCATTAAGTGGGCTAGGGCTCAAATTTTTTGGCCCCTTGAATTGACACCTCTAGTCATTACCACACAAATTTGTTCGTCATCACATAAAAATTCTCATTCATTCTCTTCTCCTTAAGCATGAAGAACTGAAGCTTGAATGTCTTCAATGTCATCCTTGTTCTCATTCACTTACTTCATACTGTAATAGAAAAGAATATGACCTTCCCCATCCGTCCCTTCCTTAAAGCCCCAATTCCTTATCCATTATCCTAGATCACAATTGCTTTGGTTAGTTAATTAAGACTTCCTACAATTTAAATCTATTTTTGTCAACTTCATGCCCTCTTCCACAACCTCTTCAAATCTTAATTTATGCAATTCCATGATTTTGTAATATGAATTATTTTAAACATAACAGTTACAGATAGAGGTTAAAAGAATATGCGACACCCAATAAGAACATTTGAACCATTCTCTATGCACTGTGTTTAATTTTTTTATTTGAATGAATCCTATCAAGTAGCCGGAAGCTTGAAGTCACAACTAATGAAACTAAAAATGAGAAAGAATAAATCTCATTAATGCCAAAAACAAAAGTGAGTTAATTACAAATCTTAAAGGAGGGAAAGCAAAAATGAAGAAACTTGTTGCTATGTAATAATGAAAATAATAATGAGAATAATCAATTAAACGATGTTGTTTGACATTAAATTGAATGGAAGAAAAGTTATGGTGTTGAAATTTCTGTATGCAGAGACATTTGTAGAAGTAGAGCAAAAGGCCATATGAATCTCACTGACAGGTAGAAAGGGGAAATTAAAATAAGAAATATTTGGTGTGATGAGTACATAGTAAGATTTTATGTAACTGCTCGATCCAATGGCCAGCAGTCATGGTCCACTATGAACCACTTAATTGGTGGTTTACCCTAGACACCACGATATATATTTTTTCTTTTTTATTTAAGTAGAAAAAGTTCCGTCTTAAAATTTTCAAACCATAAAATGAAATCTTCATTCTGCTTTTATTTTGTGATATTTAAACATAACCTTAGTGTTTTTTTTAAAATATTCGATCGTAGAGGTAGATGAACACATCAAATCAAAAGTTTACTAAATGTGAAAAATCAATTCTCTATGATATTTTTGACATTTTCAAATGAGATGACATCATCGGATTGAATCCAATTTAATAGATATACAACTTAATTACCGAGAGTTATATGACATTTTATTCAAGTGCGCCATGCAGTTCAATCAATCAATGACTTTCTATCAATGACTTTGTCGGATTTTAAAACATTGGTCTCACTAACTTTTACGCAGTCATCAAAAGCTCATACACAATCTCCAAAAATTCAAACATACTACTTTGAAATTCCAAATTCGAACATAATTGATATAACAATATTGTCATTTGTGGCTTTAGGTATCTTACTAAATAAATGAAAAGCATAGGTTTATTAGTATACATGTCTATTTATTACTCACAAACCAAAATGAAATGGAATTAAGGCAACACCAAGTTATTCATTAGCAAGTAAAATCACTTGTTTGCCACTACTCTTGTCTGTGAACATTGCTTCTAATGCAGCTGGTCCACTCTCAATGCCATTAGCTATATATATATATATATCTTCAACAAATGTTATCTTCCCATCCCTAATATAAGGCAAAATTGTGTCCAAAAACTTTGGATATAAATGATAGTAATCATATACTGTGAATGCATCTACTTTGATCTGCTTAGATACGATATAGACCAAGTTTTTAATGCCCTGAGGTTCATATTGTGAGATCAATCCAGCCACCACTATTCGACCACACCGTCTCATGTTAACTAGTGCTGCTTGAAGCATGTCTCGTCCAACATTGTCAAAATATATGTCAATCCCATTAGGAAAGTACCCGTCAACAATTAAAACAGAACACAAAATTGTATATGTTTAGCATTAAGTACAAAAGAAGCCCAACAAAAAGTGAAACCTAAAGCAAGATAACTAGTTTATGAATAACTAAGCTAAATGCTAGTTATGCACTTCTTCAATGTTGCATCTAGGTCTTGTTCCTCCTTGTAATTAAAAGCCTCATCAAACCCAAACTTGCTCTTCAAAATTGTAACCTTATTTATATGTGAAAACAAAACATTTTTTTGATAAATTCTTTGATCAATTTGATGTTGATGGAAGAAGATTTGAAGTGAGTTGAATGATTTTGAGAGAATGTGAGTTGAGAGAGTTTTAGAGTTGAGAGGTTTAGAGTTTGAGAAAGTAAGTAAAAATAATTTATCTGCCACATTTTTTGATATTGGTTCACAATTTTCAATTCTCATAATATGCCGAAAAATTCTTTAATAACTACTTACTTAAACACAACACTTGAACTTTTGTAAACAAGTTATATATGTTTTCCTTCAGGGACTTATTTAAATACTTAATTTTTTTTGGTTTGAATTAAAGGCCTGTTTTAAAATTAACAAAGATCGAAGTCAACACTGATGCTACAAAGTTTAGTTAGTTAATTTTGGTGATATGATAGATTTTGGTTTGGTTAACCATCATTCGATTTGGTTATTGAATTGTTTTTAACAAATTATGCGGTTCAGCAAATGAAAGTAATGATTATGTTATTTAACAACTGTTCGGTTCAATTTTATAGTTCGGTTCTATGGATTTTTTAAACAATCCTAACGACTATTAAAAGTTAAAACAATGAAATTGTCCATTTCTTTGAAAAATGGGGTATCCTTACTCCAAAAATACATGCATGAACTTACTTTATGAAAACTCTTAATAACTTTGTGTTGGAATGCAATAAATGAACACAAGTAAGAGCTAATATGGAGATGAATTTGAAAAGGTTCATCTTAAGTCTCACATTGGAGGGAACACAAATATTAGTAGTGTATATATATATATATTCCAACTTGAACAATTGTTGTTGGGCCCAAGGGCACCTGCAATTTTATAAAGGAGTGAGGACACACCACTGTGCCAAGAAGACACACGCGCGCCGCCGCCGTCCGGCCGGTCGGCTCGGTCCGCATGAATTAGTTTTTTGGTTTTGGAACCGGAATTAATAGAAATTAATTATCATTGAATAATTAATTAATTCGGTAAAAATTAAATACTATTAAATAAGAAATTAATTAATATTTAATATTAATTAATACGAATTGGTGACGTGTCCTTAGACCAAGTCTTAACCTAGATTTTGACTAGGTTACTTGTCCTCCAAGCTTGCTGACCAAGTAAATAACGGCTATATTGACTGGGCCGGATATATTTTCGCCCATGTTTTGGTCCACTCGGTTGGATCTTTTTGGCTATAAATACTTTCCTTTCGTTCATTTGCTCACCACTCCAGAATTCACAACCGAATTCTTTCTCCTCTCTCTACTCTGCTTCATCTATATTTTCTTTTCTGATTTTCGACTGGAATTTATTCCAGATACTACGACTAATTTTTTTAAACCATCTGAAGGTGTAATTCGAACGACACATCATAGTGCAAGTGATTGTCGAAACGGGCTGTTTTATCCTGGAGACGTCATCGTATTTCGAACTGCTTTTCATTATTACTGGCAGTACGGTGAAACGTCTTAAAGAAAGCGACCTAGTACGCGACTCGTCCCGATAATTTTCTTGGTGGCAATATTTTCTAATTCGAAAAACAACACTCTGCATTGAAAATAGAAAGGGTGGAAGACAGCATAACATGACAGAAACATCTCCATATTTCTATGTTATATTAGGACTTACTTTCGTCCAGTGAACAACAATAAAACAACCTAAATTCTAAACCGAAGAGTTATTCACAGTACAAAATAGACATAAGCAGCAACTTCAAGTATGCAAGCTCAGGTTACTCAACCACGCGAGGATTGGGGTTTGATCCGTACAGAAAAATTGCACCATAGAAGAGAGAAAAACCATATAATTGGCAAAAACATCTTACACTACAGCCTGACAACAGTTCATTCTATGATTTTTAAGTTCCTTAGGAAAGACCGTCATGTGTAACTAGACATCTATGAGCAACAGTCAGGTATATATGTTCACTGTTGCTTTGCTCGCTTACGTGCCAGAAAACGTTCTTTTGCTGCAGCCACAGCATCTTGACTTCTTTTGTGATGCTCCGGATTTGGTTGTGAAGCTGATTGCTCCTCAATTGTACTTTTTTCTTCTGAAGAAGCTGCGAGATTTGGGTTCATATCCAAGGGACTGGTACTTCTTTTAGAAAGATGGGAAGTTTTGCCCTGATCGCCAATCTTTTTCCCTGAAGACTCTGCCGGTGAAGTTTCCTTATCCAATGAATGTTCTTCATCCGTATTACCACCATCCTGGTGTTGATTTGATGCATCAGGGTTCATTTCCTCATGTGTCTCTGGAACTCTATTCTCGGCCCGATTGTCGTGTTTTCTCCTTTGAGCATCTTTTGCACCATAAGCCACATTTTTATCGAGGTTTGTATAAAAATCAACCAAAAAATCCTTTTTCTTTGTAACCTATGCAAATAATTAAAAACAAAATATGTCAACAATTTAAAAATAGAAATGGGAACTAAACCATAAACAAGCATACCAAATAAATTGAAAAAATTGAGGGAGAAAGAAAGGAAGACAATGGACCATTTTAAAATACATCACCAATCAGATTGGCAACAAGAAGAGATATGAAAACAATAAGGATTATAGAATTATTTAAAAAAGCAGGAACATACATCCTCTCTATCCTCTTGAAGTTCCCGTAGACGTTCTAGTTCCATCTGTTGCTCTCGTTCAGCAAGCTTTTTTCTGTATGCTTCTGTGATATATTTGTCTTTATCAGCAAAGAGATGATCGTCTTTGCTTCTCTCCTTGGCAATCTTTTTCTCATATACAATCTCACGATACTGCTCTCGCTCTTTTGCTTTCTGAATCAGGTTTTGAATATATTTTGGCTGCATCAATGATTAAAGTATAATGAGTAACAATGTTATTTCCCAAATGACCCAAAATGAACAAATTTCTGTATTAGCCTTCAAGAAAGTTAAACCGAACTATTGGAAAGGAATAGACACGTGACTATTTTCGCTACTTTCATCCCTCCCTGCAACAGTACCTTTCTCTCTTCACGATCTTGTAACAATGGACGGGAAACTTTCTCTTTCATTTTGTCATAGACTCCATCATAGTCAAATATGGTTGGATCTTCTTCCAATGCTTTCTTTTGCTGCTCTTCGACCTTAAAATGGAAAAAATCAAACCAATAGAAAGTAAGATCATAATCTGTACAAATAAATAAATATTCATAACAACCACGACACAATTAAAATGTAAGGTCAACATACATCCTTGAGACTTTTAGTTTTGCTAGCCTGGATAGCAATTTCTCTCTCGACATTATTATCATCATCCTCATTAAAGCCAAAAGGAAGGGCAATTGAAGGCCTTGGAAGCTGTTTTTTCGGCTTTGCGGGCCTAAGATTCAAGCCATACTTGCTCATTTGAACCAGCTTCTTCTTCACTGCAATTTGAACACAGCATAAACGATCATTGTTTGTATCATTCTGATTTTATTTGTATGAAAGCAACTACCTTCAATCCTTGAAGAAAGATGAATAATTGAAACTAATGATTAACTAAACATATACTAAAATCTAGGGTAAAACTCAAAATAATGCGGCAGATGAAAAGGGAAGCAAGGGCACCAAAAAAAAAAGCGTTACAGCAATAAGCAGTTGAAAATTGAAAAGGTATTGCAAGAAATAGAAGAACCCTACCTCGAACTGCTACAAAAATGTATTCAGCTAAAGGAGGGAGGAGAATTTGAGAATTTGAGTTCGATTGGAGAATGGAGATTATCTTAGAGCGGATCCAATGGAGAAGAGTGCGCAGGAGCTCGGCAATGGGGGAAGAGAAACCCTAGAAATCATAGACATGAAATAAACGAGCGATTATTGATAGTGGAGAGGCTAATCAACAACGAACGATTAATCTATGGGAATTTCTAGCTCCCAGCTCTTAAAATATGAAATTGCTCGAGAATGTATTTGAAAATGTATTTTTGGATTTTTTTTCTTTTTCAATGTAGTGTCATATTGGTGTAAAATTGTAGGGACGATTTCTAGTGTCATATTAGTGTCATATCGCTGTAAATGACTGTCTGCGTTTATAAATGTCAGGAAAATGAACGTTTGTTTTTAATTCTTATAAAATTATTAAATTTTGTTTATGGGTTTCTTTTAAAATTGTTATTAATAAAAATATTATATTTTAATTTCTACAAAATTATTATTAACGTAATTTTAGTTTTTGCAGTTAAATAAATACTAGTAACAAACCCGTGCATACGCACGGGTTCTGGTCTGGTACGTGTATTTGTATACATAATATATTTATTTTAAATAGAATTTTAAAAAAGAAAAAATATTTAAATTAATAGTAAATTTTTTCGTATTTAAAAATATTTAAATCAATATTAGATTTGTTCCCGTATACCATTTTTTAATAAAAAATACTATCTTTTGTATATAAAAATGTTTAGATCCATAATAAAAAAATTTCCTGTATACAAATATTAATTATTATTTATGTTTAGATATATTTACAAAAATATTTGGATCAATAGTAAATTTTCGTATATAAAAATATTTAGATCAATAATAATTTTTTTTCCGTATACCACTTTTGAGTTAAAATTTTGTGGATCATAAATACCATTTTTTGTATATAAAAATATTTAGATCCCCGTATACAAATATTATTTATGTGTAGGTATCATTTACAAAAATAACTAGAGCAATAGTAAATTTTCGTATATAAAAATATTTAGATCAATTATAAATTTTTTTTCGTATACAATTTCTAGATCATAAATATTTGGATCATATATATCATCTTTCGTATATAAAAATATTTAGATCAATAATAAATTTTTTCTGTATACAAATATTATTTATGTTTAGCAGTGCCGACCATATACATCTTTAGTCAAATAATTATGAAAAATTATACTGTTTTTATGTGTCATGATCTAGGCCCTTAATCTCTAGTAAAATGAAAAGCTAGCCTACATATAACCATATTAATATTCTAACATTTAAGAAAATTTATGATATTAATTGCACACTTTTTTTTTTAATTTCAAAAGTACTCCATGTAATATTTATCATTATTATACTCTGAAGTATATATAATTTAAAAAGTATACATTTTATTAGGAAAAAGTGCAAACCGTAAAACTTTAAATCTAAAACAAACTAACTATTACAAGTAATATACAATATAATTAGGGGTGTCAAATATATCCAAATAAAATTTGAAAGTTAATTTGGTTTTTTTATCTAATTATCCTAAATTAAATTGAATCGTAAGTAATTTTATTTATAAATAAGATGTATTTTTTACTTCATAGTCGATATAATCTGCGGTGTAAATATTTTTATTAGGCCCATTTTTTTATTCGAATAGGGTCTCTGGATTGATTGGACCAGCCCTGATATTTAGGTATCTTTTACAAAAATATCTAAATCAATAGTAAATTTTCGTATATAAAAATATTTATATCAATAATAGATTTTTTCCCGTATATAAAAATAACACCGTTTATAAATATACATGGATTAAATATATTTTACCCTGTACACAAATATTATTTTTTGTAGGCATCATTTATAAAAATATTTAGATTGATAATAGAATTTGACTTTGACCCGTAACAACCATTTGACACATAATTAGATTAATAACATATATTTTAGAAACTAATTTACTTGTGAATTAAAAAAAGAGAATAATAATCATGCACCGAAAGTGTATAATTATTTTACACATGCAAAAAGTAAATTTTGGACACAAAATACCTTTAAAATAGTATAATTTAGGTGCAAAAGTACAATTTAGAATCAAAAGTACAATTTAGAACCAAAAGTACAATTTAGATGCAAAAGTACTATTTAGAATCAAAAGTACAATTTAGTTACAAAAAGTAAATTTTGGACACAAAATGCCCCTAAAATGATGAGGTGGCGGACAAAGACAAAAGGTTAAAATGGTATTTTCCAGAGCATCTATTTTTCTTATATTATAGATTTATTTTTGAATAATTATTTTACATATATGTTCTATAAAAAGTTTTTTGAAAAAAAAGAAATTCAATATTTAATTTTTATGTCGAAATTTTTATTACTTTCATCATTATTTTTTTAAATTCATATTTAATTCTTTTCATTTTAAAAATAAATAAATTTGGTAAATAAATATTTTACAGTATTCTAAACATGTGTGAAAAAATTATTAAAAATTTAAAAGTTAAATGGTAATTACATAATTTTTTAAATTTTAGAAAATAACACGGACTAAAACTCCACGTATAAAATTTGTGTAGAGAACAAAATATGTCATTTTTTTAATAGGACTAAATATAAAATTTGAGATATTTATAAGAAACAAAAACATATTTAACCTAAATTTCATGATTTACAATTTCTTTCTATATTCATACAGTTTCAAATTCAAAAGTAATTATATCCGGATAAATCTCATACTAAACAAAAACACAACATGACACTTTATGGATGTGCATATCCGTAAACATAATTTTTTTCGTAAAAAAAAAAAGTGTATCCCGAAAATGCATCTCTAAAAAGTGTTTTGATGACATGATAAAATTTCTAAAATCTAAAGTGATCCAAAATTTATAAAAATAGTGTTTTTCATCCCATATATACACCTCAGTCAGAGAATGAATACATATTGCCAACTTGCATTTGTGTATTTCAAGGGCGAGAAGTTGTCACTTCAATTTAGGGTCATCGAGAACATACCTCTCGTCGTTCTGATATTCAAATTGAATACTCTCCTTCAATATCCAGAAAATTGAAGAATTGTCAAGTTCGAGTGTCGTTCACCCTCGTTTGACGGGGAAGGGAAGATACAATTCACAAACTTTAAATTGAAGATAGATGAAGATTTAGAGGTTATGTGGAGTAATTTTAACCGTTATGCAACAAATGGTCTAATTGAAGTGAATGCGAAGATTACAAGATTCGTAAAAAATATTATCAATATGTTGCAACGTCCCTAACTACCCGTTTATAACGATATGTAATGTTAAATTTATGTTTACAACTATCTATGTAATAAATGTTTTAATTTAATGTCAAGTTGTTGTAATTTTTAGATCTTGCTCATACTATCTTTGATTCTGTTTTGAAGTATCAGCCCCATTTTCGGATATACATTTCCAAAATTTACCAAATACACATTCGGAGATGCAACTTCGAACTAAAATTAAGTATAATATGGGTGACTCACTCGATTGCGTTCATTTTTGTGGGAAATGGGTGCGTCCGGAGATGCATCTCCGAACTCTAGGGACATTTTTAGGTTAGCTGATATATTAAAAAAACATGTTGGTATCAGTACAAAGTGGTATTGATTAGAGCCGACAAGATGGTTAGCTGATATGAGATAGCCCGTTAAGTCTGATAAGAGGAATGTTCATCCCACGCAATGGGGTGCATTTCACACCTCTGAAAACTCAAAAATATCTTTATTGATGCCTGAAGATACATCTTCTGACGCACTAAAAATTACAACAACCTTCATAATTCAGCCACACACCCCATTTTACCAACATATGGTACGGAGAAGCATCTCTGTGAATTTTCTAGGATAGATTCGGAGATGTATCTTCGTAAAATCCCATGAATTCATTTTAAGCTATTGGAAGCATGTTTATTGCACATAACAGGAAATATTTTGGAGATACATCTCCGAAAACCCCCCTTAATATTGTCTAGGCAGCATCATTGTACTAACTTTGTCATTTTCTAGGCCAACTTATATTTTAGGCCATAAATTAGAAAATGAAGGATAGAAAAACACTTAGAAAGGGGGGGTTTGAATAAGTGTAGTCTAAAAACTTGAACGATAAAAACAATATGCACAGTTATTTTTATCCTGGTTCGTTGTTAACTAAACTACTCCAGTCCACCCCCACGGAGTGATTTACCTCACCTGAGGATTTAATCCACTAATCGCAACAGATTACAATGGTTTTCCACTTAGTCCGCGACTAAGTCTTCTAGAGTATCCTGATCACAACCTGATCACTCCAGGAACAAATGCTTAGACACAAGCTAAGACTTTCTTAGAGTATCCTGACCACCACGTGATCACTCTAAATACAACTGCTTAGACACAAGCTAAGACTTCCTAGAGTATTCTGATCAACACTTGATCACTCTAGTTACTTACAAATTAATGTAATCAATTAAGAGTATTACAAATGCTTCTGAAAAGCTATAATCACAACAGTGATATTTCTCTTAACGTTTAAGCTTAATCTCACTAATATATTACAACAGCAATGTAGTGAGCTTTGATGAAGATGAAGTTTCTGAGCTTTGAGTTTGAACAGCGTTTCAGCAAGTTTTTCAGAATTGGTTCTTTCAAAATCGTCAACCTTGCTTCTCATCAGAACTTCATATATATAGGCGTTTGAGAAGATGACCGTTGGGAGCATTTAATGCTTTGCGTGTTCCGTACAGCTTTGCATTTAATGTTTCACGCTTTTGTCAACTACCTCGAGCCTTGTTCACGCTGTGTCTACTGACGTTGCCTTTAATAGCTTCCAACGTTCCTTTTGTCAGTCAGCGTAGCCTGCCACTTGTACTTTCTTCTGATATGATGTTTGTGAATAAAATATTTGAATATCATCAGAGTCAAACAGCTTGGTGCATAGCATCTTCTTGTCTTCTGACCTTGAAGTGCTTCTGAGCGTGATACCATGAGAACTTCAGTGCTTCTGCTTCTGATCTCAAGTTCTTCTGATGCTTCCATAGACCCATGTTCTGATTCTGCCTTGACCATCTTCTGATGTCTTGCCAGACCATGTTCTGATGTTGCATGCTGAACCTTCTGAAACAAAGCTTCTGAGCGCTGATTTGTGCATACTCTTTATATATATTTCCTGAAATGGAAATTGCAATGTATTAGAGTACCACATTATCTCACACAAAATTCATATCCTTGTTATCATCAAAACTAAGAATATTGATCAGAACAAATCTTGTTCTAACAATCTCCCCCTTTTTGATGATGACAAAAACATATATAAATGATATGAATCTGCGATCAGAAAGAGCAGACGGCTAAAGACAAATTACACAGCTATAGCATAAGCATGTGAATATGTCTCCCCCTGAGATTAACAATCTCCCCCTGAGATGAATAATCTCCCCCTGAAATAAATACTCGAAGAACTTTAATAATAAAAGACTTCCCTGATTATTTCGGTAGAGACGATCACATAAGCTTCTGTCTTCTGATAATTCATAGCTTCTGACTTCTGCTTCCATTGGACAGCTTCAGAACTTGAATTTCTTTAGATCCCTAGAACACTCACAGCTTCTGATTCCTGCTTCCATTTAGGACAGCTTCAGAACTTGAATTTCTTTGATCTTCAGAACTTTCACAGCTTCTGATTCCTGCTTCCATTTAGGACAGCTTCAGAACTTGAATTTCTTTGATCTTCAGAACATTCACAGCTTCTGATTCATGCTTCCATTTAGGACAGCTTCAGAACTTGAGTTTTCTGGATCTTTAGAACATTCACAGCTTCTGATTTCTGCTTCCCTCGGATAGCTTCAGAGCTTTGAATTTCTTCTTACATCACTTCATGCTAGATTGTATCAGAACATTGTTGAATGTACCAGAGCATCATCAGAGCATCTCTACATCCTGAAATGTTACAGAACAAAACTAAACGACAAAAGTCAGCATGAATGAGTTAGAACATAAAATGTGTATCAGAACACAAAATATGTATCAGAGCCATATAAGCCATATAGAATATATCAGATCCAATAGACAATGTATCAGAGCAAATAGACAATGATTTGGATCATATTCTATTATCAGAATTTCTGATCATTCTTCCTTCTTGCTTCTGATTCTGAAGCTTCCTAGCACTCAGCTTGCTTCAAGAATCCAAGAGCTATTTCTGATCATTCTTCCTTCTTGCTTCTGATTCTGAAGCTTCCTAGCACTCAGCTTGCTTCAAGAATCCAAGAGCTTGATCCATTTTGTTGCTTCTTATGTTGATCTTGAATCTTTGATTCCTGCAACAACACAACTTAAAAACATAGAACTTTGCAAGTTCTGTTAGTAAATGTGGAGCCTTTTTACTCGGTAACTGATAATATTAATCAGATCATTTATCATACATTTTCTCCCCCTTTTTGTCATAACATCAAAAAGCATAAAAGATTCAGAGGTAAAGCAAGAGACAAAAGGAAAGAAACATAAATAACTTTTCATTGATTTCAACAAGAAGGATTACAAAAAAGGAATGCAGGAAAACAGATGCAACAAGGAAAGAAAACTACAAAGACCAAAGGACTAAGACCCTAGCCTACGCAAAATCCGCGCCAGAACATCATGAATCCCGTCAGTGCTTGTAGCTTGCCTTGCCATGAAAGAGCGAAACTCAGCATTGGCTGCTTCTTGCGCGTCCAAACGAGAAGCCAGCATAGCTTGATTCTGATGAAGAGCTTCCAAGGTCTCCATCAGAGCTGAGGTTTCACCAGAAGAAGAGGCACCAGAATTTCTGCCAAAAGGGACAGCAATCTCAGCAGGGCGATCTTCTGGAAGGTCTTCAGCTTGTGTATCTTCCATCTCCACATCTGAGTCTGACTCAAAAGTAGCCTCAGCATATTCTGGTTCAGGCAGCTCAGAAGTTCCAACTTCCAACGCTTGAAGAATAGCTGCTAGGTTTGTTGGAGGAGTAAGACCAGCAACTTCAGCAGGATAAACCACTACTGGAAAGACCATGTGAGGTGCTTTTTCAGAAGGGTTCATTCTGAACCAGTTAAACAGCCACTGAAAATCTCCAGTCAGCACAGGATACCATGGTCTCCATACCACGATGTCTCTGCAGGGATTTTCTTCTTCCAACTCGTCTGCAGGTATCCTCTCTTCAAGAACTCTTCTGTTCCTGATGAGATGGTGATAGCTGCTTTCACCAACTTCCAACCGAAGACCACGAACACCAGGTGCTTCAGACATGATCCTTCTCTGAATGTCTGTAGCCCTAACCAGAAAATCCTGACGAAAGTTATCCCAAAGGTTGCATGTAGCATACTCATCCAGATGGTTAAGGTGAGCAGCACCCAGAATCTCCAACCAGCTATTTACATCAGAATGTAAAAGCTCCAGAAATGATTGAGTGGTAGGGGTTGGAGGGTTGACAGTGAACCTGGAATCGGGAAAAACAACACTGTAGGGGTTAGGTGTTCTGGTGGGAAAAGGGTGTGAGAGAGATGAAGAAATATCTGGGGGATGGGTTGAAGGAGGGGAGATATCAGATGGTGAAGAAGGTGGTTCCGAAAGGATGAATGAGGAGGAAGAGGTGGTGGAAAAATGTGAAGAGGGTGGTGATTCAGGGATACTATCAAGGGGTTTATACAGACGTCTAGAATAGTTACCAGACATCATGGCTTCAAAGGGATTCACCTTGAAAGGGTCATAGTAGATTTTAACTCTTTTTGGTTTGATTTCTGGTTCATCAGTTGCCTTTCTCTTTTGTTTTCGATCAGTTTCTTGATTTCCAGAGCTTGACGATGGATTCATGATGAAGTTGCAGATATTGAAAACTGCTAGGGTTTATGATATGAATGCAAAGAGAGAGAACGAAAAAGAAACTGAATGCAAAGTGAGAGAAATATAAGAGGGAAAAGAAACGTTTGAAGAGTATAAAAAGAAAACTGAAAAAGAGTAAATGATGGATAGCATTTAATGTTACGTGACGTGAGGAGAGATAATAATGACAAAAGACGAGATTTGCACAGTTACCTAAGTAGACGTCTCCTCAACTGCACGCACGCTTGTCCAGAAATAGTGAACACATGTTTACCATCTGGATAGCCAGTTACAGCTGTTTTGCTTTTAAAGAGATTCTGAATCAACTTAGACAATGAAACGTTAGTAATAACTGAATCACAATTTCTAATTGATTTCAATCAGAACTTCTTATAAAAAAAATCAGTTTCATTTCAGAAGATACTCATACATAAGATCTTCTCATCTTCTCATTCTGGGCATAAATCCATACTGATATTCTTCAGAATGAACTTAAACCTATATTCAGCAAGGGGTTTTGTAAAGATATCAGCCCATTGATGGTCTGTATCCACAAAGTTTAAAGATATAACACCCTTCTGAACATAGTCCCTTATGAAATGATGTTTAATCTCAATATGTTTAGATTTTGAATGCAAAATAGGATTCTTAGATAAACATATAGCAGAAGTATTATCACAGAAAATAGGAATGTTACTCTCATATATCTGATAATCTTCCAGCTGACTTCTCATCCAGAGCATTTGTGTGCTACAACCAGCAGCAGCAACATATTCTGCTTCTGTTATTGAGAGGGCAATAGTAGCTTGCTTCTTGTTGTACCATGAGATCAGATGACTTCCAAGAAATTGACAACTTCCAGAAGTGCTCTTTCTTTCTATTCTATCTCCAGCATAGTCAGCATCAAAGAGTCCTACTAAGTTGTAGTCTTTAGATCTTCTGTAAACTAAACCAACATTAGTAGTACCTTTCAGATACCTTAGAATTCTTTTAACCGCTGTTAAATGAGATTCTCTTGGATCTGATTGGAATCGAGCACACAAACAAACACTAAAGAGAATGTCAGGTCTAGAAGCAGTGAGATATAGAAGAGATCCAATCATACCTCTGTACAACTTCTGATCTACCTTCTTACTTACCTCATCCTTACCCAGTACACATGTTGGATGCATAGGAGTTTTGGCTTCTTTGCTTTCAGAAAGATTAAACTTCTTCAGAAGTTCTTTCACATACTTCGTTTGATGAACATAGGTTCCATCGGAAGTTTGGTTGATTTGAATCCCAAGGAAATACTTGAGTTCTCCCATCATGCTCATTTCAAATTCAGCCTGCATAGACTCAGCAAACTCCTTTCCAAGTGTAGCATTAGATGTTCCAAAGATAATATCATCAACATATATTTGACAAATTAAAATATCCTTTTTAAATGTTTTACAAAAGAGAGTAGTGTCCACTTTTCCTCTAGTGAAATCATTTTCCAGAAGGAAAGAACTTAAACGTTCATACCAAGCTCTGGGAGCTTGTTTCAATCCATATAATGATTTCTTTAATTTGAAAACATGATTTGGAGACATGGAGTCTTCAAAACCAGGAGGTTGGTGAACATAAACTTCTTCATCTATATAACCATTTAAGAAGGCACTCTTGACATCCATCTGATAAAGAGTGATGTTGTGTTGAGTGGCAAAAGAAATTAATAGACGAATAGATTCTAACCTGGCCACTGGTGCAAAGGTTTCTGTATAATCAATCCCTTCTTGCTGACTATAACCCTGAGCAACCAGTCTGGCTTTGTTTCTTACCACTTCACCTTTCTCACTCAGCTTGTTTCTGAAAACCCACTTAGTACCGGTGATGTTAAATCCTTCTGGTCTAGGAACCAAGTCCCATACATCATTCCTTGTAAACTGATTTAGTTCTTCTTGCATGGCAATTATCCAGTCTGGATCTTCTAGAGCTTGATCAACAGAAGTTGGCTCGATCAAAGAAACAATACCTAATTGACATTCTGCATTGTTCTTAAGGAATGCCCTTGTTCTGATGGGATCATCTTTCTTTCCAAGGATCACATCTTCTGAATGAGCTGAAGCAAGTCTAGGTGATCTTCTGATTGTTGGTTCTTCAGAAATCCTGAGATTCTCTAAAGATGCAGCAACTTGATCTTCTGCTCCATTACTTCTGAGACTGCCAGCTTCTGCAGCTTTGCTTCTTGGTTCTACTGCTTCTGATATATCAATATCAAAATCTGCAAAATTCTCAAACTGCTTTGGTTTTTCAAGACCAAGCTTATCATCAAACCTGATATTGATTGATTCTTCTACAATCAATGTTTCAGTATTGTATACTCTGTAGCCTTTAGAGCGTTCAGAATATCCAAGAAGGAAACACTTTTGTGCTTTAGAATCAAACTTACCAAGATGATCTTTAGTATTCAGAATAAAACATACACATCCAAAAGGATGGAAATATGAAATGTTGGGCTTTCTGTTCTTCCACAATTCATAAGGAGTCTTATTTAGAATAGGTCTGATAGAGATTCTATTCTGAATATAGCATGCAGTGTTAATTGCTTCTGCCCAGAAATGCTTAGCCATATTGGTTTTATTGATCATGGTTCTGGCCATTTCTTGTAGAGTCCTATTCTTTCGCTCTACAACTCCATTTTGCTGTGGAGTTCTGGGGCAAGAGAAATCATGGGCAATACCATTTTCTTTGAAGAACTCCTCAAAGAATCTGTTCTCAAATTCGCCACCATGATCACTTCTGACCTTTATGATTTTACACTCTTTCTCAGATTGAATCTGAGTGCAGAATTCAAAGAACATTGAATGAGACTCATCCTTGTGTTTCAAGAACTTTACCCACGTCCAGCGGCTATAATCATCAACGATGACTAATCCATATTTCTTCCCTCTGACAGATGCTGTTTTGACTGGGCCAAACAGATCAATGTGTAAGAGTTCTAACGGCCTTGAGGAAGAAACAACATTCTTAGACTTGAATGCAGGTCTGGAGAACTTGCCCTTCTGACATGCTTCACAAAGAGCATCTGATTTGAATTTCAGATTGGGGAGTCCTCTGACCAGATTTAGTTTGTTAATCTGAGAAATCTTTCTCAAACTAGCATGTCCTAATCTTCTGTGCCAGACCCATTGCTCTTCAGAAACAGACATAAGACAAGTCACCTTCTGATTCTTAAGATCCTGAAGATCTGTCTTATAAATGTTGTTCTTTCTCTTGCCTGTAAATAGGATTGAGCCATCCTTCTGACTTACAGCCTTGCAAGACTTTTGATTAAAGATTATGTCATAACCATTGTCACTCAATTGTCTTATGGACAATAAGTTATGAGCTAATCCATCTACTAGAAGAACATTAGAAATAGAAGGAGAGTTACCAGACTTTATAGTTCTTGAGCCAATAATTTTGCCCTTCTGATCTCCTCCGAATTTCACTTCTCCAGCAGATTTAAGCACCAGGTCTTGGAACATAGACCTTCTTCCTGTCATGTGTCGCGAGCATCCAGAGTCCAGGTACCATGACATGTTGTGCATTTCCTTCTTTGCAGCCAAGGATATCTGCAATAGGAATAATTTTTTCCTTAGGTACCCACATCCTCTTGGGTCCTTTCTTGTTAGTCCTCCTCAAGTTCTGATTGAACTTGGGTTTAGCAAAATATTTAACAGGAGGAACAGTATGATACTTCTTATTCTTAGTTCCATGATATTTCTTAGGTTGTGTCACATGCTTCTTGGGGTGTGTTATGTGAAAACTTTGTGCATGTGATGTGTGCTTAATATCATGGGAGTGGCCAAATTTAAATTGGTTATACAGAGGCTTGTATGATATTTTCATATCATCCACAGATTCAAGCTTGTATGGGATTTCACCCTCATAACCAATGCCAACTCTCTTGTTCCCAGACACAGCATATATCATAGAAGCTAGCTGACTTCTGCCAATACTTCTAGATAAGAACTTCCTGAAACTTAAATCATATTCTTTCAGAATATGATTCAGACTGGGAGTGGATTTTTCTGAATCAGAAGGAGATCCAACATTATTGGATAATTTTAAAACTTTTTTTTTTAATTCAGAATTTTCCAACTCAAGCTTCTTAGTTTCAAATTCAAATTGCTTTTTCAGCTTTTTGTATTTGATACTAAGATGAGCTTTTAATTCAAGAAGCTCTGTTAGACTGGAAACTAACTCTTCTCTAGATAGTTCAGAAAATACCTCTTCAGAATCTGATTCTGATGTAGATTCTGATCCATCATCTTCTGTCGCCATACGCGCAAAGTTTGCCTGCTCCCCTTCAGAGTCTGATCCTGATTCTGATTCAGAATCATCCCATGTTGCCATAAGACCTTTCTTCTTATGAAACTTCTTCTTGGGATTCTCCTTCTGAAGTTTCAGACACTCATTCTTGTAATGTCCAGGCTCCTTGCACTCATAGCAGACAGCCTTCTTCTTGTCAGATCTTCTGTCACCAGAAGATTCTCCTCGTTCAAATTTCTTTGAACTTCTGAAGCCTCTGAACTTCCTTTGCTTGCTCTTCCAGAGTTGGTTTACCCTTCTGGAGATCATGGACAGTTCATCTTCTTCTTCAGATTCTGATTCTTCAGGATCTTCTTCTCTAGCCTGAAAAGCGTTAGTGCATTTTTTAACATTAGATTTTAAAGCAATAGACTTACCTTTCTTCTGAGGTTCATTAGCGTCAAGTTCAATCTCATGACTCCTCAGGGCACTGATCAGCTCTTCCAACGAAACTTCATTCAGATTCTTCGTAATCTTGAATGCAGTCACCATTGGGCCCCATCTTCTGGGCAAACTTCTGATGATCTTCTTTACATGATCAGCCTTGGTGTAGCCTTTGTCGAGAACTCTCAATCCAGCAGTCAGAGTTTGAAATCTTGAAAACATCTTTTCAATGTCTTAATCATCCTCCATCTTGAAGGCTTCATATTTCTGGATTAGAGCAAGACCTTTTGTCTCCTTGACTTGAGCATTTCCTTCATGAGTCATCTTCAAGGACTCATATATGTCATGGGCCGTTTCCCTGTTAGATATCTTCTCATACTCAGCATGAGAGATAGCATTCAGCAAAACAGTCCTGCATTTGTGATGATTCTTGAAATCTTTCTTTTGATCATCATTCATTTCGCTTCTCGTGAGCCTTACACCAGTAGCTTTAACAGGATGTTTGTAACCATCCAACAGAAGATCCCATAGATCAGCATCTAGACCAAGAAAGTAACTTTCCAGTTTATCTTTCCAGTATTCAAAGTTTTCACCATCAAATACTGGAGGTCTAGTATAACCATTGTTACCATTGTATTGCTCAGCAGAGCCAGATGTAGATGCAGCTGGATTTGTTGGAACTTCACCAGCCATCTTTTACTGAAGCGTTTTTCTCTTCCTGAATCTTTTCTAAACACAGTTAAGTGCTTGCACCTTAGAACCGGCGCTCTGATGCCAATTGAAGGATAGAAAAACACTTAGAAAGGGGGGGTTTGAATAAGTGTAATCTAAAAACTTGAACGATAAAAACAATATGCACAGTTATTTTTATCCTGGTTCGTTGTTAACTAAACTACTCCAGTCCACCCCCACGGAGTGATTTACCTCACCTGAGGATTTAATCCACTAATCGCAACAGATTACAATGGTTTTCCACTTAGTCCGCGACTAAGTCTTCTAGAGTATCCTGATCACAACCTGATCACTCCAGGAACAAATGCTTAGACACAAGCTAAGACTTTCTTAGAGTATCCTGACCACCACGTGATCACTCTAAATACAACTGCTTAGACACAAGCTAAGACTTCCTAGAGTATTCTGATCAACACTTGATCACTCTAGTTACTTACAAATTAATGTAATCAATTAAGAGTATTACAAATGCTTCTGAAAAGCTATAATCACAACAGTGATATTTCTCTTAACGTTTAAGCTTAATCTCACTAATATATTACAACAGCAATGTAGTGAGCTTTGATGAAGATGAAGTTTCTGAGCTTTGAGTTTGAACAGCGTTTCAGCAAGTTTTTCAGAATTGGTTCTTTCAAAATCGTCAACCTTGCTTCTCATCAGAACTTCATATATATAGGCGTTTGAGAAGATGACCGTTGGGAGCATTTAATGCTTTGCGTGTTCCGTACAGCTTTGCATTTAATGTTTCACGCTTTTGTCAACTACCTCGAGCCTTGTTCACGCTGTGTCTACTGACGTTGCCTTTAATAGCTTCCAACGTTCCTTTTGTCAGTCAGCGTAGCCTGCCACTTGTACTTTCTTCTGATCTGATGTTTGTGAATAAAATATTTGAATATCATCAGAGTCAAACAGCTTGGTGCATAGCATCTTCTTGTCTTCTGACCTTGAAGTGCTTCTGAGCGTGATACCATGAGAACTTCAGTGCTTCTGCTTCTGATCTCAAGTTCTTCTGATGCTTCCATAGACCCATGTTCTGATTCTGCCTTGACCATCTTCTGATGTCTTGCCAGACCATGTTCTGATGTTGCATGCTGAACCTTCTGAGACAAATCTTCTGAGCGCTGATTTGTGCATACTCTTTATATATATTTCCTGAAATGGAAATTGCAATGTATTAGAGTACCACATTATCTCACACAAAATTCATATCCTTGTTATCATCAAAACTAAGAATATTGATCAGAACAAATCTTGTTCTAACAGAAAATACATACATTAATTGATTCAAACATACTACACATACATAAAAAAGGTGTACATTAATTAAAGTAAATTCAAAATGTACCGACTATACATAACTTGTTCCGAAAATACAAAAAATAATACAATTAAACATAAATTATTGTGTATGACTAACCCCATGGTTTTGTTGCCTGTACTGCAAGGCATTTTGTCCCTCAACAATAATGTCTTCTACGAGGGTCAGTTGGGGGATGGTTTCCTCAAAAAGTCGCGTCGTTATGTTTAATCTCACCATATACACAATATGTGCCGACATACGCTCCTTACTTCCTAGGTGTGGTCTTCCAGGAGTGTCTGGTGTCATGATAGGATGTGACACTCTATAAAACCATGTGATGCAGTCGTCTGCATAAGTCCATTGTATAGGAGCTGGCACCCTGCGATAGTCCTCTGGTACTAAATGACTCTCGAGATCATCAAGTATGGATCAAGATCTTTGTGGCGGGTGGTGGGAGGAATTGACTTTGATGGGTGTCTCAGAATAACCTTTAAATACCCAAACTGGCACATCACTCGCTCTAGCAGATATGCATACATTAGACCTGACCCATAACCCAACCATCCGGAATATAACAAATGATGTCCAGCTGACACGTATGCTGGTGACCATAGTATGAGTAGAAGGCAGTGTCATCTGCTATAGTGCGATCAAGATACACCAGGAAGGGATACATCTCCTAATTCTTTCTGTATGAGACAAAGGCAGCAACACATGGCCAATCCTCGGTGTAGTTAGGCATAGGTTCTCACCCGGAAACGCGAGGAAAATGAGAGATAAATCATCCTTGAAAAATAGTTCAGATAAAATATTAGTAACAAGTGTAACAAAAGAGTTATGAAAATACTAGTAACAGTAAATTACTGTAAGCAGCATGCAGCTTCCTGTCAACTGCTTTGTCTTCAAAAGACAATCTCCGCTTAGCTTCGAGAAAAAGTAGATCAAATAGGCGCCCCTTAGTTGTACTTGTGAATCGCCATTAAGTCGATGAAATATTTAAGGTAGACCACATCACTGTAGGTTACAAATTTGTCCACCCACATTGACGTGTCAACCAAGAATAAAAGGTAACACTTCAATGTGCACTATATGTGGTACTTGACCTACATATCATCACCTTCGGCATTCACAACCTTTTGCAGCTAGTCTTTATAAAATTCTTCCGAGATTTTAAATCTAGCATGATAACCTCTAATGTCAGCTACCTCATTTGCGGCCTCAAGTGAGTCAGCGCCCAAATAGGTAACCATCATCTCCCTGACTTCCTCTTGATTGAGCCTTATATGGTCCAATAATTTTTTCTAATGGGAAAATGTATGAGGCAAGAGACATCATTTAGGATAATGGTCATATCGCCAAAAAGAAGGTGGAAAGATGACGTCTCTGAATGTTATCTCTTTGTAAATGTCGCTTGCTTGCCATAGTTTATGGTGAACCATTGTAACCCTTTAGTGAAAGGGTATGGTTCAAACTATTATTCAAATTATAATTAATAAGGTGAACTGTTGTAACCATTTAGTGAAAAGGTAGACCCTCTCTCCAATTTCTCTAAATATGTTTATGACACATGAAAAAAGTCATCATGTTATTACATATTTACCCATCAAAATTTGAGAGAAAAGAAAAGGTGCATATCATTCTTAACCAGCATTGAAGATGTCTTAAGACTATACAACACACATTAACAATCAACAGTTTCTAGAGGTAAATTCTAAACCATCTTATTTAATATTAACAATTTCTTAATTCATACAACTATCATCATAGTTTATTATTCATGATATATAAAGTAGGTTTAATGTTATATGATAAGTTTCTAACAATTTCATCGTGTATGTTTAGTTCTGCAGTATATGATTTAGTCCTTTTTAATGAGTCGAATGAGGATTTAAATGAGAGGTTGGAATTTTGAGACGAGCTTTAGAAACACATGATTTTTGCCTAAGCAAAAGTAAGACAGAGTATATAAATTTAAGTTCAATAAAAGAAGAAACGTTTCTAACCTAAAGGTGAAAGTTGGAAACCATATTATCCCTCAATTCACACAGTTTAAATTTCTTGGATCCGTAATATAAAATGATGGATAAATAAAAGGTGATGTAAGCCATCAAATTCAAGTTGGATGGCTGAAATGGAGAAAGGCATCAAATATTTTATGTGATGCAAGGGTACAACTCAAGCTGGAGAGAAAGTTTCATTGAACTGCACTAAGGCATGCAATTTTTTACGGGACAAAATATTGAGCGGTTAAAAATCAACACGAGAATAAAGTAAGTGTAGTAGAGATGAGGATGTTGCGAGGATGTGTGGTAAGACTCAATAGGATACAAATTAGAAATGAAATTATTAGAGAGTGTCGGGGTAGTGCCTATAGTAGAGAAGATGGTGAAAATAGATTTAGGTGGTTTGGACATGTAGAGAGAAGACTTGTAGATTCTGTAGTAAGGAGAGTAGACCAGATGGAGAGAAGACAAACAATTTCAAGAAGAGGAAGACCGAGAAAAACTATAGCAGAAGTTATTAAAAAAGATCTAAAGATTCATGATTTGGATAGAAGCATAGTCCTTAGTAGAACATTATGGAAAAAGTTGATACATGTAGTCGGCCTCACATAGTATGATAAGACTTAGTTATTGTTGTTGTATGCATAGCTCTGCATTAAAAAATTAATTTTGAATTAGTTAATTTTGTAAAATTGATTATGATTAAAGGTTAATTGAATATAAATTGATTTATGTTTAGATAATTTAATGCAAAATTGAATTGAATAATAAATTTTAATATAAAAATTGTGTTTAAACTTAAAATTTGTAAATTCTAACTTTAAATAGAATCAATTCAAAAAAGAGTAATTCAAAAGGCAAAATCAATTTAAAAAAAAAAAACTAAACACCTAAAATTCATTTTAAATTCTATTCTTAATCTCTAAAATTGCTTTTGGTTCTTACAAAAACTAATCTCTAAAATTGCTTTTGGTTCTTAAAAAACTAATCTAAAATATAGATTAAAATCACTATTAACACTTCTCATACACTTATATTATCTACCAAAGAAGTTTTCCCTTCTACGGTGAGATCCGAGCTAAATCCTTATAACTTGACCAATTTATGTTGGCATATTTCAATGATCTTCCTCTCTCTCAACTTATATATAACTAATAGAAGTTATAACTAATTGAAGTTAGTTAATATACGTATATAACAATATCTAAAATATAAAATCGATTAGGAATAATTAAGCCACTAACTAAAAGAATCATGTACAGCATAAACCAAATCTCTTAAATTCCAACTAATATTACCACATACAAAGGTGTAATAGCTCTAACCTTTTACAACTGCTTTCAATTTTCAATCAACCTCTGCTATGCTCCAATCACCATTCTATATTGGGATTGCTTGAAAATAATCCGTTTGCTTACACAGATAGATAATGAACACTTATAAGACATCAATCATGTTTACTACAAAAGCAAAAATGAAAGATAAATTTATCCATATATGTATATAACTCAGACATTGAGTTTGTCCATCTCCCTCCTTAGAGCATTAGCCCTAACCAAGCTTCCAATGGTGTTGATAGCCAACTTAATATCATCCAATGGATTCCCAGGTACAACAGTCTTGTACAAATAGCTATCAAATGTCATCTTCTGCACATACTCATCCGCGCACATTTCCACAAACGCTTCTCTAGCGGGATTGGACCGGTAAAACACCTTCTGAAGAATATCCAAAACTTTGTAAGTAGGCCAATAAGTCTTGTCCCATTTCTCCAAATACTTTCTCAAATCACCTTCTTCAACCATCCTCTTCCCGTTCGCTGAACCCTTCACGATTTCCTCGGCACACATCCTTCCACTTTTAGCTGCAAAATAGATTCCTTCTCCCGAACATTTGGTCACGTAGCCAGCAGCATCGCCCACGAGCGCGACCCTTCCCGACAATCTACGTGGCCTTGGATGTTCTGGAATAGGATGAGCCTCCACTCGGATGATCTTCCCACCTAAGATCTTGTCCTCGGCTCTTTTCCTGGTTGCCAGTTGGAACTTCTTGATGTCTCCCTTGTGTGTCACAGTGCCAGTGCCAACAGCAACGTGGTCACATTTTGGAAATACCCAGCCATAGAAATCGGGAGAAACATCATCGCCAACATACATCTCCGCAAGATCCTCGTAATAAGCCATTTTATTGTCCGGAATTTTTATCCTCTCCTGAAAAAATTAACCATGCCATCAAAATGAAACATGCTAATGCTAAGTGTTTCCTTTCAAAAATAGTACCCACAATACATAAAACATCACAATAATATATGTCTAACTAGACTTTAATATGGTATCAGAGACTATCCATTGATAGAGGTCAAACTCTAATTTTGAAGATATATGCAACAATACATAAAAAGAAACCTATGAACTGACAATGAGCATAAAGTCTTGAAGAACATACCTGAAATGCAATGGCATATTCATAATCACCAGCATCAATAGACTTAGCAACTCTAGAATTAGCTCCATCAGCACCAATAACAGCATCAACTTCCAAGGTACATTTCTCCCCAACCCCACCACTTTTCCCATCATAGGAAGAATAATGAAGAACATAAGGCGCATTCTTCTCTTTAGGAATATCCATTTTCAAAAACAACCCGTTTATGATATTCGCTCCATTATCCTTAGCCCGGTTCCTAAGATAATCATCAAGCACTTCACGGCGTACCATACCAATATACTCATGAGGCTTAAGCGTCCGACCAA
Source organism: Vicia villosa (assembly GCF_029867415.1). Lineage (NCBI taxonomy): Eukaryota > Viridiplantae > Streptophyta > Magnoliopsida > Fabales > Fabaceae > Vicia > Vicia villosa. The sequence continues at coordinate 40,956,401 of NC_081180.1, read as the reverse complement.
TGTCGACCGCGACATTCGACGGAGAAATCATCTTCATCTTTGTGACACGGCGGTCTATGATGTCTAACGGTAGGTCAAACTCCCCTACCATGCAAAGAGGGATGGCTCCACCGCATGGTTTGCAGTTGTCCATTTTGCGTTCTATGAGGAAGGTCTCAACGCCACCTTTTGCTAGAGTTTCTGCGGCTGCACCACCTGCTGGGCCACCGCCAATGACGGCGACACGGAGGTTACGACCATCGAGTTTTGGGCTGGTTATTCCTGCAACGACAGTGAATTTTCGACGGTGGGTGGTGAGTTTAGGACGGTAGGAGAAATGGGTGGTTTCTGGTGAGGATTGGCGGAGTCCGAGGAAGGATTTGAGGGCGATGGAGGTCATAGTGGTTGAATGGAAGAGTAACGAAATGTGAGACTGTGAGAGAGTAAGAAATGAAGTTTTTCTTTATTGGAATGGTGGATATGGTTGGTGATTTGAGGGGGTTTATAACCGTTGGATGGATGGGATTGAGGATGGAGATTTCATGTGGATAGATTTTAGGATCATGGAGTATGTATGGTCCTTTGTTTGTCTGTCTGTACTTGGAATCGTGGCTTTGTTTGTGTTTTGAGTGGTTCATGTGTTGCCACGTTGTGGTGTTTAAAATGGTGCATTTTTAAGTCATCTTTTCATGCATTCAATTCGATGTTATAGTAATTTTGATGAGTGACATCAGCTTCATAAATTCACAACAACAGAAGGAGCTTCATAAATTCATGTCATGAAGTGCTGTCGTACCGAACCATGTTACCTTAAACATGGTTGTGTAGCGGTTTGGATAGATGTGGAATAAAAATACATCTAAAATCAGCATCATGATAACTTGGAACATGTAAGAATGTGACTTAACCCGGAAAGAGAAGTGTGCATCATGATGTAGAGATTTAAATAGTAGTATGTGTTAGCATCTGATTTTAGATTCAAGTATATTCGACACGAGTGAAGATGTGAGGTAGAAATATAGGTTAAACATAAGTAGTTGAAGTATATTTTCGACATCAAAGTTACAATCGATAGGAAACAAGTTGATTATCGACTGAGCCAGTTAGAAGACTTGAAGATGTTTTTGGACAGAAGAAGTTAGGAGATTTAAGGCCAATTGTCGACATTGGTAACAATTTACAATAGTTCAAGAACTGGAATTGGATCCTCTCCAATTTTTTCTCTCATGCTTTCTCTCCTGTGCAATTTTAAATGGTTGGATTAATCCAACACTTAAAACACATTAAGAAAAAAAGACATCATTTAAAGAAGAGAGAGAAAAAGTATTAGTTTTATTTTTGTTCCTATGCTATATAACTTAAAACAAAATACCATAAAAAAATCAAACATTTCTTATATAATTTGTTTCACGTAAGTTATTTTTTTTTATTTTAATATTGTTTTTATTAAATTAATACTTTTATATATTTTTTATTTGTTTATAATTAAAATAATTCCATACTATTTAATTAACTAGTAAATTTTTATAATTTAAAAGTTGAGAATAATCAAAATAATAATTAATGTATCATAAACTTCATAAGACAAATGTATATAATTAAAAAAATAGTTAAATTTAAAATTTTATAATATTATCAACATAAACAATAATTATAATTTACTATAAATCAATTATAATTTACCATACATCATTGTTTAATTTTTTTTAATTATATCGCTAAAGATGGACTTAAAACGTACAATTTGTATATATGTGAAAAAAAAACTATTTTTCACTAATTTAATTAATTAAATCTATGTTTTTGTGGATATAATTATAATGTACAGAATACAGTTTGGTGGATAAATAATAAAATTAATATTTCTTTTCACATTGTCAACATGAAAATTAAAAAATAAAACTTATTATATATCACATTTTAAATTTTTAACGTTCTTTTATTTGAAAGAGTCAATAATTAAAAAAAAACTACTGAACCAAAGAATTCATCCATTGAAAAATATTGTTTGTTATAATAAATTAGATAATTTACTATTATATATTTTATAAATAAAAATAAGAATAGTTATAGTATATTTATTGTTAAAACATTTGATTAATAAAAAAAAGAGAAAAGGGGATGCACTGACAGTGTAAAGATTTTTTACACGTCAGTGCACTACCTTTTAACTCTAAAAGAAAATAAAAATTGATAATCGTTATTTTGTTTTAAGTTATATAGGATATTAACAAAATAAAAGAAAATTAAAAGTAATAATTTTCTCTCTCTTCTTTAAATGGTGTCTTTTTCTTTTATGTGTTTTAACTGTTGGATTAATCTAACCATTTAAAATTGCACATGAGAGAAGGCATGAGAGAAAAAATTGGAGAGGATCCAATTCCTTCAAGAACTGAAGACACATGGAAGCAAATCAGAAAACAAAATGACACATAATTGTGTACGTGTGAAATGCTGGAGAGTTGACCATTGTCGATGATTATAGATGTACATAGTATATAAACAGACCTCGTCTATCAGACGGAGATTCACATTTTTCATTGTTTTCTCTATAGAATTCAAACATCCAAGTTATTCTGATACTAAATTTTTGAGAAATGTATGAGTTTGTACCCACTTTTAACTTAGGCATTTTATTCAATTACTTTTATCATTTTCTTTCATTTACTCTATCTTTCAAGCAAAATATGCATTTCTCTTCTTGATATTTGTATCCATTTATTCCACGTCCAAACACTACATTTTCAAGCATGAATACATTTTCTCAAACTCTTTGCGCAAATTTTCCTTAAGATTTTTTCGAGTTTAACCCTTAAGTGAATGAAAACTTGTGATTTTATTTACTAAAAACATTAGTAAACAATATGCTTCAAGTTTAACCATAAAATCATAATCTTGATTACTTTTATGAATGCATGGATCATTTGAATAGCCTATTATCAAGTAATATATCTTAAATATCTTGGATCATCCCAATATGTATATGTATGGTAGAGTACTTAATATAAGAGGAACTGATGAGGTTAATATTGTGGGATAAGTCTATGTAGCAAGCTAGGTCATTTAAGATTATATTTTTGACTAGCGAGAGACCTTGATAGATTTGATAGAGCATGTTATGAAGCTAGATAAGCCATATTGCTAGGCACACGAAGAATAAAGAATGAATCTATCAAAGCCAACATGAATAAGTGTTACATCGCAATTCTCATCAATATTAATAATAGTGCGAGAAAATTATGGGAGTTCCATTTGATGGGACTAGGAGTGAGCAGTCAAGGTATTTGCATGTTGAGGTCTCGTATCTCCCGACCCACTAGATCCCTCTGACAAAAAGGTTATTATGATCGACAATAGTTCCATTTTAAAGCCATGTCAAGGGTACAAAGTCAAGGTTATGATATTACGATGATGAAACAAATAGAAAGAGCTTGAGACGCAATATTTCCCAAATATTTTACCAGATAACTTGAAATATCTAGTGTGTAGTAAAAGATTTGCCAAAAGTTTTAAAAATCCAGTATACTGGATATTTTTCCCACCCCTTACAGATCTGGTAGTGTTAGTTTTTTGCGGTTGTGACTGTGTCGATACTTTTTGTAGGATTGTGATTATAATGATTTAAAACTTCTATAAATATACCACTATGTTGTTAACAAAAGCATCTTGCAATGTCTGAATATTTTGTATTTCTCATTAGTGTACCTAAATGGCATGAGTCCTCCTATTTATTCTACGCTCACAGAGAACACCCCTCTTGATGTTCCAAAATCCAAATTGGATAGTCTTTTGCGATACCCGGACAACATGAAGCTAGTTAAGATCGAGTATCACTCACCATAGGTTGATAATGAAGGGAATATTAAGCTCAGTAAGTTTGATTTAAAGACAGAAGAAAACTTAAGAGTTATGTGGAATACATTTCACCGATACAAAACAAGGGGTCCAATCGAGGTGGATGTGACTATTGCGAGATCTACTGATGATATTGTGAGGATGTTGGAATGTCTTTAATCATCTAGAAATGTTTAAGTTATGATCGTATCATTTTCATGTTAAGTTACGTTCATGTTAAGTTATGTTTGTCTCGCAATAATGTAATGTTAATTTTCATTTAATGTAATGTTAACATAAATTGTCAACAATAAACAAATAATTCAGTACAAACCCAAAATAATGTCAGCGATAATAAATGATAAACAACAAAAAATCTACATTTGTTCACCACTGACAATGTGTGTTATTTGCAATAACCCGACATAGACCTCACCATTTAGGTTTGTCAAACCCATGAGGTCATCAGAGAGAAGTGTTATTCTCTACAACCACTAATGGTCAGCCATACTAGGTGGAGGTGGTGGCATGTCATATGAACATCCTCCATCATATGATGATACATCATCATCTGGTTGATGGACATCCAAACATTGTTTAGGAAAAGACACATCCACTACATTTTCTCTAATAGCAATGACTCTCATAATGTTAGACCTAAACCATCTATCAATACCCTATAATAATGCAACAAGAATTGTTCTAGGAATACCCTGAACATAGCAAAAATTTCACATACACCTCTCAGGTAAATATGTAGCCACATAACTCTCCCATCATAGATAACCAGAAAAAAGAACAGTGGCATCAAACTCACAATGCATTTTATGGTCTATAAAGGGTGTACATATGACATCGACGACGGTCAGAGCACCAATCATCCACCTGCACTTTAGAAGACTGGATAAATTGAAGGTGAGAAAAATACACAAGAAGGGGGTTTGAATTATGTATGGTGGAATATTTTGCTTATTTTAAGAACCTTACAAATTGATTGTTAAGATCAAAACTTCTTTGAACAACAGCTTTTGAATCTGATCAAGTTCATATTCTAAGAGTAGATAACAATTGAAAGATAAATTGCATAAGTAATAAGTAAAAGCACACATAGAAATTAACTTGGTTCCTTTCCAACCGAGAGTAGTCCAGTCCTTTTGTCCCATAAGAGATTTTCACTATAATCAAACTCGATTACAATCTGCTTAGACACACCAGTCCAAGACTTCCTTGCTCAATCAAACTTGAAAGAGACTTCCTTCTCTAAACACACCAGTTCAGGACTTCCTTGCTCAAGCAACCTAGCTCAAGACTTCCTTGCCCAAACACACCAGTTCAGGACTTCCTTGCTCAAGCAAGCTAGCTCGAGACTTCCTTGCCTAAACACACCGGTTCAGAACTTCCTTGCTCAAGCAACCTAGCTTGAGACTTCCTTGCTCAAACACTATGTCTAAGACTTTACGAATTCTAAACAAAATGTTAGGATTTATAACAAGATGTACTTGATATACAGTCAGAGGTACAAAGAATACAACACAAACAAAGACCTTGTCACTTTATATTTCTAAGATATACGAGTGTAAGAAATCTCAAGTATATGTGCAATACAACAACTATGTACGAAAGCTTGGTGATCAAATCAGTTCTAGTTCTTTGTTGTAATATCTTGTTGTTGTATATATGTGTGTTCTTGTTCCTTTGAATCTTCAGCTCCCTATATAGAGGTAACTAAATAGTCATTGGAAGATAACTTGCACAAGTGTCTTTGTTGAGAAGTGGTTTCCAAGAGAAGGTCGTTGGAAGTTTGTACTAATAAGATCTTCATCCTTTGAACAAAGTCGTGTCAAGCACAACGACCACAAGGATGTTGGGGCAGACTAAAAAAAGTCATTTTAAAATGCCTTGATTCTTGCACTAGGAATTATGGTAGACTTTCTTCATAATATGGCTTTTGACAAGATGGAGCTGCTTTTCATATAGTACGGACCAGAGGCGCAGTACTATGTGTCCAAGTCATCAGAAGTTGAGGTTCCAAGTGTTGACCAGATCTTGATCAATCCGAGTCTAGGTCATATCTGCTTCTCTTCATAAGTTGTTCAACTGGGTTAGAACCAAGATAATTACTAGCTTAATGAACCTGCACACTTAAACAAATGTTAGTATACCCAATTGTTCTTTAAGTACTTTGTTATCATCAAAACCCAATGAGTATGAACAGATTTTGTTCTAACATAAATGAGGATGCTTGGAACTATATCTGATGGGCGATGGGGAGCCATCAGTGATAGGACCATGATCATACCACAAATGGAAGAGAAATGCTCGTATATCTAACACTACACAATAAACATAAATTACATATACAAAATGTCTTTGATAAATAAGAACGAAATAAATAAAATGTCAAAGCAACACAACCTCATGCCTAATCGAGGGCCCAAAGTCAACAAATAGGGATATGTATTTGGAATCTATGTATACACAAGACTTATTCTCTAAGATAATACATTCTATAAGATGTAACATGTATAGCCTAGCGACAACATCATACATGGAATGCTCTACCAATGAGTGATACATATCCTAGAGCCATGAGAGACAGAAATCTGCACTCATGTTAGCCCTGAACTCCCCCAATGCCATCCACTTGTAACACCTAGGTATACCTCATCAACCATACATGCAATCTTTTGGTTCATCAGTGGAGGGGTGATGAATTTACTAGCAAGGAGGAGATGGAAGAGGTTGGAGACATAATCATGAATAATCGTCATCTCACCAAATGGAAGTTGAAAGAAAGATGTCCCATTATGCCTTCCCTCAACAAAATCTGACAATAAGGGAGCATCAACAATGGTGACTAAACAGTTCACCAACGACAGTAGGCTAGGATCAATGAAAATCGCCATGACCTGATCAGGCATCTATAATTTAAAGAATTTCTTCAACTTCGACTCATGAGTGGGGATTTTCAATCGGCGTGGTTCTGTAACAAATAAAGCATAAATAATTAGTTACATTCAACTAACCACTAATAAATAAAAATAACTTCCATTAAAATATTTTTACATCTATGTGCTATAATCTAAATGCCATATGACCAATATACCAAGTGAGAAAGATACGCTCAGAAGGCCTTCCAGGGAACTCTCCATCCGTGTCATCCTGAACAGACACCTTTGTATTTGCCTGAATTAGCACCTCCATATCAGCTAAAATACGAATCTTCTTATCAGTCTGAGAAAGAACCTACGTATCATTCTGAATTGTCTCCTCTACCTCAACATAATCAACAATGAGAACATCTACCGTAGCATCATAATCTTTGGCCACTCCACATCCACCTCCTATGTGATGGAGAATACGCGGTCCGTGAGACTACTCAATCCTCCTACAGTGAGAACCGGTGAGGACTATTCTTCTTGTCCTAATTTGCATATGACTATCTATGTTATCTTCGCCGCCTCCACCAAAGCTCTCTGCAACTACTCTCTTGCTCAATCTAGGAATGATCTTGTCGTCTCTTCCTCTTTTCCTCACTACAAACAATAGACCCAAAAAATAAAAAATAAAGTTGACCTACCAAATTATAAAAAAAAATCTGGTCACATCCCTGCATCTACTGGAAATTTTAAATTTTCGGTATGCAAGTAGGTGTACCGAGATTTAGTAAATATCTGATATGAATATATGCATTTTTACTAGATATTTCAAAATTGTCAATAAAAACACATAACATTCATACAAATTTTTTTGAAAAATTCGGTAAAAATACAAACAAAATATGACATTATACCCGATTTTTCTAAATTGTTAGTATAAAACCATAACTTTGGTACCGACAATTTAAAAAATTCGATAAAAATGTACATTTTTCTCTAAATATCCAATATTATATCAAAAAATTCAGTATAAATATATAAATTAAATGAAAAATGACACTTACTTATAAATATCAGATATGAACAACAAATCTTCGATAAAAAAACTATATATTTTTTTTGTAAAATTCTAAAAAAATATGATTTTGAATGTGTAAAGTTGATTGTTTTTTAACTTCAAGAGTATTATGGTAAAATGAAAGGTTATGGAGGTGTTAGGTACAAGTTAAGGGGTGTCAAATAGATTTATCGTGTTTTTGACAAGTATTAAGAAATTAAAAATTCCATCTAGTTTTATGGGCAATAAATAAAAAAAGTGAAGACCATTATCTTTTAAACATTTATTTCTTTATTCTCTTTTTTTCCCTTAAATAAATGGCTAATCAAAATAAATTTAAGTTAAAATAAAACGATTATATTTTGTTAGTGAATCAAATCTGAATGGTATAAACAAGTTTCAAAATCAAATCAAATAACAAATAAATCGATTTGATACTAAAATTTAACCGAACCAACAAAAAAAAATTAAAAACAAGTTTAAATATTTTATCAAAAAATTTGAAAAAGTATAGCAAAATTCGGAAAAATTTTAACAATTTATTGCGAATTGGAATTTCGGTATATCAAATCAATAATTTTAATTCAGCTTGAGTATAGATAAATCGTCCTCTTATTATTGTTGATTCAATTCATTTTTTGAATGAACTGTTAGATGAAGAGCTCTACACCAAACACATCCTTCGGTTTTATTACTCATTTACTCAAGCCTGTCCCAATAAAATTGTTGTATTTCCTTGTTGGGTGAACATAGCGTACGTAACAATTTACCCTAAGAACATCCAACGTATTTGTTGAGAATTATACTTTGAGTGTCACCACCACACATTCAATTTCTACTTCGCATGGATTTCATTTTCAAATTGCAACATCCAAAAAAAAGACTTTCATCATAGATTCGTGATTTTACTCACTAGTTTGGAACAAAATATATAGGTAGTTGCAGTAGTTTTGAATCAGTAAGAAAGTTGGTATATCAAACAATTTGTTTCCTGTCATTGCATGTCCATGACATTTTCTTTGTGTTACTACCAAATTGTAAATAACATTTGTCAAGATATAAAATATTCCATTAGCTGGCTACTATAAAAACCCACACATATTTAAGAAAACAACATAAGTGCTTTGTGTTACAAGACAAATTAATTAACATGAAGATAATTGGTATTATTATTGTAGCTATCATTTTTGGAATTAAGCTTGAAGGATGCCATTGTAAGATTGTGCAATTCATTTTCGGAGACTCGCTTTCGGATGTTGGAAACAATAAGCATCTCTCTAGAAGCCTTGCTCAAGCAAACCTCCCTTGGTATGGTATAGACATGGGTAATGGGTTGCCTAATGGAAGATTCTCTAATGGTCGCACTGTCGCTGACATTATAGGTAAAATCTTTTCACTTTTATACGACACAGAGACAGACACGTTGATATGTGTCAGACACCAGACTCACACTTATTCAGACAGATGTAAGACACCAGACACACTTTTGTTCAGAGAACTATAATCTAATGTTATACATTTTCAGGTGACAAGTTAGGGCTACCTAGGCCTCCTCCTGCCCTAGACACATCTATAACTGAGAAAGATATACTGATAAATGGATTGAACTATGCTTCTGGTGGTGGTGGAATCTTGAATGAAACCGGCACTTATTTTGTGAGTTGCAAGTGTCAACTTTTATACTATATGTGTCTCACGGCATTTATCTAATACTGATTTATTCTGGATGAACCAATTATTTTTCATGCAGATTGAGAAGTTATCACTAGACAAACAAATTGAACTCTTTCAAGGGACACAAGAACTAATCAGAAGCAAAATCGGAAAAAGAGCCGCGGAAAACTTTTTTAGAGAAGCCCGTTATGTTGTTGCTTTAGGTAGCAATGACTTTATCAACAACTACTTGATGCCTGTTTACACTGATTCATGGACTTACAATGATGAAACCTTCATGGACTACTTGATAGGAACACTAAGAAGACAACTAAAGGTTTATTGAATTCATGACACTAAAGTAATCATGATTCATTTACTTAATGAGAATATTTATATATTTTTTTGTATTGTTTGTGTTTTTAGGTACTTCATAGTTTAGGAGCAAGACAATTGATGGTGTTTGGGTTGGGTCCAATGGGATGCATTCCACTTCAAAGGGTGCTTACTACAACCGGAAATTGTAGAGAAAAAGTTAACAAACTAGCTGTTACTTTTAATAAAGCTTCAAGTGAACTCGTCGATGAATTGGCGAAACAACTTCCAAATTCAAATTATAGATTTGGAGATGCATATGATGTTGTCTCTGATTTGATTAGTAATCCGGCTAATTACGGTAAGTACATATACGTTACTTGATCTCTTCCTTATTAATCGGATGAACATACTATTAGGATCGGTTTTAATCTAATTATGTTTGGTTTGTAGGATTCGAAAACTCAGACTCGCCGTGTTGTTCGTTTGGGAGAATTCGACCGGCGCTTACATGCGTACCTGCATCAATACTATGCTCCGACAGAAGCAAATACGTGTTTTGGGACGAGTATCATCCCTCAGACAGTGCTAATGAACTAATCGCAAATGAACTTATTAAGAAATTTGGATTTTCGCGCGTTGATCAAAATGCTGCTCCTTCACCAGCACCCGCTATTGCTCCATCTCCACAAGACTAATCATTCAAAGTTTTCTGGCCTAATAGTACTAAATTTGCATGTCATTTGTTGTGGAAACAACTTTCTTTCTGTTCTGTTCCATGTGAACTTGTCTTTATGATTAATATCAAATATTAAAGCAAATTAATATTAAATATGAAGACCATACTCTTTTTAAGTCTAGTAAGTGGCCAATACCATAATTACATAAATTAAACAAACATTTTGGATTAGTTCTGAGTTCACTTTCCAGGAACATGGTTTATACAATCTGTGGGTGGACAAATAATTCTTCATTTTTAAACATCTTTTTCTGGACAAAAGTAGTGCCAAAAGAAAAAGGTTGTTTGTCGGTTAAATTCCAAATGCATCCCTATCTAGTACTAAATTAATATATAGATGGACGGTGGAGGATTTTTTGCACCAATATGAATAATTATCCAATTTTCAGCTTCTAAGAGAAGCTAATTGCTTATGTTACATGCATGCTATGGCTGCTAGAAACTGACATTGTAGAACTGATAAAATAAGCAGAAGTTATATAAGCAGAAGTTATATAAGTAGAAGTTACATAAGTAGAAGTTAATCACCACCATACATGAGTTCCTGAGATCTCATGACCAAACACTAATTAGTCTTTTTTTTTCATCAAACATAAATGCTTTTACAACTCATATGTCAACTTAATATATTGTTTTACATAGCGGAACTAACATTTAATCACGCAGCACTTCGTTATGGTGCTCTTGGAGTGTGACGACCATTTGCGCCAGATGGTGGATAATCATGAAGTTCTAAATCCATCCTCTCAGTAATGTTTAACTCTTCCAAATGCAAGTTTTTCTCAGTAATAACCTGCAAACATGAACGCGTCCAAATTGGTGTATATGGTTTTTCTTAAAGTGCAATATTAATAGTCTTAGATAGTATCAGATTGTACCTTAGGAGTATTTTCCTGAGTAATTAGGTGAACTTGCACATCTTGCATAAGATTTTCAGTTCCTGCTTAATACAAGCATGCCATATGTAAGACTCGGACTAAGAAGATGAAGAAAAACTACATGCATGTTTTGATTAGCAATGAATTTCATGAGAATAAACGATAAAAGTTGTAGAATTTACTTGTAACTGGGACTGCTGTCGAGAATAAAAGATGAGAAAGGCCAAGAAGAATCACGAAAAATCGAAAGAAAGTTCCTGTCATGCCTGTAATGATCGTTCTCAGCAGCAAGCTCTAGGTTATGTTTTCCTCTCATATGCTAGTTCTCAGTTTATATATACACCGGCATAAGATCTTGGTGAATGTTTATTTAACATGGAATGTCGATATGATGGAGCAGCAATATTATCATATTCCCAAAGTCATAAAGTTGATAGTAACCCATCATTTCTTGGAAGACCAACATGTTGTTTCCACACGTTGGTAAACTTTCATAAACTTCTGTCTTTTACCTGTTTGAAAACTTAAATTAAGACTTTAATTTTTGTTTTGTTTTTTCCCAAAGTATCACCTCAAACTAAGTGCGTGTTTAGCTTGACAATAAGATTAACATAATCATGGTGAGTCGCCGCAATTTAAACAAAAACTACACTTCGCAACGCCAACAAAATCACGGTGTCAAGTTCACCCCAAATCCAAATACACGTTAATTTGTCTATAATTTAGAAGAGCACACTCTCAAGTCTCAAGTCTTTACCAACTAGTCAACCCTAGGATTAATTGTAGAATTTTCTTATACACAATTATGATATTTTATATTCAATAGTAATTGTTTTGGGCCAAGCTGGCTACTGGTTCAAAAAGAGGAAGTCCAATCATCAGTCCGGGTCACTCCACTAAAGCACGGAAGGTATAGTACAACTCTACTCTAGGGATCCACACATGATTCATGCTAGGGGCTGTTGTTTACCGTTACATGTCATCAGACGGTCTCTCGTATTTCACGTCGAAATTGTAGGGAATATCTATAAGAGTCATTCAGATATAAGACGTTTCACGTGAGACTTGAGGTGTTGTCACTTTAACCCATAAATCAAGGTTTTTTCTTTACCCACCTCCCTATGGGGGTCACCCCCAGCGAAAAACCCAGTTTACCCCTGCTTCGGAAATGAACTTCCGAAGTAATTTTTTTAAAAAAATTTTCTCAGACTTCGGAAGTTCATCTCCGAAAACACCAAATGGGGGGGTGTTTTCGGAGATGAACTTCTGAAAACACCTTTTTTCAGATTTTGGGGGGTTTCGGAAATGAACTTCCGAATTATGCAGAAACTGTTTTTTTTTAATGATTTTGGAATTAAAGATAGACGGCAAATAAAAATAATCGATATATAAACAGAAAATACTAATATACTAATATGATAAGAAAAGTGATATATACAAACCGATCCGATCGAAATCCAAATAATAATAGTGTACGAAAGATACAATCCGAAAACAAAAAAAAAAAACCCGACCACTACTGGGTATGCCTAACCCTCTCACCCTGCCCTCCTCTGCCGCCCGTATGCCGCCGCACAGCCCGCATCAGTGACGATCATCTCCATCACGGCGACTGCCTCTGGACCGCCCTGATGAACGACACCTCGATCCAACGCGTCCCGCCCAAGCATCTCTATCCGCAGGCAGATCGGCAGGAGATCAATGGCGTGGTCATCCTCGGCCTGCTGGTTCTCCAGGATCTCCTCGTGTGCTGGCCTAGGAGCGCCGGGAGCGTCGGGTGTCAGCAGAGGATGTGACACCCGATAGAACCATGTGACGTACCCCTCCACACTGTGCCAGTCCTGGGTGACCCGCATGCGACGGTACTCCTCCGGTACCACATGATGCTCCCAATCGTCAAACATGGCAGTGAGTTGCACTCTGGTCACTGTGTCGGGAGCAGCCTCAAAGGGTGACCTGGGTATCATCTGCACAAATCCGAACTGCCGCATGCATCGTAGTCCCGCATGATGGTAGTCCCGCATGCCAACCAGCCAGAATATAGAGATATGTCGTCAAAGGGGACAATCTGAGTGTAGTCGCTGAACGGCCTCCAGGTGACGTCGTCGTGCATCGTGCGGTCCAAGTACCCACGGTATGGTCCCATCGTATTGTTCCCCCTCTGGAGAACGTATCTGGCGGCCCTGGGCATGGCGTCAACGTACGCAGGATCGATGTGGAAGCCGTGGATGCGGGAGAAGTAGAAGATGATCCAGCTCTGAAACATAAATAAATACGAAACATAAGTAAATACGAAACATAAATAAATACGGAACAATTAAAATGAAACGTACTGTGAGTAGTGTGCAGGATCCGGTCAACTGCCTCGTCCTCCAGTTGGAGGCCTCATTCAGCTTCTGGTATAGGTATGCCAGAGTAGCTGCCCCCCAGTTCCACTGGTGAACGGTGGTCAGGTCCATGAAGTAGCGGAGGTAGGTCACGTCGACGTACCTCGCACTCTTGTCGACAAAGATCGCAGCGCCTACCACATGCATGTACCAGCACCGGAGAGCACAGCCACAGTGATAATGTGTAAATAGCTCGTCACCCGCCTCCTCGGTATCGGCCGCCGCGTCCAGGTGGTACTCGAAATAGCGGCTCAGTGTGGTGAACCGGATATGAGGCCCAGATGTCGTGGCGCACTCAAAGTCAGCAGCTTCTGACTCCATACCCAAATAGAGCGCCATCCACTCAGTGGCTACGACCCTCTGGATCCGGGAGTGGGTCAACAGTGGCCCCCTGATCGGCAGGTGGAGAAGACACTGCACATCATGCAAGGTGATCTTCATCTCCCCAACCGGCAAGTGGAAAGAAGACGTCTCCTTGTGCCACCGCTCCACAAAAGCCCCCTGCATGCCGTGGCTGATGGTGGTGTACCCCGTCATGCAGAGCCCACTGAGCCCTGAACCTCTCACAGCGTCGTTAAACCACTCGGCAGTCGGTTTAAACAGACTGAAAATCTTTCGGGCATGGTTCACCATTTTCAACGGATCTCTCTCCTGTTACAAAAAAACAAATAAAAAAGTATGTTACATAGACCGGTTAAATAGACGGTTAATAAAATATTGAATAAACGTCTAAATTATAAACGGTTAAATAATGTACTCGGGCAAATTATAAAAAATATCTCTCCCTCCCAGATCCGCCGAGCGACGTGGTCGCGATAGGATATCAGCACGGAAGTGTCAATGGGCCCTCCCGGGTAGCTGTTCTCCTGCTCATCCTCCTCCCCGGGTGGAGGGTCAACATCTGGTACCCCCTCCGCCTCGTGGTATGGCACTGCCACGTCCTCCTCCTCCTCTCGCTGGCGGGAAGAAGATACTCGAGCCAGCCTACTCCTAGATCCAGATGAGGAGGTACCCTCGTCCATCTCCACGGGAACTCGCACACGTCGTCCCCGCCCCTGCCCCCGTCCACATGTCGATGCCAGCTGCGCCGCCCGCTCGCGTCTAGCCGACGCAGTCTGGGTCTCTCTACCCTGTCTGATGCGTGCTACGTTGTCTGACATGTTCCTGAAAACAATTGAAATCGATTAATATGCGAGACAACATAAAGAACTAAAAAAAATTAAACTTCTGATACAATTCGGAAGTTCATTTCCGAAACTGGGAATGGAGGTGTTTTCGAAAATGAACTTCGGAAACACCCCTGCGCAGAAGTTTTCTGCAACTTCCATGGCAGACCCCAAAATCCTAAATCAAAACTACTTTTATGCCTACTAAACAACCTAAATAGCAGTTTAGAGTTTAACTAATGGATCTAAACAACCTAAACAACCCTAATAGAGATATAATAATGGATCTACAAATTGAAAAAAATGCACTAAACTTACCACTAATAGAGTTTGGGAGGATTTAGATTGAGATTGGAAGAAGATGTTGGCTATCTCTGATACTTCACACTTGCTTTTTGCAGAAATTTTGAAGAGAGGTTGTGTTTAGAATAGGATTAGGGTAAAATGAATGGGGGAGGGGGCTGTTTTGCTTAATCTGCAAAACACCCAGTATTTCGGAAATTAACTTCCGAAATGCTGTTTTCGGAAATGAACTTCTGAAATAAGACAATTTTTTCAAAAAAAAAATTGCGCTTTCGGAGATGCATCTCCGAAAACACCTTTTTCTTGCATTTCGGAAATGCATTTCCGAAGTCAGGGGTAGTTTGGGTTTTTCACCAGAGATGGGCTAGAAGGTTGGGAGGTCTATAAAAAAAATTTCTAAGTCAATATACTCTTCATTATCTTGCCTTGAACGTTAAAGTGTTAACTTTGCAGATCTACCCTGCACCATGGTACCGGAGATCCACTCCCCTACATCAAGACTCTACTCCACTAAGCATTTCTGGTCCAATATTGCTTAAGAAATCCAAATTAAACTACTTAAACTAGGCGGACATCAAGTTATTATATATTTTAAGTCAATGTGGAGTACCCTATGAAAGTGGAAAGATGACAAGGAAATATTCTTGTATCAATTACCTAAGGTGGTATAAAACCAACCAAAGTCAAAATGTAGTGGGAAATGGCCATTAAATCTTAAAGAATATTTTATATAGGCTATGTGTAGAAGAAAGAAAGTGGGGACACAACCAAGAAACTCACAAGAAGACTCCAACACTTCACATATTGCCTCAACTCACGAAAAGGCAACAGCACTAGCAGTATTAGGAAAACAGCTAGATAAATGGTTATCCATGTTCAGCAGGGTCAACTACTTTTTGTCAGAGTCCAAATTTTCTAAATCTGAGATATTGAATTTCTTGCTCCTGTGATTTTTGCAACTCTAGTATACATTTTTCTGTAAATATGTGCATGTATTGAACAAAAAATTAAAAAAGGCTCAAAAGTTGTCTTCCACCTCATGTTTGTTATTGCTAGTGGGAACAGAAATTTTCTCCATTAAACTAATATGAATAGTGGCAGCTTTGTCCTCTTCACACCACACAAAAACTCCAAGGGAGGCCATAGGTTTTGAAAGCATCTAAAGTTGATAATTTCTTAATTGGGTATTTAAGTTGATTGTATGATTTTCATATGAACACGTCGATCATTTATATTTTTAAAGTGTTTATATTTTACAAGCATGCATTCTACAATCAAGCACACCTCACCAATAACCCCTTAATCAAGGTACTTAATTAGTGGGGCTTTCTAGTAATGAGTAAAGCAATTCCCATTGGCAATCTTTTGATGTTTCTATAGTGTTCCTGAATTTATTTAAATATATAGTGTGCGCCTATTTGTCTCCCTTTCATGTGTCAACAAAAATAGTGTTGGAAAAATCAATCTAAACGGTTAGAATTTAATATTTGATTCATGGAAAGCAATAAAGATTTGAAGGTGTTAAAAATGTGCGAAGAAATTTTGCCAACATTTACCAAAGTGATTAGTAAGTCACACTCCATATTCATGTAATGCTATCTTTTAAGCAAAAAATGTGTAAGTGATCGATCACTTTAAGTGGTGCAAATGTATTTTATGAATGCGTGTCTATCTTTTATAGTAACTTTCTAAGTAAAGTGCTCAAATGTATAGGTTAATATAGAACTATAGTCTTTGCAATATTGTAAAAAAATATATATTTACAATATATTATTCTAATATTGTTTGAGATGGTTAATATTAAGAATATAATTATAACAAACCATCGTCAGAATAAAATTTAAATGTCTGCAAATCTTATCTTAACGGACAAAAATCAATATTATTAGGTGAGACGTCAACAGAAAGATTCCAACCCTGAATTTCAGGATTGTATGGGAATGTCTAGTAGTTATTATCACTTCGTCTTCAGATTTACAAAAATATGAAATATAAATAAAACAATCTAGAATAGGCATGATTGAAGGCCTTTCACATGATACATGGATGATGGAAGCGTGTATAATGAAGAGATAAATTTTCTCAAATGTTTCTTCTTTAATAATATCAATTAATTTTAAAAATATTAAAAAGGGAGTTTGAAAAATACCTACTCCTATATTATATGGCTGACCCATCAAGTCACATGGAGAAAGAGAACTACCCAGACTCAGATTTAGATCATCACCTTCACTCTTCTCTACATCTATGCTTAGTTAGTACATTCTGCTTTGTTCTTAACAGATTCAAAATTATCAAATAGTTACACTGGAGAGAGATCTTACAGTTTTAAAGAGAGTACATAAATATAGTTACATGCCTACACTTTGAATACATCAACTTCGGATATGACAATGCCATTGCCACCACCTTCTTTGCAGTCGCAGAGATGGAGCTCCGAAAAATGTCATCATTCCAACCCCGGATAGGAATGAACCACGCAATATAAATTAATACGTATAAAATGTTTGTTGTCATCATTGAATTCTACATCCTCCGGTATCTTGTCCACGCCGAACATTGCCAAAAGCAGATAATTCCAGCATATCCATATCACGATCTGCAATTCACCCAGTATTTCCATCAGTAAGTTTCCAGTTACTACGGCTAAGTAAGATCATAATAGTCATAGTGACATACCTGAAACCCTGCAATAAGAACTCTTCTGAATAAGATCAGATCTGGAGATATCTGTTCTATTACCCTTTGATCGATTAACTGTTGCCTGGAAAATTATAGACAGAACTTTTATCAAGTGAATGCAAAAGGAATCAAATAAACTAGAGCTGGCAACATAACCACATGAAAGATAACATGAACAAGTCAACTAGAAGAAGGAAATCATGCCAGCATCTAATGACATTAATGTTAATAATTGGAAAGCTCGTCGATAGAAAGTTTGAAAGCCACATAATAGTAGGATAACAAAATCAGTGTGACATCCGATGACTTGTGTTAAATATTTTAAAAAAATCATCTCATCGCATTATTGTTTTATCATGAAATATGTCCGAGCATATAATAAACTTTAGAATTAACTTCAATATTTCCTTATTTAGTTAGGATTAAGAGCCAAGTATTAGTATAAATAAGGATTAGTACTTTGGCTTTTGAAGTAATATCCAGCATACCATTCACATCAATATTCAATATCAATATAATGTTATTGATGTCAATATTCTTTTTCTTCCCACTACCTAAGATAGTCATGCCAACATTATACAAGTTTCACCCTACTTCTACATAGCTCCAGTAATCGTATACATCCAAGTCCTTATTAGTTCACTGTCCAGAAATATGGTAACAAAATCCTATGACAAAAACCTAAGTAGTTATTTATAATATATATTTTCACTATGGAACTCTAAGTAGATAATCCATAACCTAGATTAACTGAATCTCATATACAATGGTTTAAAAAATGGCATCCCGCAAAAGCACATTACACAATAATAAAACTTATTATAAATTATACTCCTGAAAGTCAACACATTTTACTCCGCTAGAAACAGAGAAATGAAGAAAGACGGGGAAACGTTACCTGTAATACTTGACAGTTTTCCAGCGTGCTTTGGCCCCCCTGAATTTCAGAAAACACCAAAATGAATAAGTAAAAAGGAAAACAAATCAAAATAAGTTGACAACTCATTGATGTCATGATGGTCTCCTGGGAGGATGTTTAACGTGTTAAGGTTCCGGAAACAATGCCCCTAAATAGCGTGTTAAGGTTCAGAAAATTGACTAAGTCGTAATCAGAGGATAACATACAAATTTCCCATTTTCTTCTCCTTTATAGCAAACTTCCAAATAGCTAGATAGATAAACCAAAAGCTTTCATCCTCCTTTACTCTCTACCTTTATCCCTTAATTGAATGATAGCTAGCCACCGATATACCACAGGTTAGAGTAAAGCGCACTACCTTTTACAGAAATGAAAAAGGTGTTTGAAACCAGATTAGACTAATTTCATGACACAAAAGCTTATACTAGTATTGCAATTTGCATTCACTTAATAGAATAACTTTAATAGAATAACTTACGATAAACCAGTTTTCTGTTTACATTTTATTTCAATAAACTTTCCAAATAATGAATAAACGCTTAATTAATCTCCTTCTAATAGTTTTTCATATTCATCTAGATCCTTGGTACAAACCAGCATGTTTATAACAGCCTAATTAAACTATTTAACTAAACTCAAACTAAATCCTCAATGTCATATCTATCTATGAAGCACGGACACCAGACACGAGATACCGACATTGACACGTCGTCATCAGTAATTTCCAATGAAATTGATTCTCCATTAATAAGAAGATTGTAATAAATTACAAATTATGCTGAGAAAAACAATTCAAGAAAAGTGATAAAACATGAAAAGAGAAAAAGGAAAACCTTAGAGTAAGGTAGAATGTGATCATAGTCATGACAGAGACAACCCGGGCAACCTACAAGCTTCCGGAAGATAAGATTCCCGAGAGGATCCCTCCGCCATCGATCGGGGTCCCGTCCTTTAACCTTATCAGCTTTTTCCCAACATTTCTGTTTAACATTGTGCGGGAAGGATCGAGGGTTAGGGTTAGAGTATTCGCCAAAGAGAGCAGTGTTTGGTTCACGATCGAGTAGAGTGGTAGCAGAGGGAGAAGAGGTTAGTTCGGATGAAGATGATAATTTTGATGAAGTAGTTCTGGTTCGATCCTTCAACGGCGAGGTTGAGTTTGTTTTTCTCCTCCTTTCACGACTGGCGCTGGCGGCGGCAGCCGAAGAAGAACGACCCCTCATTTGCCACGTCTCAGTTTATTATCCGGTATCTTATCTGTTATTTACAGTACTTAATGATTTTTAACATTTATTTAAAAAAATATATATTATACTTTTTTCCCGCAATCTTTTAAGGTGAACACTTTTGTACCCATTCAATTTTATTGGGTACCACTTACCAGTATCCTGTCTGACATGTCTAATTTTGATAGGTTCACTTATACAATTTTAATTTTAATTATTAATATTAATTTTATTTATAAAAAATCATTATATTAATAATTATCAGACCAATCAATTAAACAAATTAAAAAATATACCAACAATTCCACTTTTTTATTTTTGTTCTCGTTATGTTCTTTAAGAAACTCAATATTTCCTTCTTCTTCTTGTAATAGACCTTCTTCATCTCCACTTTTATAAATTCAAAAAATTCTAACATCACTCATATACAAAAACTATCAATCCAAAACCAAATGACCATCCATAAATCATGAAATTGCCTCACTATAATTTCGCCATTATTATAATTACCTTTAACCTTCATCAGCATTGACATAAACTTCACAAATGCATCACAAAATCAGAACTCACATCATCACTAAATAACAAAAACAAAAGAAAATCTTCACCACTAACAATTTCATTCACAAATTTTTTTTTACTCACGTATAAAACTTCTACACTTTAACATATTTTTCAAACACAAAAACCCCTCCAAATTTTTTTATTACAGCAAGCTAACATTTTCCAGCTTCTATCACCATTCCAATAAACTTCTTGATCTTCCATGTGAACATTGCCATAAAAGTCTTATTGAAATCACAAAAATCTTATTCAACAAAACCTCTCATCAAATTCACATAATCCAATTCCACTATACAAATTCAACAATGACAAATTAACGAAATCTGAAAAAAATAGAATCATATTGAAATAAATCTATCTATTATTATTGAAATTAATTTCCTTTTTTTTCAAGATTTTTACAGTGTTGAAGCTGCTAAATCCTACGACGTAGACAACTCCTCCGTTCAATCTCCTTGCGCCGACGAGGCCACCTATGACAGGAGTAGGAGAAACTCCGACGACGAACACGACCGGAACCGGATCTACCATATCACCACCAGAATTAAGAGCCCGATTCGAAATCAAACGAACACATCATAAGAAAATTACTTGCCATAGAAAATACAATCCAGCCCCGCCGTTCATAACTCATCTGAAACCAGACAATTAATAATTAATAATAATAAATAAAAATATAAAATAAAGAAACAAATGGGAAAACAGAATTTTGCACGTGGCCAAAATTATATCTGTAATTATATAAATTTTTTATTTAATTTTTTTAAAAATAACTATTAAATAAAATATCAATTAAATAAGACAAGTGGCCATTTTTAATTCATCCATTTCAATTGGATACCAGTACCCATTCAAAACAAGAGGGTACCTAAGAATTTGCCATCTTTTAATTAAACATCTATAAAGCAAAGACTAATACATGAATACCTCGATGCGACACGATTTGGACACAAACACTAGGATATAACACGATTAAGACATTTCAACATCGATAATTTAAAAATAGAGGACATCGACAGTCCTATGTATGATATTATTTGACATTTATGTCTCTTTTTTTTTAGGTTAAATTACTTCCAAGGTCCTTTAAGTTATTTAATTGTAACAGTTTGATCCTTCATGTTATTTTTGCTACAACTAGGTCATTTATGTTATCAAATGTGTGCACCATTATCCTTTTTTAATCGAGAAAATGAGCTAATTGTGGATGCAATTATTTTGAGGGATGTAAAAATGATGAAGTGCTTCCAAAAACACAACAATCAACATTTCTAAATGATTAAAACGAGAGAAAAAGGAGGCAGATATCACTCAAAAGGACAAAGTTGTTACAAAAAAAGCTTGAAGGACCCAATTGTTATAATTAAATAACTTAAAGGATCTTGGGAGTAATTTAACCTTTTTTTTATAAGAAATAAACTCATGCATTAAATGAAAAGGAAAGAGTACAAACATGAACAAAGATATTGTGTTAGGACATTTCCCAACTACAATTTAACAACAACACTAATAATTAAACTAAAATCGCTGTGGACATCAAAAATCTTTGAGAAATTTGAATTCAATAGAGAGGTACCAACCCAAATCCTTGATCCAAGCAACCAATCAAACTTCTTCCGTAAGAGCCAAGTGAGTTTTGAAACCACAATCTTTAAATCTATCCAGTTATGGATCACTTCTTTAGTTTTATCACGCACAAATCGATTATACAGGTTCACAAGGTTGATTAAACTCACAAATTATGGAGGAATCAATTGTTGACCAGAAGAATGAGTTTGATTAGCACCAGCCTAAAAGGAATCTCACTCCAAAACACATCTCCTTCATCCAAGCTTTTTTGAGTAATTTCAACAAACACCTTAAGCACAAACTTACGGCAATCTAAACTTAAGAACAAACCAAACAAGACATAGCAGCAACCACAACAATACAAACATAACAATAGTACTCAATACAGGAATACACACACATAAACTCAAAAAATCCAAATCTTCTGATGGTGGAGGCTCTGGAGAAGGCCGTATTTCGTGACAGAAACCCCTTGGCCCATCGGTTGGGAGAGTTGATTTGGAAGTTCCAAGCGGTTGATAGTTGATGGCGGGGGAGAGGAAAAGCTTGATGGAGGTAGGAGGAAGAAAGTTGTGTCGATCTAACCGGGAAGAGGATTTCGGTGGAATGAGAAAGGATGGAGAAAAACTTACAGTGGAGGGAGAACCACCATTGAAGAGAAGATAACCATACTGATGGTGAACAGCTCCGATGCCGAAGGAGAAACTCCTATCGAAGGGCAGGCGTCAGCTCTCATCATATGAGAGAAACCCTAACTTTAGAGAGAGGGGAGAGCTTCTCTTTCTAAAGTTGTCCGTCTTTATTTCTTCCGACATTTATGTCTTCAATTCTTTATTGATAACATCATTTTAATACATGTTTTAAGCATTTTAATTCTGTATGAGATTTGTTTAAAAATGTATAAAATGTGTTGAAGAAAATATAAATATATATTATTTTAAAATATTTACATGAAATTGTCAGACATATGTTGTATGAGTATCATATGGGTGTCGAACACTGATTCAAATGGTTAAAACAAAAAAAAAATTATTGAAGATATTTATCTAATTTTCTAGACACATGTTTTTTGACGATATTTGTCATACAAATGTCATGAAGTGTCAGACACAAACAAGTATTGAACATTAAGACACGTCTGCTCCAAAAAATATTTGTACTTCATTATTTAACATTTCTGCGTGTCTAAAATTAGGTCATGTTCCGTTCTAGAACCTGAAATGAGTGAGATACATAAGCTATGATGGAATAGAGTTTCGATGTGGAGAATGAGGTGTACCTGTAAGGTTAGCACTCTCACGCTTAAGTGAAAGAGTATAGAGTAATCAAATTATATTTGAAATTTGTTACCTGAAATGATGTCATTTCCTATACATAAGGAGTGGAATAACGACCTCGCTATCTTTCAGGCATGAAATCCGGAAGACCGTTAGATGTATCTGAGGTGTAAATTTCCTGGAGCGAGGTACGTGATAGTTAAGTGATTAGAAGAAAATTCTAAAAGTGCGATTGAGTAGTCAAATAATATGTATTGGTCCGAAATATTCTATAATAAAATGATTGGATTTCAAATTAATTTGGATGAGATCTCTAACACATTGATTATTTCAAGTGGGTAGATTTTAACATTTATTATTTTTTAAAAAATTGGTAAATTTGTATTTTCAAATTAATATTTAATAAAATAAATAAAAGGTGATGAAATTAAAGATAATTACATATCATTGTTTCATGCAAAAAAGCAAAGAATGAAAAAACGGTGACACCATTTGAATATATTTTGGACAACGTGGCACCATGCAGAAGAAGGTAAAACGCTCCCTGAATGTAAGGGAGGTGACAGATAGAGGATTATGTTTGTTTGTTGGTAGAGAAAGATAAATGGTTGTTGTAAAATCTCACCGTTCATTTTCAACTTTTGTCACTTTCTCTGGTTCCCCAAACTCTTTCCACCGAAATCATAGCTACACCCTTCGTCTTCAACAATTCATTTCCTCTTAGATTCATCTTTTTTCTCTTTCTTTTTACTCTGCATGTTCCCTCAAAATAAATCATATTTGTTTCCACTTAATTCTTTTCTATATTCGTCTTTAGTATCTCAACAAGGTTCGTTTTATGTTTTATTATAATTTATTTCAATTTCTCTCTCTCTCTTTGATTAAGACATTTTGATCCTAAAAATGTGTTCATCCTAAATTTGCAGAATGGGGAGAGTTAAACTCAAGATAAAGAAATTGGAGAGCACAAGCAATAGACATGTGACTTATTCCAAAAGGAAAAGTGGAATCTTAAAGAAAGCAAAGGAATTATCAATTCTATGTGATATTGATATTCTCCTTCTCATGTTTTCTCCTACCGGAAAACCTACCTTGTTACAAGGAGAACGCAGGTAATAACAATATCAATGAATCATGATGTGTCACGTGTTTCTAGTATGATGAACAATTTTGCATTTCTATGAGTAAATCATAATTGATTCAATACGCATGTATTGATTGGCATGTTACTATGCACTTGACCTTGTAACTTTGAGGGAGGTGGGCCATCTACCATAAGGTTTTAGGTTTCTACTATCGAGTCGCCTATCATTTAAGAGTCTCACATTGGACAATATAATATATGGCATGGCCTAAACATGTGCTTGTGGAAGGCACTCTTCACCCTACAAGCCCGTGGTTTTGTAAAGATGAGGAAGGCCGCACTGTAAAAGGGGCAAATTTGTTTCAAAAGAAGTTGTTAGACGATAATTAGCGTCGAATAAGAGAGTTTTCTAAAAAAAAGCTGGACTCAATAAGTTCATTTTGTTGAATTATATTCTTTAGTTTACAACA
Organism: Vicia villosa; assembly: GCF_029867415.1. Taxonomy (NCBI): domain Eukaryota; kingdom Viridiplantae; phylum Streptophyta; class Magnoliopsida; order Fabales; family Fabaceae; genus Vicia; species Vicia villosa. The sequence goes on along the minus strand of NC_081180.1, from coordinate 40,931,423 downwards.
ATTATGCATATGTTGGTTTTATTTTCAGTAATATGGAGGAGATTATTGCAAAATTTGCCCAACTTAGTCCACAAGAAAGGGCCAAACGGTGAGAAAATTTCTTTCACTGAAGTTTTTTTTATTTTCATTCATGATGATGAATGAGCTAATTAATCTCTTTTCTTGTTCTAATTGAGCAGGAAAATGGAAAGCCTTGAAGTAAGATTACTATGCTCTTTTCATATTGCATATACTATGTCGTCTCCTCATTTTGTTTTCTCAATGCTTAAAAGTTAATAATCTGGACTTGTTTAAAATGTAGGCACTGAAAAAAACCTTCAAGAAATTGGATCATGACGTAAAAATACAAGATTTCTTGGGTTCAAGGTAAGCGATTGTAATTATCGTATTGTGAATGTCTTCTTTGTTGTAAATGGTTTTGAAGATTCTGACTTGTTCTTATTTTCATCTTGCAGCAGTCAAACGGTGGAGGTACAATTTATTCACAAACATCATCTTGGTTAAAAATTACTTCAAAATCTTAAGTTGGTAGTTTAAAGACCAAATGGTTACTAGTTGAATTGCCATTTGCAGGATCTAAGTCATCAAGTGAGAGTTTCGCAAGCGCAACTTGCAGAAATACAACAGAGACTGAGGTGCAACTTTGGAGCTTTTGGTTGTTAAAGTATTTCTTTTTTCTTTTTTGGTGTTATTTTATTGCTCTCTTGTTGAACTACTATTCATTTAAACCTCATATTCTCGTTTACATGCCGGCAAAGTTGTTTCAGATGATGCACTTTTACATCTCTCACGCCTATAAAACAAGCCTAAAACAAATTTTTTATTTATTTTAGACATGGTTATATGTTTGATACGAGCATTATAGATATTTTTGCAATCTATTTGGCTTTTGATTGTTTTAATCATAACAATGGAGAGGTAAAACAAAGTTAACTATACATTGTTATTCTACCCTAATCCCCAAACATTTCACACATCATAAAAAACCACCACCAAAATTATGTGTTTGAGGGAACCTGGTTTTCCCTATACAAACTCTATTGATAAAGACACTGTCAATTTATGTCAAATACTATCATAAATTGAGAAATATCAATTGGTGTGTATTTATGTCAATTTATGTCAAACTATGCTCATAAATATGTCAAAAACACCTAAACTGGCCATCATAGTAATCTTGTTTTGAATTTGCAATATCTCAGCTATTGGAGTAATGTTGAGAAGATCAACAACTTGGAACATCTTAGACAAATGGAAGACTCACTCAGGGAATCAATCAATCGGATGTGCATACAAAAGGTAATATTTGGTTTCGTGCCGATTGTCATATCATTCTGTCATTTTCAAGTGGTTCTGATGAATAGCCACTTAAATATTAGATGAGTACTTCAACATGCTCTCATCCCCTTAAGGGAATTAAGAGTTATGAAGTGGTGTATATTGATATATCATTTTCATTGCAGGAAAATTTTGGAAAACGCCAATTAATGTCACTTGAATGTGCTAACCAGGTAAATAATGTTGCATTCTCTCTATCTCTCTTTTATCTCTTCATATTTTCTTCGAGATAATCTTATTTGAGATTACATTGCTTCATAGTTACCGGAAGGGATGACTTTACCCTTGATGATGGCTGGTCTACAAGAATCCCAACCCTTGTCTTGGCTTCTAAGCGGTGATAATCACCAGATGATGTTACCTAGTGAACCGAAATTTCTGCCATTTAGGTGAGTTAACTATGATATGAAGCTCGCATTCACAATTAGACCAATGATTTTTCAAATTTTCCTTATGAGCATAATATATATAGCCTTGTGTCTCATCTTACAATCTATTTACTGGTTCAATTCTATAACATACAGTGATAATGGCAATAGAGACGCGGAGTGCTCCACCGATATTTCACTCCCAGGGTACTCCGGTTATATTGGGAATGGCAAACTTGAGGTTGGAAGCTCTCCAAATGTCACTACTTTGGGTCAGGGAAACGGCAACTTGAACGAGTTAAATGGAAATCCAAATCCTTACTTAAATGTACAACATTGTGAGCAGCAGTTTGCATACCCTCCTTCGCAAGATCTCGAGGACGCGAAACATCACCAAACAATGAATAGTAAATCAAATACTACGGATTACCAAGTTAATAACAATTATGAACTTCCGAGATCGCTATTTGAAACGGGACATCAGTTCTGGAATTCTACTCCCGGCTCTTGTGGGATTGCAATGTATAATGAGAATGGCTACCACAGGGTAAGCAAATAATAGCATTTTTTTTCTGTTTTGGTTTCTGCTCATCTAGTAAACAAGTTGGCTTGGATGGTTTATTATTTCCGTTATTTTGCAGTAACTGATTGGTTCATGCCAGCTTCATCAATTGAAAAGGATGGTGGTGACTTCAATGATGTGACCATTATTTGCAAATTATCTCAGCAAGAACCAGATTATGTTGCTTCTCCACCTATGAGACCAAACCAAAGATGTTCCTAAATCCTAATAGAGGGTTGTCTTGCTTCTTCACCAATGAGACCAAACCAAAGATGTTCCTAAATCCTAACAGAGGGTTGTCTATGACAGTTGTATATATAGTGTATGCCATATAGGATATAGTTTGTCCATATACAAATATTGTGTTGCCTTGAATACTGACTTGTTTACTAGTAGTTTTTTTAGTTGAGTTAGTGATCCAAGTTGTAAATTTGATTTTTGTAGAAAATCAAGTGTAATCATATACTAATATCAAGACCCCTAATGGTGGGTCAAGCTTTCTAAGGCCCTGGTATACCAAACTTAGGTGTATGGCTTATTTATTTGATGTTATAGGACAATTTATAAAGTGAAACAAAACCTTTAAATGAGTTCTTAAAACCAAAATCAAGTTAAAACAAAGTAATCTTATATCAACAAATTAAAACTAAAACAATGAAATTTTTAATATGAAGGATGGATTTAGAAACCAGAAGCAAATCCTCAACAAAATCAAAAATACTTGGTGTAATTGGAGATGCGGGGTATCGATCCCCGTACCTCTCGCATGCTAAGCGAGCGCTCTACCATCTGAGCTACATCCCCATGATGCTGAATTTTAAATAGTACCAAATAAATATTTATTATGTATTCTTATTTATGTTTACAAGATCACATTTATCTTCAAAATCAGATGGTTGTTTCTCATAAATCTCTTTAATTATAAATTCATTTAAGAATTCACTCTGTTTCATTTTCTGAGAAATGTTCAAGGAGGGAGTTGGTAGTTTGTTGGGGCAGAACCTTCGTCCATTGTTTATACATAAAACCTGAACATTATTGGATGTTATAGTCTCTGTCTCTGTAACATGTTCACAATCTAGTTTGTTTTATTTTTCTAAGGCTATGTTTGGGAGTTTGGAGGGGAGGGGAGGGGAAGGCTTCTAAAAATGAAATTTTAAAAAAATATAGGAAAATATTTGACATTTTTTGAAAAAATGATTTTATTTAGAATGATAAAAGAGTCATTATCATAACTAAATTTTTAATTTTCAAAATACTATAACAACCTAAAAGATATTTAGAAAATTTATATAAGCCCTTCAAAACCCTCCAAAACCCTCATTCAATACAATTTTTGAGTTCCCCCATTTTATGGGATTTTTGGTGTTATGAATAAACTCAAACCCTCCAAAATCCTCCTACCCAATTTTTTTTATCCTTTTCACTCAATTCTTCCTATTTTTCAAAGCTCTCCTCTCCCTTCCCCTCCAAACTCGCAAACATAGCCTAAATATTACTGTAAATTAGTTCTCCAGCCTGTATTTTTAACTGGTTGATACCATCAGTCAGCAATAAAATGTCGGTTGTTGGCTTACATTGTTGACGAACCAGAAGGTACTGCCAAGTATGAACATATATTTGCCCAGCAGAAATGATAAACATACACTAAAAATTACACCAACACCGTATATACATACGGTTTCATGCACTTTTTTGTTTTTTTTTAATAAATTTTTCTTGTCTTGATATTTGTGTCCAAGCTAAAATGTTTTGAAAGACATATGGTGTAAATACGGTGTAAGGTTTTCTAGTGTAAGGATAGCAAACCTGATTTGCCCAGTGTACAAATATAACATCATGGTGACTTCTTGGTGGCCTCTTGAGCACTTATAACATGTATACCTAACATGTATATGGTATAGTATTGATGGCATATTGTGTGTGTCGTCCCACTTATGATCAATAACAAGAGACATTTCCAACACAGTGCAAGGATAGTGAGGAATTTTCGTAACGATACTCCGTTTGGTTTTTCTATACTTTAAAGTAAACCTCGATACAGAATAGTGAGGAATCTCCAGAGTTGGGATTTCCTTGGTTCTCCTGCAGAATTTTCTTGGTTAGGATTGCCTCCACTTATAACGTCCAGGACTAGACAATTAGAGCGTGAAAATAAATGATGGGTGGCCCGATAGCATACACCATAATAGGTGGTCCACCGGATTTTAAACTAGGCTTTGATATCATGTTAAGAAATATGGTTGGGCCTAATTCATCCCTACAAAACCGGCTAATAGGGTGAAGATTGCCCACACTTATAAGCACATGTTTAGGTCATATATTGTCCGATATGGGACTTTTAACAAATCTCCTGCATGATAGTAGTGACTTTCATGTGGAAAGATTCTACGGTTCTCCTTTATTAGACAACGAATTAGAGGTATCAATTATGATACAAGTAGGGGTGTTCGTGGATCAGTTTGATTTGATTTCGAGAGAATCTGATGTCCAAACCAATCAAAAATATATGAATTGCTTTGGATTGGATTTGCATATTTTTTCGATAGAGCTCAAACCGAATCAAACGATAAATAACAGGTTGGTTTGGGTTGGATTGATCAGATACATTAAAAACAAATATTAAAAAATATCGAATTTACATCAACTAATTTTTCTAAATAATATAAAATCTCCCATTTTTTCATTTCTCCATATAAGTTGTGAATATCACAAATGACGTTTCATTTTCTTCTTATTGAAGTTGAATATCACATAGGTGAGTTACATAATGTGAAAGGTAGTTGTATTCATTTAATGAACGTTTGAAAATATAATGGGGCCCTTACTATCTTGATCCCTTTCCGATAACCTTACCGACGATAATGGCTTTACTATGTTTTTCATATGGTAACCTTACCAACGCCAGTAACCATATCAGTGTTTATTTTCACAAATTATTTCAAAACTCGGGACAAATTCTAGGGTCTTCTGGTATTTAATAACCCTTCGATTCGAACGTGCGAGAACTGCGCCCTCTCGCACCCTTCAATCAAAGAGTAATTAAATAGGGGCAACTGTCCTACCCCAAAATTTGTCCGTCTTATTTTCTAAATTGTTTTTCCCTTTGGGTATTTTTAGATTTTTCGGGTCCTATTTTACTAACATTTTAACAGTAATTTTTATATGTATAGCATGAATAAATAAATTTTGCTTGACACCTCACATGTTTTCAAGTGCATCTTTATTTTGAATAAATTGAATAGCACAATTGGCAATGGAATATGTTTAAGGAGTTACTAGCCTCAAAGGTCTTGACTTCAAACTCCACTGTTGACATTATTTTTTTACTCTATTTTTCACTGTTGACATATTTCTCATTATTAGAATTTTAGATTTTTTTTATTAGTTCATATTATTATAACTAAATTTTATTAGTTATTTTCACTATTAGGTTTTTTTATATGTTATTATTTCTATCTCATATTATTTTTAAAATTAGAAATATTAGATTAAACTTCTTTATTAGGATTATTAGGAATTAATTTTTGACAAGAAGTATTATTGTCGTATATTAAAATGATTATTATCTTCATTATTAACTTTCCTATAAAAAAAATCAAAAGGAGAAAGCTCGCTAGGTCAAATGGAAAATTCCATAAAACAAAATAAACTTGACTTAGACAAAAGTTAGAGCATCATTCCGTTGGACCGAAATTCAAAAAAATTGGTACATGCAAAAAAATAATAGGGGATAAAGAAAACAAAAACAAAATTGGAAGGATAATCTTGTGACTGTTAAATCATCAAAGCTTCCCATCAACGCTTGGATCTTAACAACATTCTTCATTGGTGCTTGGATCTTCACTAATGCTTCTGCTCATCATCGGAACAAAACAAACTCTCTTGCAAACTAAATACATTCATTGGATTAAACGAATTTTAGGATCGGAGAAAATCAAGGAGAATGGGGTGGGTTAAATCAAATTTTGAGCCTTATATCCTTTGTTTCTTAAACCACGAACCATGGCCACGATACAACATTCAAAAGCCCTAATTGAAGCAAGGTTAACTATGAAAGCATACTTGGCATAAAATTGGTTAAACTAACTCCTATTGTTTGTTAATGACTCTTCGCATCTTCCATCTCTAATCACCCATTTCTATTTCATAACGAACTACAATTTCAAAATTGGCATGTGCATAACTAAGAATTACTTTTCAAAGGGTACAACTTTACATTAGCTTTCATGATAATAATAATAATAATAATAATAATAATAATAATAATAATATATATCGGGTAGACGGGCTCGCAGGTAGAATTTTAGAAATTCGTTGCCCCAACGATTTAGCATCGGGTTTCATTGGTTTGGTTCGGTTTTTTCCCGAACTAAAAAAATGTCCAACCCAAACACTATGGTTTGGTTTGGATTTTGGTTTGATTCGGATTTGCCTAAATCAATGAACATCCCTAGATACAAGCAGTAGTGACACAGTTCGTAGTCTCCCGATGTTCTACTAGGCAATAAGTACAGCACGTCATACATTCAATGGACAATGAGATATATGTGTGTAAATTAAGTAATGGTGTATTCCTTGTATAGCACCTAGTTAGAGTGCTGATAGTTCGAGTGTGAATAGCCTACCTTGTAGAGCCGAGTGGACTTAATGTTGTAGTCTAGAGCTTATTTAGATTTAATAATATCACCCCACTCTCGTTGTTTATCTTCATTAATTAGTTCCCTTGTGTATTCAGTATTCCTTTGTTGTAACTTGGACATCAATCTGATGTATGTATACGAAATCTTGTAATTATGCATTTTATATATTGTTGTTTTTATGTTTCAGTACCAAAAGTTAACGTTTCGAATAGCATGATTCTAGACACATATTACCTGGGGTGTTACATGTGATGACTCTTCCTCTACTAAGATTTATTTGTTATAAACTTTTTAAGTTTTAGAACATTGAGATCATACTAACAAGATACACTTTTGTGCTTTGGAATCAAACTTTATGAAGGTATTCTTTAGTGTTCATAATATAACATGTACAACCAAATTGATGGAAATAAGAATTATTTGGCTTTCTACTTTTCCACAATTCATAAGGAGTCTTATTCAAAATGTCTTATATAGATTCTATTTTACAAGTAACAAGTAATGTTAAAATATTTTGTCCAAAAGTATTTTGCAATATTTTTCTCATTGATCATGATTCTTGTCTTCTCATGAAAAGATTTAACTTTCTTTTCTACAACCTTGTTTTGTTGTGGAGTATAGTAAAGGAGAAATCATGGGAAATTTGAGTTCCAAAATTTAAAAATATTTGTCATCAAAGCCCCCACCATGCTCAATTCTACCTATTGCAATTTTTAAATCTTTTTCAACTTGCAATTGTTTGCAAAAGACTGAGAATAATGAGTGTGACTCATCCTCGCGTTTAAGTAATTTCACTCATGTCCGTATTTTATACTCATCAACAATTATTAGGGCCTTTGTATTGGTATATTTGCTAAGGATATACAGGAGGCGATGCAAGAGTCACTAAAAGCTGGCAGATAACACTAGTCGTCCAAAGTATGGCAGATAGATGCTCATTTATTGCAATGCCCACCCATTTATCACAACGTGCACCCATTATCTGTAACGCTTTCTTATTGATTAAAATACTCACTCACTTATGAAAATATGGGGAATGATGTATCCTACCTAGTAACCATATAGGAAGGACGGTCAAGGAAGAGGGCTACATTCTCTAATATAATATGGGAAATAACTACCCATTTCTCATGCTTCTGAGGGAGAAAAATGTTGGTACTACTTTCTTGGAGCCTAAGATTTAGGCTCGAGAGGTTCCTATAAATACCTCAGCCATAAGGTTAAGGAGGACATTCAATTCATTTAATAAGCACCAATATATAAAGCTTCTCACCAATCCTGTGTGACCTTGCACGAACACCATAATAAGATTATAATCCTCATACAGCCCCCATGCGGCTATGGATTGTCATTCATTGTAATTTTAGGGAGAACAACCTCCCTTTCATAAAATAAGATCACAATTCATTCAGATCACGAGATTTAAAGGTTGGATCATCCATAAATCTATTGTCTACCTTGTTATTCCTTCTAAGCCCATAAAAAATGAAGTCTCCATTCTTCTAAAGCTATTGAATGCAATTTTATTGAGTATGAAAGTTTTTTCAAGAATTCTTTTTATACACACATACGTGTGTGTGTGTGTGTGTTTGAAAAAAGAATTCTTGAAAATAACTTTCATACTTAATAAAATTGCATTCAATAGCTTTAGAAGAATAGATACTTCATTTTTTAAAGCTTTGTTTTTCAATTTTCAAAATATCAATCTATTTTTACAAATTATCACGATGCTCGATTAAATACCATAATCATTTTTAAGGTTCCTGTATTTAATAAGTTATAACCAAAATTTTACCCAGTAATTCATTTAAGGACATAGCAAGTTGATCACAACACGAATGTGAAAATACCTTATCATCATTATCATTTTCTATAATGTCATCTAGATCAATGTCAAAATATATATTGGTCATTAGACCAAAGTTAACATGCTTTTCATTATCTTCGTTAAAGGATTGATCAAAATCATCTTATGTTTCTGTTAAGTTTTCCTTCTTTCCCTTTAGGCCATTTATTTTGGGTTTCTCTTTCACAAACTTTGGATATTCACTTCCAAAGTGACCGGGTTCTTTGCACTTGTGGAAGATGACCTACTTGACAAATTCATATTTCTTGGGTTTGGAATATTTGGAATGCATGAAAGCATTTATAGGGATTTTTTTTCTTCCTAGTACTTCACAGAAGTTGAAGCTATCTGGATATGAAGAAATATCATCATTTTCTTATGCTTCATTCTTTTCCTCAGGGTATTCTTCCCATGGTTCTTCATCTTAGGAACACCTTTGTACTCATTATCTTGTATTTAGACTTTAATTCAATAAAAGATGGCTTCTTTTTAAGCCCATTTTCATTTAGTTCAATCTCATGAATTTCGAGGTAGTTTATAAGCTCTTTAGAGGGAGCTTGTTCAGGTTTTTTTACCTATTGTGTGGTAGTGACCTTGGGTTTCCATCGTCTAGGGGTACTTCTAAGAATCTTCTTGATATGGTGAAAAGTAATGTAACTTTTATTCAAGGACTTTGAGACAAGAAGCCAGAGTTTGGAATAAACCAAATTTTCTCATTTGCACACTTGCCTTAGATTCTTTCACTTGCATTTTTTCTTCATAGTTAACAAATAAATATTCATAAATACTCTTTGTGCATTCCTTTTTTGGAATTTTATCATACTCTTTTAAGGCGATAACATTCAAAAGATAACTTATGGGTTTGATATGCATTTTAATTTCAATCTTTTGTTCACTATTCATTTTCTTTCTTGTCAAAAGAACTTCAAGTGTGTTTGAAGGTGTCATTTATCGATCTTATATCATATACCAAAGATCTACATGTTGTTATAACAAAAAAATGTACAACATGTCCTTCTAGTAATCAAATTTGTCTTCATCAAACATATAAGGATTATTTTAGTAGTCAATACCATTTTCTTCATTTTTATTGATACAACTTGTTGCACTCATTATCTTTCTTAAAATATTTACTCTCAAAGTGTTAAGTGTTTAAATAAGAGACCAGAGCTTTGATTTCAACTGAAGGTGACAAACACACAAGAAATGGGATTTGAATTGTGTGAGTATTTAAAACTTTTTCCTTTTTTTGTTTGTGTTAAAAAAAGTTCTCAATGTAAATGCAAAGGTTAAGGCCATAATTGATTATGACCTAGCATATATTTTGCTAGATCTGAATCATAATTGATTAGAAAACTTCCTTAATCGATTATTGAACGAGTTCTACCAATAATTGAGAACACAAGTTTCATAATCAATTATAGAGTGAATTTCCATGTGTAATCGATTGAAAAAGCATTATAATTGATTAAGCTTTGGTTTTCAAAAGCTTTTCTCAAACCAAGATGTTTTAGAAGAAATTTTGGAAAACATAAGTTTGAAAACAAATTTTGTGTGTGTATATGATACAATCTTAGTAGTTCGAGAGCACACATTAAATTTTACGTTTTTTATCCTATAAAAATAAATAACAGAGCACATGATCACATGCGAGATTTTAGTAGTTGACACCATTTAATGATGATAATCTTTGGCTTTTGATTCTTTTGCACCAATCACCATAAATGTTTTTGTTTTTTATTTATTTAAAATTTTCTTCTTTATTTGATGATGATTACGATTTTTTATATGTTCTCTTTGTCATTATCAAAACCTTTTACCAGGGAGCTATTGTTGTGAAAGAGTGGGCTCATACCCCCACCACATTTGCCATAATTTTAATAATAGTAATATTAATAATACATTTAAATATTAAGTATGCTACTAGTAAATATTAGGAATAAACTTCTCTCATGGCCCCCACTTAATTAATAATGATTCAATTTCTACCTGATACCATTCCATGATGTATATATATATATATATATATATATATATATATATATATATATGTGTGTGTGTGTGTGTGCGCGCGCGCGCGCGCGCGCGTGTGTGTCACCACGTCTCTTACCTTTTTTAGGAAATAATTTTTTTTCATATATTAAATAAAATAAATACTTTAATAAAATAAAATAAAATTAACTCTTCTTTTTCTATTCCTATTAATTTTTCTTGTTTTCCTATTCATATTAATTTTCCTTGACTCTTTTCAAACACAAAAAAATTACTTTGGTATTTCCCCCTCTCTCAAAGTGCTTCTCTATTACTATTTTCTTTTTCATTGTTGATCTTTTAAAAGGTAAAATTTTTTTATAAATTTTATGAGTTTTATAATTTATTTTTATTATTATAATAAGAGTGAAAATATATTATTACCTTATTGAGTTTGAGATTATGTTAATGATGGAAAATTTATTAGAGTTTTTTAGTTCTTATTTGAAATTGTTGTGTATCAACTTTATACTATTAGTATGAATTGATTTTGAATATAATTTTAATTGTGTTATTTCTTCCTTTTATTATAATTTTTAGTAATAAGCAATGGAAAAGTATTTCAAAAGAAAATCAAAAGAGTAATCATCAGCTTCTAATCCTCAAACACTTAATGAAACTGGAAGCATCAAAACGGGGCCCCCTTTGAAAAAAATTAGAGTTTGAATTGGAAAAAATTCACAATGATCCCGGTTTAAGGCCAAAAATGTCAGATTATCATCCAAGTGATAGAGATGAAATTAGAAGATATTATTTGCAAAAGGGTCCTTGTCAACAAAAAGATATTAATTTTCCACAAAGAAAATTTGGAGATATATTTCGTAAATTTAATTCAGATTGGTATTTAAAATATGGCAGTTGGTTGGAATATAGTCAAAGTGAGGATGCTGCATATTGTTTATGTTGTTATCTTATGAGGTTGCATGTAGAAGAACATAAAGGTTGTGGTGATTCCTTTGTAACAGAAGGCTTTACAAATTGGAAAAAAGTGAAAGGTTTCGAGTTCATCTTGGAGATACAAATAGCTCTCATAATCAAGCATGGAGAAATCGCCAAGCCCTAATGAAACAAAAGTAACATATTGAAGGCATCTTGTAAAAACAATCCAATCAAGTTAAAGAGGATTATCGAATTCATTTGACCGGTGTAGTTGATTGCATTTGATTTTTATTAGTTTAAGGTTTATCTCTTCGTGGTAATGATGAGTCAATTTCATCTAGAAATAAGGGAAATTTTCTTGAACTTATGAACTTTCTTGTTAACTACAATGAACCTATTTATAAAGTTTGGAAAAATTGTCGTGGAAATCTTAAGTTAACATCTCCTGATATTTAAAAGGATATTGTTAAACCTGCTTCAAGTGTCACCACACAAGTTATACTTGATGATATTGGAGATGATTTATTGGCTATTTTAATTGATGAATCTCGTGATATTTCAATGAAGGAGCAAATGGTTGTGGTTATACGTTATGTGAATAATGAAGGGAAAGTTATTGAGCGTTTTCTTAGTGTTGTTCATATTTCAAATACTAGGTCTCTAACACTGAAATTGGCTTTGGAATCATTATTTGCAAAATATGGCTTAAGTTTGTCAAGGATACGTGGACAAGGATATGATGGATCAAGTAATATGCAAGGTGAATACAATGGTCTAAAAAGCTTGATATTAAAAGAGAATAGTTCTACATTTTTTATTCATTATTTTGTCCATCAAGGAGAAATCTCTAGTGGACGTGTCTTGAATCAAGAAATTACAATTAAGAAGGTGGGAGAAACAAGATGGAGCTCACATTATGGTATATTACTTAGTATAGTTTCTCTATTTTCTTCTATGATTGATGTGTTAGAAATGGTTGAGGAAGATGGTAGTGATTTAGATTAAAAAAAAGGCGAAGCACTAATTCTAATGAATTATATGCAATCTTTTGAATTTATTTTCAATTTGAACTTGATGAAAAATGTTTTAGGAATTACACATAATTTATCTCAAGCATTACAAAGAAGTGATCAAGATATTGTAAATGCTATGGAGTTAGTAAAAGTATCCAAAATAAGACTGCAAGATATAAGAGATAATGGTTGGGATTCTTTGTTGAATGATGTTTCATTATTTTACGAGCACAATGATATTGACATTCCAAACATGGATGACACTTTTCAACCAGCACAAAAAAAAGTCAAAGAGAAAAATGGAGAAAGTATCTAATTTACATCATTTTCAAGTTCAATTGTTTTATGAAGTGATCGGTCGACAACTTCAAGAGTTGAATAATCGTTTTACTAAAGTGAATGATATGCTCCGTTGTGTATCATGTTTAAGTCTAAGAAGTTCATTTTCTGCGTTTGATAAAGAGAGGTTGATTCGTTTATCTCAGTTTTACGCTTCAGAGTTTTCTCAAGTTAAATTATTGGCACTAGATTATCAGCTTGAAAACTATTTCTTAGATGTATGCTCTGACAATGAATTTTTTAGAATTATAGGGGATTAGTGATCTTTCTATCAAGTTCGTAGAGACCAAAGAACAAATTGTCTACCCACTGGTTTATTTGCTTTTAAAATTATCTCTAATATTACCGGTGACAACTGCAATATGTGAAAGAGCATTCTATGGTATTAATATTATCAAGAATCAGATGCGCAATCGCATGGGTCATGAATGGTTAAATGATTGCTTAGTTTCTTACATTGAAAGAGATTCATTCAACATTTTCAAAATATGAAAAATCGTAGAGAACAATATGATGTATATTTATATTTTTGAAAATGAAATGTTTTATTTATTTATTTATATATATATATATATATATATATATATATATATATATATTTATATTAATTTTGCTAGCGTAAGAGACGATTGGTCTGATTGATGGCAGTGAGCCGGAGAGCAGTGGTGGGGTCGGAGTTCTCGGGGATGGGAACGTCTACATGCTCGTAATTGTGTTCCTGATGGTCCTCGTTCCAACGAGAGACTTAAGTTGAGGATGAAGCTTCCTTTCTGTCTCTCGAGTCTGCCCATCGAGAGCGGTTTGATTTGGTTCATCACGCCTGAAGCGGGTCTGCCCGTCAGCCGTGGTGTTATGGAGCAATGGGTCGATGTTGAAAGGGTCACCGTTTTGGTGATTGTTGTTATTTTCAGCCATGATGATCGAAGGTTGATTTTTTGCTTTGATCTTTGTTCATAAAGGATGGGGAAGCAAGTTTCCCACAGACGGCACCACTGGTCGTACCTGATTAGACGGATCTTCATGGCCTGCAACAAATTGCATCTAGTGAATTGGGGGGTGTACCTGTAAGGTACTCCGATGCCTAAGTGAGAAAAGAGAGAAATCAAAGTACAAGTACAAGGTAGAGAGAGAATAAATAAAATTTTACTTGACCCTCTAATGAAAGAGGGTGTTTATAGACCCCGACGTTAGGCCAAGATCTCCTATTTGAGCCAGAACCAATGGAGGCCCGCGTGTTAGGAAACTGCCAGAATCCCCTATGTTAGGGCTGAGTTAGCAGGTGGCTTGTATCCTGGATGAGTGGAGCGTAGGGTTCGGGGCAAGTTGCCTGAATCCCTCGCTAGTGGGTTTGACCACGTGAATGCATATGGGGCTGACGGTTACAACGGCTAGTACACATGTGCATTGGGCCAGAACTGGATTTGGGCTTGTTTGGTTATGATCATAGGAATGGGCCTATTCGGCTACGACCTAAGTGTTGGGCCTTCCCAGCCCAGAACTATATATATATATATATATATATATATATATATATATATATATATATATATATATATATATATATATAAACAAGGCAACAATGAAAAGAAACAAATAAACAAGATAAACAGATGAAATCAACATACATCATCGTCATCTTTCCCATGAAACTCACGAGGAACAATGGCCCTCGTATGAGCCAAGTGATTTATGATGAAATCGATTGTAACAATCAAATGACAAAGCATCGTGTTGCTATTTTGAGTACTTGCAAGTATGGTTTGAAGGAAAGCTTTAGTATAAGGTGTTGGAGGCACTTTATAATCGAATTCTTCTAAATTTGTTTACTTTGCTTGCTGAGAAGCAAAAAGATCTTGAGGAGTTAGCTCAACGTGGGCATTTAGATCATTAACTCTACCTTCTAACATTTTCAAGACCTTCATTTTATCCAGGTTCCCTAATTTGCTCGTGTTGCATTCTTCCCCTTACAAACTTACCCCTAACATGTATCAGGATCTTCGTGACGAGGTCATTATAAGGCACCCAAGAACTTGCACTTATACAATCCAACATGTGTTACATCAATTTACTAGCCCAACAGGTTTGAAGATTGGTAATAATGAGCCTAGTAACAGCCATATTTAATTTCAACATAGAATTTGGTTTGAATTTCTTTGAATCATCACATTTGTAACCACATAATGAACGAGATGACAAGTCATACTAATAAGTCCAACTGTGACAGGTGCTCTATGACTTTACGAAGGATCGACCAATAGAGATCGGGTAGCAAAATGAAGGTTGAAAACTTCCTGCAAATCATCGCGTGATTCAAAAGAGTAAAGAGTATCTTCTCTGGGAAAACCCAAAATATCCCCAAATTCTTCAACCATGAGAGGGATTGGAATTCTGCATATCTCCAAAATCATGGCTCCATCTTTTTGGCGAAGTTTGGAGTTGAACTTTTTTTTACCAACTTTGGATACATGGGCTATATTTTGTTATAGATAAAGTTTTTCAACCCGACTTGATCAAAGAAATTCATAAACTCAAAATTTCCCTTCTGAAGAAATTTTCAACAACATATCTCGACTAAGAATGAAGCATACGTGGAATTAAATATTGCAACAGGTCATTATGTTTTGGCTGTCAAATAATTGTTGGACTTCCATAGGAAGATCCTTGTCACCCTACAGGTAATTAAATTTTTGGATTTCCACATAAAGATCTTTGTTGCCTAATGGGATAATTAAATTGTTAGACTTCTACGGGAAGATCCTTGGACTTTCATAGGGAGATATTTCTCGCCCTACGGGGTAATTGTCTTAAAAAATATTGTCCAAGATCAACAGACTACGCAACTAAGTCTCAACTAAGAGATTCAACTAAGTCTCGTAAAAAAGGCTCAACTAAGTCTCGTCAGAAAGTCTCAACTAATTCTCGCCTCAGAGACTCAACTAAATCTCGTTAGGAAGACTCAAAGAAGTCTCGCCTTAGGGACTCAACTAAGTCTTATCAGGAAGAATCGATTAAGTCTTGTTAAGAAGACTCAACCAAGTATTGCCTAAGGGACTCAATTACGTCTCGCCTGAGGGACATAATTAAGTATTGCCTGAGAGATTCAAATAATTTTTGGTAGGAAAGTTAGAGTCTCACATAAAACTCTGATAAAGCTCCTATAAAATGGCCAAAGGTAAGTGTTCTTGATAAACGCCTTTGGATAGTCCTCCCGAAATAAATTCGGCAGGACTGCAGCTCTTCTGTATTCTTTAAGGGTATTGAGTGATTAGTGGTTAAGATGTCTCGTCCTTCCCCCAACGGGAGGCTTTCCCTTTTATAGTTAGCCTTTTCACTCCATCATCATGAAATGACCACCCATCAGCTACTATTTTAAAGTTTCTATAACGTCCACCGTCACACTTGATGAGAGCAGTGTTTTAAAAACCGGACCGGCCGGTCGGACCGGTCGAACCGGGAACCGGTCAGATAATCGGTCTGGTTCAATAGTTGGATCGGAAATGTTATTGAACCGGTTAAAACCGGTGTAAACCGTTAAAATCGGGAAAACCGACAATTTTTGTGAACCGGCGATTTAAATGTATTTTTTAAATTTTTTTATTTAAAAAATTAAAACAGTTTTGACTATTTTAATGAAAAAAAAAAAAATTATTACAAATGCGGTTGATTTTGTTACCGATTATTTTGATATTGAAGAAGGAGATCCCAACATTGAAACAATTTTTCATTTATTGAAATTAAATTTAGTAGACAATGAAATTATTTTGTTATAAATTATTCAATTAGATTATGTTGCGATTAAACTTTAGTTTGCAATTATATTTTATAATTATGTACTATTTTATTGTGTGTGATACCTATGTGTAAAATTTGAATTTAAATTAAAAAACTTGTGAATTTATTTATAATATGTTATTTTTAAAAAATTTAAGTGCTAGTTATATTTTGTAGAAACTGAATCATCCGGTTCGACAGATTTTATACCCATATAATTTTGTTAAAACGACCGATCTATTCAACCGAGTTATCTGATTTAACCCAGTTTAGTCATGCAGTTCAACCAGTGACTGAGTGGTTCAACCAATAAACCAGTGACCCAATACCTTCACCGATTTGATGTCCGGTTCAATTTTTAAAACACTGGATGAGAAGAGTGTTACACTCCTTCTCCATTTATGTAACTCCTATGCAACCTTTAAGTTATCGTAACTATCGTGCCGATCTGATGCCTCGGGCACCTGACAAGATGTACATCTCGGCCTACCAACCTTGTTCATCGACTCCGGGTTGAGGAACCCCCTTGTTCTTTAACAATAATAGTTACATCTGTCTACTTACATGTATACATCATCCTCTTGTTCTTTAACCGTGCTTCCATATGTATTCTTTATACGATTAACAAGTCAGTTTTGGGAATTTTTAGAGTGTACAATAGAAAAGGAACCAAAAACACTTTAGCCCCTGGAAATTCTCATGACAAAGGTATATATCTCGCCCGGTGTCCCATTAAGGTCACCCCTTTTACAATTCGAGCACCCGTATATGGGGTATGATGCCCCTTTTTAAAATACGTTGCCAGAGTCCTCAATATTCCCTTCGTATCGCGTTATTATGGGGGGTGGCATGAATATTAAAGAATCGAAAGTTCATTCTTTAAGCAGTTGGTATCTCCCATGAGGCCTCAAAATTATGCTTGATGCAGCTATAAATATCTTAATATTAAACTTAACAAAAGACAACCTAACTTCAACATAAAAATGCACGCATACAAAACTTCTCATCCCTCAAGAGATAGCTCTCAACCTCATAACAAACCTTAAAACCTCTAACGATCCTTAATCAATAGTGTTGTCACACAATTATACTTTTATCAAGTACTATGCTTAACTTAAATAAGAATCATTTTATCTTCCTTCAAATATGCCAAGTATTATAGTGACTTTATTACTTTGAAACAAACATTAAATAAATACATTTTTAACTTAAATAAGTAACATGATATAAATTATAAGTTCAAACATAAAATTCGAAGGTTTTCCCAATAATAATTTATTGAGAGCGAGATTGATTTAGAGCAATATAAAAAAAAGTTATCAAAAACCAAAGTCAACCTTAAAGTTATCAGCATTACAATCTAAAGGGTGGCATCTCTTGGCTCAATTCAAAGGTTTTCTTCCCCAAAACAGATCAATATCGTGGAAGTTGGTGGTTATTGGTCTTCTAACTAGTAGTGAAAACAGTGGAAGAGGTGAAGTTGTTATCTTGGACATGGTTAATTCAATAGCAAATAATATTGCAGAGTGGTTATCACATCCTATAGTGTGTTTGGCAGCAGAGGGGATAGGACTGTTCATCTCCTTGTTGTAGTTTTATTGACCGTAATGGCTGAGCTCTTAATTTACAATCTTGTTTAGGAGGTGCAGCATGGAATTATCAACTCGGTGCAGCAGGATTTCAATTCAGAAGCAGATGTGCATATATGTTTTGGCCATTTATTGTTGTGTGCTATATTTAATTTTTCACCTAAACGTCAATTCAATTCATTTAGTGGTAAAATTTATTTATCATAAACCACTAGGTACTTAGTGGTCAATAAGGTTCTCTTTTATTAGTAGAATGTATGATTAAAAGTTGAGCAAGTTTATTGTTGTGCTATATTTAATTTTTCACCTAAACCAATTCAACCATTTGGATATACAACTAATATGTTGGATGTACAAATTTTAGTCAACCATATGAACTGAGTGAAACAATTTAATATCCAATTACCAATAAACTGCCTCAACATAAATTGCCTTCATTGATACCAACATAAAACGGTTTATTTCATACTATGCTTTTGGAGCCCTTGGATTAACAAAGGCTTCAACAAAAGCAACTTTCAAATCTCCGTTCTTTATGACAATCACTAGGCTTGATGCAATATACTAAAATAAAAAGACATCTTAAAAAAATCACACGGGAAGTACATAAATTAACAGTAACACGGCCTCAGCGGTAGTGACAATTAGCATTAATCATCAAATTATATATCTGGTAATACGTGCAATTAGTACATCATTGGCCAAATCACTGAGAGAAATTTTAAAACAAAAATACTTAATTGTTTAAAAGAATAAATTTTCTATATAAATTGGTTTAGAAATACATTAAGCATCAGAGAGATTCCCAACGACGAGTCATCATTTTCTCTAATTAGGAGATCTGATGTCCCTGTCTGTTTTTTCATCATTTGCAAATTGTATTACAATTGAAAAACAACAAAATTGAGCAATTGAAAAAACATGAAATAAGACAATTAGATAATCAAAAAAATATTTTGCAAAGGCATCAGAGATTTTTCCCATTAGACAAATCAACATTCTCCATAAGAGTGCTGAGTCCCTGTCTATATATTGTCATCATCTGCGCACAATTAGTTCTCTAATAAAAAACTTTAACAATGCAAATCAACAAAAGGTATAAAAGTATGAATTAAAAAATAATAGTAATTGCAAAATATACATAATGCATCAGAGAGATTCCCAACGACATGTCATCATTTTCTCTAATTAGGAGATCTGATGTCCCTGTCTGTTTTTTCGTCACTTGCAAACTGTATAATGGTTCAATGAAAAATAATTATTATAAATACATCAAAATTGAATTTCAGAAGTGTGTGGTTAAAAACGGTGCCTCAGAGTAAAGTTTGTTTCATGGAGATTAATCTCAAAGTATATTTAACACCATCATAGGCACACGACATAAAATACATCGACATGAAAAGAATCTAATGATGTCTTTCAAGGAAAAAAATGAAAGAGAATACAACAAACCGCGGTGGGAGAAGAACACGCTGGTTGGCTTTCGAAGCTGCTGAGTATGTTAGGGTTTATGATTGTGGGTAAATATATAGAAGGAATTAGGGTATTTGAGAATGAGCTGCCGCAGGAATATGAATTGGGCTATTGAAGAATTAGCCCAAACCATGTTCACAATTTGGATACCCTAGTTTTCCTTTTACGTCACCTTTTGAAAATTAAAATATTTTAGGATTACGTAATTTGGAATTTTTGGGAAATAATTATTTTAGACTATTCAAATATTTTAATTTAATTCTTAAATTTTTTGTTTGTCTTAACCAATGTCAAACTATAAAAATTGGAACAATTTGTAAAATTTTAATATTTTTATAGAGACAAATTTTCACTATAGAAATTATAAAAAGTTGTGAAAATGTGAAAATTCAATGTCTGAATTTCTTTTCATATTTTTTTCTATTGTGATTGAAATTATCTAATAAGTTTATGTTACTTATGTTCCATTTTCTTTTTTGTTTGTTTTTTTTTTAAGCTACTACTTCTCTTGAATTAAACTAAAAGGGACATTTGTAGTTAAAAGTAACAATAAAGAAGATTGAAGCTTTCAATCTTTTTCCTTTTGTCCTATGATCAATCTTCATTCTCATTCTTTTGTATTTTGAACACATTTGTCTCGTGTTGTGGTGTGGCAATTCTTTCTCCTACGAATTTAGTAATTTTGTGTGAGTATGGTCATATTCATTCTGAGTGAATTCAGGAATTGTTGTGGTTTATTCTTTCTTGTAGTGCTTCATCCTCCCCTTAGTGGTGTGTAAGTTTTTCCTTGGTGTTATTCAACCTCTGAATTGTTAGAACTTAGAATCATTTGATTGGTGAAATGGAGGATTTGAATGTGAAGAGTGAGAGAAAATTAGAGGAGAGAGAGAGAGAGAGAGAGAGAATTGAGGGTGAGAATGTGTATTTTCATTAACATTGATGAGGATGCCTCCAAGACATTTATACAAACATTACAAGTTGATTGGGACACAAGCAACACCATTCAAATAATAGAAAAACTAAATTCTCGAACTTGTAATCGATTACACTAAACTTGTAATTGGTTACAGTTGTTACAAAAAATAAATTTATTTAGTGGTAACTCGTTACGTTAACCGATTATGCCTATAATAACTTGCCCAAAAGTGAATTTCACTCAGCTGTAACTGGTTACACCCCCGTGATAACCGGTTACAACACTTGAATTATAAGTTTTCACTTAATACACCACATTAATTCAAGTGCTCCAAGTCTTCCATCCCCATGTTCATATTCAATCTTTTGAACACTTCAATTGTGACCCCCTTGGTCAACAAATCAACCACTTAGTGTTCACTTCTACAATATCACAATCTCAACCTTCATTCACTAACAAGCTCCCTCAAGTAATAAAATTTCATCTCAACATGCTTCCTCCTCCCATGTGAAATCGGGTTCTTAGCAAGATTAATAGCATAAATATTATTAACCAAGAGCGGTACAACGTCACCCACATCACTGCCCAACACCTTTAATATATTCATTAGCCATACGGCTTGGCACACACACAACGAAGTCGTAATATACTCTGCCTCGCGGGACAATAATACTACCACTAGTTCCTTCTTCAAACACCATGAGATCATTGTTCTACCAAACATAAAGATGTATCTAATTGTAGACTTTCGATCATTTTTATCTCCGCACGAATTGGAATCAGTAAGACCGAGTAAATTGCATTTTCTGTCGTGTCTGTTGCGAGAAAGAGAATTCTGCAGCCAATAGAACCTTTAACGTATCTTAGAATCCTTTTGAATACTGTCGAGTGAGACACTTTCGGTCTCTCCATGAATTTACTCATAGTACTGACACTAAACGTCAAACTCGACCCGTATTTCACAAGTAACGCAAGAATCCAATCGGCCTCCTATGTTGAGTTGGATTAACATCTTGCTCATTGTTATTATTCAACAAATGTAGCCTCGGTTCAACTGGACTAATGGCAGCATCACAATGTTCTATTTTAAACTTCTTTAATATCTCAAGAGCATACCTTCTTTGGTGCATGAGCAGTCCCTTGTTGGACTTGTGAAACTTAATTCGAAAGACTTGGCTAACGATTACTCAACGCACCCATGTTGATACCCATTTGTCTGGGTGTTTACCCTTGATTTTGGTACTCACCAAAGTCCTCTTATCACTTTTTCAGGAACAGGTTAGAAGTATAAGAATTGTTTGATGGATTGCTTTGAAGACCGTGGATGAGCAAATGGCAGGAAGACCTCGACAGACGTTATCTTTCCGCTGTGCAATAATTTAGACAAGCTGATTGTATACACTTTATACTTAGAGTTTATTTATATACGATTTTATTTCTTGTCTTTTTCCGCTTACGTATGTTTCTTGTACCATTTATAGCATCACTACATATTATTCTAGACGTATATGTATGGGGTGTTACATTCATGTTGGTATATAACACATTTGCGTTCTTTCTCCAATACTTGGAGGTGTGGAATTGGAGGATCTTTTGACTTTCGCTTTCAAAATATTCTTTTTTTAAATGTGTTCTTCTTTATTTTAATTGTGTGGTTCATCTGTCTCTTCTTTAGTCGTTGATCAAAAACAACAGATCAAGGACAAAGTCGTTGATGCGGCGAAGAAGGCCGCTTCCTTATCAACGGGTGGCGATGAAAAGAATACTCTTCTGAAAACCATAGTAAATGTGTCTATTTTAAACTTTTCGTTTATATTCATAACTTTAAACTGTACTAATACCCTTGTCATTTTCAGGTTAGTCGAAAACCTCCTCCAACTCCCAAAAAGCGGAAGCAAAATAATCCTAAACCCAAACTGGTTGAGTCAGATTCCAAAGATCTTTCTCCCGACACTTTGAAACCTGCCGCAAAGAAAAAGAAGTCAACAACATCTGACTCTATTGCTCCCCTAAAGCTTAACATTAAACTCAGGCAAACGAAGTTGTCTGTAAAAAGGGTGATCGAACTTGATCCTGGGTCGATCGTTGTTGCATCTGAGCTTGTCGAAAGAGATAATTCCAGTCTAGGTGATAACGGACCTAAGGTAATCCAGTCTTCAATTAACTTTCTTGTTTGTCAAATATTGCACATGACTAATACTAAGTAATTTCCTTTTTTGTAGGGCAATCGAACTAGTACTACCACTTTTAACATAAAGCATGATATCCATATGAATACCAGTTCTCCTTATGCTCACCTTTTATCTAACAAAGGTTCCAATAATTACCTTATTATGTCCCTAACTCAAGGACTCTCATCCCCACTAAATAATTCAATAACCCGAATAAATCACATAATATGCAATATTAACAAATTAAATTAGAATAAAACATTTAATCACGAAACGGGGTGTTACACCCTATGGCTATTTATCTAACATACTTTAACTATTGAACTCGCTAATTGACTAGGGATAGTATGATTAGGAATTGTGACTTAGGGAATAATGTGATGCGTTGTCTGGTTTAACGGTGTACTTAACCTGAGGGATCGAGAAATTAACACTTAAGCTAGTGAGCCTCTTATTATTGTTATTCCACATACTTGGAAAGTGAAAAACTTCTTTGAAAATAGATAACACAACTTCCCAAATACAACTATTACTCCCACTTTCTAACTTTCTATTTCTTTCATGTAAAACATAAAAACCCTATATCATTTCCTCTCTCTCTGACCTCATACATTTCCTCTAAAAAAACTCAAGTGTTCTTTTTCGCTTATTCTATTTCGCTCCTCAAAGTTCAAAACAACACAGATAAACCGTTGGAACCGTGTTCTATTTCGCTGATTCTCCAACGATCTCATTACAGGCCGTTGGATAACCACTTGGCCTCTGTGTACGTCACTATTCCGTTGAGGTAACTGATTTCAGCCTTATACTTCCATTCGTATTATGAATTTGCCATGGTTTTAATGAGTTGTTTTCTTATAAGGATTTTCCTTTCATAGTATAAATTGACAAGAAAAATCGTTTTTGTTATTTTGTGTGGTTTCAGTTAGTCAATTGTAGGTAAATGATTGTTATTACATGTCTTTCCCCCTACTTTATGACTCGCTTTATAAGCATTTTTCATATATATGACATTTCCTCATTCTTGCAGGTGTTAGGAAGTCTTCTTTAGTTCACCTTATTGTTAAAGGTTCTCCCGTTGCTCGGCCTTCTCAGATGATTGGTTGTACAGTAGACGTAAGTATACCATGTTAGAAAGGTTATACATGAACATACACAACTTCACTTGTTCAATGTTTTCACCAAACTTTCTCTGTTTCATTTCCAGCATACCACTTATGGAAATTTTGGCAACTCTTCAAGTAGCGTCAAAGGTGATTCTGAGAGAGATTTCTTCGTTGAACAGTGGGATGTCTCAAGACATGAACGATGCAAAGATTTTTGTTCTTTATTTTATTTATAGATTAATGGCGAGTAACAAAGTTCCTATTGTTCCTATGGAGTGAAGCTCACACGCTCACTTTAGTGTGGTAACCATACTTATTTTTCTTATCTCTAAAAATATGGTAATGGAATCAATAAAAAAATATAGCAGAAAAGTTACAATAACCTTAGCACAAGTTTTGTTGTTTAAAAAAAAACAATAATATATAAATAAAAGAAAGTTAAATAAGACAAAATGAGCTAAAGTCATGGTTGTTGTTAGAGTCTATAATGCTCAGAATTTAGCTAATGTTGAAAGACTTATATAAATGAGAAAGATTCATGTTATACTATAAACACAAATAACTCAATATTCTAACTAATTTTAACTATATAATTAATTTCAAGATACCATGGAGTGTAAATATTCATTTAGAACTGAAATTTGATGGGTAGTTGTCATACATTATAGGTATGTAAAAATTGTAAATAAGATACGATAAGAAGGATTTAAAATTGATATTTAACGGAAAACTGTCATAAATTTTAGGATTGGAAAATTGACTAATATCTAAAACGTAATGGTATTTGAATTGTAATTATGTGAATGTCAACCAATTGAGGAATGAATTCATACTTTATAAATGATGATATAATAAACGCGTAATATAATCTAGACGGGACCCGTGCGATAGCACGAGTTTCTGACTAGTCAGTTAGTAAATAATACTAGACTTAATTACAATTTTATTCTTTATTTAAGTATTTTTAGAATATTAGTTTCTTCTATTTTAAAATTCATGATTTTTTTTTGGAATTTTAGTCTTGATTAACTATTATGGTTGATCAATTGATGATATGACAAAACTTAGGAAGTATTATACTAAAAAAATTAGGAAGTATTATAAAATATTCATAATAAAAAAGAGCTTTAATGCACTTTTGGTCCTTGTAAATTACCGAGTTTTTAGTTTTCGTCCTTGTAAGTTTTTTTTTGGGTTTTAGTCCCTATATCTTTCTTTTTGCTTGAGGTTTAGTCCCTAAAGCCAAAATCCGCAGGAAAATCTGTAGGTTTCCTGCAGATTTTCCTGCGAATTTTCGTGCGGATTTTGATTTTAGGGACTAAAACGAACGGGAAAGTGAAATATAGGGACTCAAACCCAAAACAAAACTTACATGGACCAAAAGTGCATTTAAGCCAAAAAAAATTTATACTTAAAATAAATAAAAATATTGTTGAATGTACACCAAAAAAAAAACTAAAATTACATTGATATGAATCAATAAAAATCAATTTGAGGATATAAAATACTCAAAAAGAATTCTCTTTTTTCCATCAATATTCAATAGTCACCCTTGCATGCCTTTTATAAATATATATTACACAGTCCCTCAAACACGAGGATTTGTGAAAGGCGAAGCGATTATGCTCATCCTCCACATAATGTAAGCATTTTATTCCTTTCAAGTGAGTCTCTCAATTAGAGGTGAGTCACCATGTCCTTGCCAAGTGTCTTATGTGTAGCTTGTGTGTCAGTTAAGGGATATCAAATATTAGTCGAGTGATGAAAGCGCCCGATTACATTTAACACAAACAATGATGGTTTACCCTTGAAATGTTAAATAGGCATGGTCCTTGCACATGTTAGGGTTCTTCTGAGCTTTTCAAATGGGGGCTAAAAGACTTTTTAGTGTAGCTCTAACTCTCCTATAAAAGGACTTCTTTGGCCCCTTTTTCATTTTCTCTACTTATTTTGTTCGTTCAACTCTCTCCAAGCTCCTTCCAACTTCCTTCTATTCAAGCCCCTTTCAAGTTTTGATTCCTTTGTCTATTTCCTTTTCATAATAAGAATGGTTATGGATTTAGAGAAAGAAAAGGCAACTTCATAAAGCCATAGGAAGGCCTAGAGCTTTTAGTTTTGTGAGATCGAGAGCTCTAGTAGTTTTAGTAGCAATTGTGATGATAATGGTGCTTTCTTTTTGTCTTTTGTGTTCCCAAGAAACAATGGTTGCCCCATCGTAGTGCCCAAAGAGGTCGGAGATATTGAGTTTTTCTACACTGTTGGGGAGAAAATAATCTTCTTTCGTTAAAACGTTAATATCTCCTTTTTTGTTGGGTATACTATTTTTACCTGTAAGGGGAGTTTAACCACTTCAAAAATGTTAATGATCTCTTTTGTTTTACCATCTCCCAAAGACGAAGACTTGATCAATTAACTCGTTAAAATTACCCATGAATTGTTTTTTTAGTCAAATATTTTCCGAATAAATCACATAATATATATGCAATATTCAAAAATTAAATTAGAATAAAACATCTAATCATGAAACGGGGTGTTACACCCTAGGGCTATTTATCTAACATACTTTAACTGTTGAAATCGCTAATTGACTAGGGATAGTATGATTAGGAACTTTGACTTAGGGATTAACGCGATGTGTTGTCTGGTTTAACGGTGTACTTAACTTGAGGGATCGGGAAATTAACACTTAAGTTAGGGAGCTACACGCAAAGGAATTGGGTGCAGTGGAGGAAGGGGATGATTATGTTATTCTAGAGAAACATGTCTTACATAATGTTCCAAACAAGAATACAAACATCATTATGCCATCTGTAGACGATGACACATAAATTGATGAAGGTAGTGCTCCAAAGAACAGAGGACAATCCACAAGGGTGCAGAAGAATCATCTCACTAAAAACATAATGGGGGATCTGAATGATGGAGTTACAACCAGGTTAAAAGAGTCTATCAATTATAGAAAATTAATAGCCAATATGTGTCTTATATCCAAAAGTGAGCCTAAAAATGTTATGGAAACCCTCAAGAATGAATGATGTAACGCGTTAAAAAGTATTGAGTTTTAGGAGACTGTGGCATTGCTAGTAAAACGATTAACGTCAAAAGTAAGAATCATATGACTAAAACCATTCTAAGTTCTATCAAAATCAAAGTCCATATCACATATCTCACCGCCTCCTTTAAATCCCCAAAAAATATCCCATCATCAAGATACAAAGTATAGAGAAAAAACTTGTAATTGTTCTTCATCTTATTAATAAAATGGTGTAACAAAAGAGTAAAAATAAGCGGCTCCAACTAGCTGCCTTATTACATTCTAATCATTTACATAGTATTTGGACCCCATAAATATATTTAAAGAATATAGTTAGTTATTATAAAATTAGTTAAATTTATTTATATCACTATATACACAAATAAAAAATATTTTTTCTTTGTATAAGAGAAAAATATATTTAAAGTTATACGTATAGAATAAAATAAATAGTTTTCAAGAAAAAGCGAGTAGCAAAATGAATAAAAGAAAAAAATAGAAATACAAATTGTGTTAAGAGTTACAAGCTCTCTAATTCACTATAGATATATGCTTTTGAGACTTTGTTGTAGAAATCTAATGTATTTGTTTTAAATGTTTTTTTGATTTGGTCAACTCAAACTCTTGAAAGAAGATTCAATCTCTATTGACATTAGGAATGATTTTGTAAAGAATGGATAGGAGAAAAAATAATTTAAATTACTAAAATTATTTTTAATAATTAAATTAGTTTTTAATATTTTAATATATACATAGTTTTCAATATTTTAGTAATTAAATCATATTTTGTTAAGAGAAAAAATAATTTAAAAGATATATAGAAAAAGGTGAGTAAAAATATTTTGTAAGAGAGAGAGACACAAATGCATGATGTTTTTTATGCCTCAAAGACACCAAACATATTCCATAACTTTTACATGATCTTAATTTAATATTAAAAATTATGTATTACTATATAATTAATTATTGGTGCGACACACTTGCAAAATAAATAATAAAAACTTGTTTTAACTGGTTGTAACGGAGGTACAAATGCGACTAATAATATGTGCATTGACGGTAGTTTTACATTTTTAAAGCCAAATGAATTGTAGCAGGTGTATTAAAGTTTAAATAATTTATATTTTAAAGCTGTAACAACTGGCCCATTAGCTCAGTTGGTTAGAGCGTCGTGCTAATAACGCGAAGGTCGCAGGTTCGAGACCTGCATGGGCCAACTTTTATTTTTATTTTTAACCTATTTAAGTCGGTTTCGAACCGATTTAAAAACGACGTCCTATCTTTTTAAGTCGGTTTCAAAACCGATTTAAAAACGACGTCCTAACCGACTTAAAAAGTTTTCAAATGCTGCTACTTCAACGTGGCGTGTTGCATTATTTTATTTTGTCAAATTAAGAGTTTCTAATATTTTCAATTGTGGCTGGAGGATTGAACACCAATAGTATTTCAAAATGAAACTATATACATACTGAAAAGTTCTCATTATTTAGATTTGGGAACTTTTGAAAAGCTCGATTTTTTTTTTTACGGATGAAAAATTGGATCTTTAAGAATAGAATACCAATTTAGCTGATTACAAAAATGTTTAAAGACTATAGAATAATTTCCTTACTCTCATTAAATTTTCCTGACGTTGTAAAATAAATGAGATATTTTTCAAAACTACTATTGAATTAGAAATTTATAGGATTTTTATTTTTATTTTTATTTTTATGATAAACTTTTATTTTTGTGGCATTTAATTAAGATTATTATAAAATTCGAATTTTTTTGTGGCACTTAATTAAGATTATTATAAAATTCAACTTTTTTTGTGGTACTTAATTAAGATTATTATAAAATTCAAAAAGTCATATGTGTATTCAATTAAGACAATATATTATGTTATTTTTATTTTTTAAAAATTTATAAATGGATATTATTTTTTATTAGGCTTTTTTAATTGAATTATTATCAAACATATCTTTAATAATACTTTTGATATTTAGAAAACAATAATTATTCTTTTGAACAGAATTTATTTAATTACATTCATTAATTTGATTGAGGGGATATAAAATATTTTTAAAATTTTTTATCACACTTTTTAAGCCAACATCTTCATTTTAATTAAAACAAAAGTAATGTTTGACATGCACAATATTTGATAGTTTTCATTACATGAAATTGTGCTTTTGTGAATTTCAAGTCGAATCCATTAAAGAATCGTTATTGTTCTTGCTTAACTTGTTATGTGATTTTACTGAACTTGAGGATGCCTTATTAACGGTGGACTAAAATTAAGAACCCAACGTGTCTGGTTTCTTTTGGATGTGGAGCATATGATAAATATAGACTAAGAATGGATCATTTATTTATGATGCGTGTTATTTTCTCGAGCCTCCATTTGTGAGTGAATTGTTTCTATACTCTAACATAAATATAGACTGAGAATGAATCATTTATTTATGAAGCCCGGAAGGAAATTCACTATGATAGTATCAGTTCAAAGCCTAAACAATTTCAAGTAACAACTTATCTCCTAATCACTACCTTGTGCAACTTCTACCTAGAACCCTCTAGATATGAGATCCCCTATCACTTACCACAATCACCTCAGTGATAAAACCAAAACTAAAACAGGAGATTACACTTCCAATAAACAATACTTAGTTTTGATTAAAAGCTTTTAACTAAGAACAATACTCAACTCTTTGCTTAAAAGCTCATGAGTGAGAACAATTTGTCTACATCAATGTATCAAAAGATACATGAGTGACATACATAAAAACAAAAAACTTAAAGTATTCTTAAAACCCTAAAACCTTATTTTTGCATCCACGGGTTCTTTTTTATGAATTCTTGCTATTTTAGGTTTAGCAAGTCCTTATTTATAGACTCTTGCAGTATGGGCTTGGACTCTTCAATCAAATTCAATCTTCTACTATTAAATCAACTGCAGGATCTTTACACAAAAATAGGAACGACTCTTCAAAGTTTCCTAAAAAGTCTTCAAGATCCTTTTTAATGAAACTTAAACAAATCTGCATTGTTCATGATAAAATCTCCTTGACCTACGCAAATCAATGAGATATAAGAACAACGTCTACTGTACAATAGGCCAAGATATCAAGACATCTGGCTCAACATCTGTCTAAAACACATGACAACAAAACATGTCATGACAATTGGTCAAGATGTCACAACATATTGCTCAACGTCAGTTAAGAACCATGTTTTAGCAAAAATTATGCCAATCATAAAACCATGGATCTAACACTCTCCCCCTTTGAAAAAAGTTGGCTAAAACAGCCAAAGCACAATAAGTCCTAGAGATAGGAATAAAACCACAACACAAGCTACAAGAATACATGTAAACTTTGTACAAACTGCAAACATGAGAATAAATCAGATATACATTACAGCTATAGAGAGACCTCTTCTTAAAAGCTCTACAGAAGTCAGATGTCTAGACATGTGGTCTGACATCACATTAACACAACTCCAACACAACACAAGAGCTTATGCAAGTCATTTGATTAGTTTTACTATGCTCAAAACGGCACCAAAATCTGATTTACGGTTTAAAAGTTATGCCTCTTTAAACTTTCCAAAATGGCCTGTCACTAACAGCACGCGGCGCCAACATTGGTTCGCAGCGCGAACTGAGCGAGTAAAAATTCCTTAACCTTCTGCCAAGCACTTCGCGGCGCAAACATGTGTTCGCGGCGCGAAACGAGAAAAGAAGTACGCCTTAGCGGCGCAACCATGTGCTCGCGGCGCGTACTGAATACATCAGTTTGCGGATGATAAGCAGAACTCAACCTCAATTTAGTACCCAAAGCCTTATGCAAACCTTCCCAGAATCGAGATGTAAACCTTGGATCTCTATCTGATACGATACTCGAAGGAATACCATGCAGACTTACTATCTTCTCAATATACAATTGAGCTAATCTCTCCATCGGATAATCCATTCTCATCGGTATAAAGTGAGCAGACTTCGTCAACCTGTCCACAATAATCCAAATAGCTTCACAGTTCTTCACCGTCCTCGGCAAACCAGAAACAAAATCCATAGATATACTATCCCACTTCCATTCAGGAATAAATAACGGTTAGATAGCTCCATACGGCTTCTGATGCTCAATCTTCGACTTCTGGCAAGTCAAACAAGCATAAACAAATTCAGCTATCTCCTTTTTCATTCCAGGCCACCAAAACAGCTTCTTCAAGTCATGGTACATCTTGGTAGCACCAGGATGAATACTCAATCCAATACGATGTCCTTCCTCAAGAATACTCCTTCTCAATTCGGCAACATCAGGGACACAAACACGATTGCCAAACCTCATTATACCATTCTCGTCGATTCTGAATTCACCTCCTTTACATTGGTTAATCAGAGTCAACTTATCAACCAACTCTACATCAGTCTTTTAACCCTCTCGAATTTCCTCAAGAATACCACTAGTCAGCTTCAGCATACCCAATTTAACACTGTTAGGAGTGTCTTCGCATACTAAACTCAAATCTCTGAATTGTTCAATTAAGTCCAATTCTCTCACCATCAACATAGACATATGCAAGGACTTCCTACTCAAAGCATCGGCAACAACGTTTGCTTTACCCGGATGGTAATTCAGTCAAAAATCATAATCCTTGAGAAATTCTAACCATCTTCTTTGTCTCATATTTAGCTCTTTTTGATCAAATAGATACTCCAGACTCTTGTGATCATAAAATACTTCAAACCTTAAACCATACAGATAATGCCTCCACAGCTTCAACACAAATACAACTGCTGCCAACTCTAAGTCGTGAGTCGGATAATTCTTCTCATGCACTTTGAGTTGTCTTGACGCATAAGCGACTACCTGTTGATTCTGCATTAGTACACCTCCTAACCCCATCAATGAAGCATCACAATAAGCAACAAAAGATTCCGCCGGATTTGGCAAAATCAAGATCGGCGCACTAGTCAACCTCCTCTTTAACTCTTGGAATCCTCCTTCACATTTCGAATCCTAGATGAACGCTTGACCTTTCTAGTCAACTTAGTTAATGGCAACGCTAACTTTGAAAAGCCTTCAATGAACTTTCTATAATAATCGGCCAGACCAAGAAAACTACGGATTTCAGAAACTGACTTCAGAGCTTCCCACTGAGACACAGCTTCTACCTTTGTTGGATCCACGGCGATACCATTTTTGGAAATCACATGTCCAAGGAAACTCACTTCGCTTAACCAGAAATCAAACTTCGACAGTTTAGCATACAGTTTCTTCTCTCTCAGCAATTATAATACCACTCTAAGATTATTTGCATGCTCTTCTTCATTCTTAGAATATATTAAAATATCATCTATGAACACCACTACGAACTGGTCGAGATAAGGATGAAAGATCTTATTCATATATTCCATAAAAACACCAGGTGCATTAGTAACTCCAAATGGCATCACAATATATTCGTAATGACCATACCTCGTTCTAAATGCAGTCTTCTGAATATCGTCTGTCTTCACCCGAATCTGATGATATCCCGACCTCAAGTCAATCTTACTGAACACGCACGCCCCAACCAGTTGATCCATTAGATCATCAATCCTCGGCAACGAATACCGATTTTTGATAGTAACTTTATTCAGCTGTCTATAATCCACACACAGCCTCATCGAGCCTTCTTTCTTCTTTACTAGTAACACCGGTGCACCCCACGGTGAAACACTAGGACGAATAAATTCCTTCTCAAGTAACTCTCCCAATTGACTTTTCAATTCAGCCAATTCCGATGCCGACATACGATAAGGTGCCATCGACACAGGACTAGTTCCCGGAATTAACTCAATAGCAAATTCCACTTCTCTCTCAGGTGGCAACTCTCTAACATCTTCTGGAAAGACTTCGGGAAAGTCGCATACTACCGGTAATTCACCACTTATCACTTTCTCCTTCACTGCCATAGATGCAATCAACATAAACACGACAGCCTCGTCCTTAACCGCTTCAGCTACCTGCCTAGCAGTCATCGCCAAACCTTCCCCACTCACATCTTCCGGAAAAATAACCGTCTTTGAGAAACAATTGATATGAACCCGATTGAATTGCAACCAGTTCATTCCCAAAATAACATCGAGTTGTTCCAACGGAAGGCACACTAAATCCATTCCGAATTCTCTACCAAAGATATCAATTGGACAATTCAAGCAAGCAAATGAAGTAGTCACTGAACCCGGCGCAGGAGTGTCAATAACCATACTTCCATTTATATCAGATATTTCTAAATTCAACCTTTTAGCACAATCCATAGAAATAAAAGAGTGTGTCGCGCCAGTGTCTATAATCGCAATTAAAGGAGTGCCATGGATAAAACACGTACCTTTAATCAACCGATCCTCTAGAGTAGTCTCGGAACCAGATAAGGCGAACACCTTACCACCAGCTTGATTCTTCCTCGGCTTAGGAAACTTAGGACTAATATGGCCCTCTTCTCCGCAATTGAAACAAGTTACAGTGTTTCCTTTGCACTCGATAGTAATGTGACCTGCCTTTCCACATTTATAGCACTTCTTTTCTTCACTTTTGCACTCGTGAATGCGATGTCCAGGTTCTCCACACTTGAAGCACTTAATAGGGGCACTTGAATCTCCCCCACTAGGCTTATTCCAGCCTCCAGTTTTCTGGTTACCTTTACCATACGGCTTACCACGATCCATATGCTTCTTCCCTTTCATGTCGACTAACTCGCGAGAGTGTGACGACTTCAGCTTAATATTGTCCTCTTCAAAGATTCGGCTGCAGTCAACCAAATCAACAAACCTACGAATCCTCTGATATCTGATACCCTGTTTAATCTCATCACGGAGACCATTCTCAAACTTAACACACTTTGAGAACTCGCTAGCCTCATCATTATTGTAGTGGACATAATACTTCGCCAGTTCAACAAACTTGGACGCATACTTTGGCACGGTCATGTTACCTTGTGTCAGCTCCAAAAATTCGACCTCTTTCCTGCCTCTAACATCCTCAGGAAAGTACCTCCGCAAGAATTCTCTCTTGAACACAACCCAAGTAATTGCAACACCAGCAGCTTGCAGTTCATCCCTACTAGCCATCCACCAATCATCAGCTTCTTCAGACAGCATCTGAGTACCATATCTCACCTTCAGATTTTCATCGCAATCAATCACCCGGAAGATCCTTTCAATTTCCTTCAACCACCTCTGAGCGCCTTCGGGATCGTGAGTGCCTTTGAACAACAGAGGGTTGTTCCTCTGAAAACTGTTCAACTGCCTGTCAACACCAATTCCAGCCCCATTGGCATTCCCTCCCAGCACACCAGCAATCATACCCAGAGCCTCAGCAATCGCGTCATCGTTTCTTCCTCCTCTTCCGGCCATTGTTCTGCTAAATATAAAACAATATTTGTTAGAACAAGAAGTATCGACAGTGTCAACCTTACACTAATCGCATACGAGGGATTAACCGACACTAAGACTCTGACTCAAACGACCAACTATGCTTTGATACCACTATTGTAACACCCCTCTAATACCCCACATAAATATTAAACAATAATCAGAGTAAAAGATGAAAAAAGGGCATTACAACTTCCATATAATTAAACAATACTCATGTCATGCCATAAAAGAGAACGTCAAACCAAACTTATTCAGATCATCATGTTAACACAGCGGAATTATATTTAACATCTGAATAATCAAACAACCAGTCATAGACTTAAAACACCAACATAAGCAATCCACCCAAATAAAAGAGTTTAACAAGTAACTCTAAACAACATTCCTAGTGTTACACGACCAGAGCATGACACGGACCCAACCGACTCTAACGAACTACTTGACGAGCTAATCCTCACCAAGTACGAGGGCTACTCCTCAATCTGAAAAATAACAACAGTAAGGGTGAGTCTCATTCACATTTAACTAATGTTATAAGATATAGATAATAAAATATCAATCACATATCATTCATCCAATTACAGTTACGATCAGATTCCCAAACACACAATTAATCACAACCAATACACAATCACACGTATTATAACATTGGACAATCTTCCATTCATATTATAATAACGCAAGTAACCTAATGCAATGCAACTACATGCACGTGGTACCAAAATCTGGGATAACCCATCTCACCGATCCACCATCGTCAAGGATACGGCAACACCCACTCACTAATTCCACACAATGGGAATTAGCTACCACTGATCCACCATCATCAAGGATCAGCCACGTAATGATTATGAAATACATGTATCAACCATAACATGCTCATCTTCCACATAAACCAACCAAATGTCATAATCATCAACCAATACAGTAATCAATAGCCACACCAGTTATGCTATCCTCAACCAAATAGAATACATATTTTACATCAACAATGTATATATAACAAACACCAATTACAACCACGACCTCATAACGGTAAACATGCATTAATGTACCTGTACACATAAACCACCACAATTAAATAAACTCGAGTGTTTTTAAAATAATTTCGGCTCACGACCCAAAACACTATTTTATTATGCAACTCATTTGATTAGTTTTACTATGCTCAAAACGGCACCAAAATCTGATTTACGGTTTAAAAGTTATGCCTCTTTAAACTTTCCAAAATGGCCTGTCACTAACAGCACGCGACGCCAACATTGGTTCGCGACGCGAACTGAGCGAGTAAAAATTCCTTAACCTTCTGCCAAGCACTTCGCGGTGCAAACATGTGTTCGCGGCACGAAACGAGAAAAGAAGTAGGCCTTCGCGGCACAACCATGTGCTCGCGGCGCGTACTGAATACATCAAAACTTCCCGGCTTTCTGCCAAGCAGTTCGCGGCGCCAACCCCTGGACGCGACACGAACTGGCGATTTCCAGGAATCCGAATCGCAGAAAACAGCCTACGATTCTATCCTTATTTCACCGAATCATTACCAAACTGATTCCATTTTTACCAGATTCCACGTACAGTAAAACAACACATATTATAACACACATCCAGCACACAATTAAGCATCTATTAACATCATATCAGTATCTAACATCCAGAATTAACCAAATCGTGTGACTTTCATCAAATTGTCCCAATCCCAACCTAACATCCTAAAACCTAAACGTAACTCAATTGATACAAACAAACATGCTCAATATATCTTACTGCCTATAACCCCATAATAGAAGATAAATGGAAGAGTCCCCCCTTACTTGAAGGTTGATCCTTCGCTCTTCCTCTGTCGCACTTCTCTGCTCCTCTTCTCTTTTCACGTTCAAGCTTTCTTTCTTCTCTTGGTTCTATTCTTCTTTTCTCACAATCCCTCTATTTTGTGGAAAATAAAATAAAACCATTTTAATTAGTAATAGGGCCTACCAATACACCCCCCTCTTTACTCATCACGACTTAAGCCCATTTGCTTAATTTCTCAATAGCTCTCAATAATTCCAAATAATTCCCCATAATTCAATTAAATTAATTTAAAATTAAATTATGAAAATGTGGAGTGTTACATTGCTCTCTCGGACTCTGTATGGAACGACGATGTCTTCCTCGGTGAAGGAGGCTTCTCTTCGTCGATCTCAGGCTCCTGCAGAGGATGAGACGGAGGAGGAGAGAGCTCTCTTGACCCGGGCGGATTTGATTCAGTATATCAGAGTCCTGGGGGCGACTGTGTTGCTGCTGCCGAGGACACCTACAATTCCACCGTGGCCCAGCTTAAGTTAAAGAATCCTGGGGTGGAGTTGGTGACCGAGGGGACCGGACCATATCACCGCGTGGAGGGGGACCAGATCGTCTCTCCGAACTTTGGGGAAGAGCCGGTGACTCAGGAGGCTGAGGACGTCCAGATGGCAGAAGGTGTATGTGGGTTTTTCTGTGTTTAAGTATTTGGACTGCGACCCTTTGTTCTTGTAATGCTATTCCGGGGGGTATGCCCCCCGTTTTGATTTTGTAAGCACTTTACCAGCTTAGTCTTCATGGCCGTAGTTGGGCACATTTCCGGGCTTTTTGCCCGTTTTAATTAAGAAGTACTTAGTTTTCTTATTTGTCGTGCCCGTTCCTTGGAGCCTGTGTGCATGCGTTTTGACTCCTTGGACAGCGTGTTGGTTTCCAACGTTTTTGTCCTTTAATTACTTTTTCTGTTTCCCAAGCGTTTGTATCCCCTTTCTTCTTCTATAAAAGGAGGTCTCATGGACCTTTCTTTCTTCATTTTTACGCAAGAATGGGTGGCGCTAAGGGAGGAAAAGTTTCTACAACCTCGTGTTCTCGCGGAGTGAATGAGGTGAAGGAGAAGAAGAAGGTTTCGACCGGATCTGCTTCTCGTCCCCAGGGGACCCAGGGCTCGGACGCGCAGGCTCAGTCTTCAGGTGTGAGAGTCGTGGTCGATGCTGATGGTTCTGAGACTGAGTGGGACGAGGATTGGTATCAGTATCTCCATTCGGAGGAGTTCGCCCGTCGGGTAGAATGATGCATTTTTCTTTTATTTGATGTGTACTTTGTAATTCTCATGGATGATGAATAAAGTATCGTTGTTGTGCTTTTTGCGTGTATATTTTTTTTTGTTTAATTGGAAGATTTGCTCGACTGTAGTGTATTTGATCGCCCAGTGTGTGGAATTGTGGTCAATTACCGGGGACATGTGCATGGCGAGGGTGAGTCTCGGTTCTCGTTGTGCTGAGCTCTGAGGCTCATGGCATGAACGTTCCCCTCGCGAGCGGGGTGCTCTGCCTTCATGGTACTTGTTTACGACAGGAGATCCGCTGTCGCGCGCGGATCAAAAACGAGTTGTTTTGTATAAAAGCAGTACGGCGACAATTGACTCGAAATATCGTTCTCAAAAGGATTCTTGTTTAAATTAATCTACCGAAATTAATATTTGGGGGGGTTTGGTTTGGTTTCTGATTAAGAAAAAGCGCTTAAAATAAGTGCTTCTGAAAATAAGTTGTTTTAAATTAAGTGATTATAATAACGGATCCATTGTCTCGGTTCTTACTAATCATTGACTGAAGAAATTACAATTCCCTAAGCGGATTTTCTATCCTATTTGATGATAATATCAGTTAACAAGCGTAAATGATATCATGAGAAATATGTTCCTATTGCCGGATTAAGCATACGGTAAAAGATGGCGCAAATTAACAATTAAGCAAAGTCAATCTACGATTAAAATTCGGAACACATATCAATCAAATTAAATCAATAATATCGTATGAAAATTGGATTAAGCAAACAACAATCACACAATATAATTGAAAGGAATCGAAATTAAATTGTAAATATCATAGCAATCTCAAAGTTTGGAACCTGAGTACAGTAAATCCGTCCAGAGGGTATTAGTTCGCCATGGAATTCATACAAGCTTCAATATTTTTCGTGAATGGAAGATGAAGATGCTACAGTCCGCGGCTGCTACCCTAAGGGGAAATAGTACAACCCGTTTTACAATCCAACTGGGTCAAACATACGACCCTGGCCCAAAACTAATTGACCCGAAACTTAACTAAAACTAGTGCTGCAACTTCAACGAATTTTCTGGCCCTTCTACAGTCCGATTCTGACTTCGACTCCAACATAAGAATTGTGGCTCTTTCTCTTAGCTTTCCGTCGATTATTAGAACGCCTCAATCGGACTCCTGGAACTCCAGTTATGATTGTTTCCGTGCAGACTGCTAAAGCTGAAAATTAAATACGAAAATCAAATAACAATAAAAATAAATTAAAATATAAAAACATTATAAAATACAAAAATAAGACAAACAAACCATGGAAATGTATAAGTACAACCGTAGAGGAATGTGCATCAAAATGCACTGATCAACGGGAGTGCTCGGTATTCGTGCCCCCCCGAAGGACGAGGAGTCTGCTCGATTAAGAGAGCGGACTTCTGTCTTTTTGTTTCATTTCTTTAGGTGCTCAGCGTGTACTCGGGCCGCCCCTGTGTTTTAGCTATAATATTGCTTAAGTTTTTCGGTGTTCCAAGGTCGAGCGAGTTCTTCTCCTTGTAAGTTCTCTAAGTAATATGCCCCATTTTCGGTCTTCGCTCGGACACGATAGGGGCCCTCCCAGTTTGCAGCCAGTTTACCTTCTTGGGAGTCCTTGTGGTTTCTCCTGAGTACTAGGTTCTCTACCTCGAATTCCCGTTTAATG
Source organism: Vicia villosa (assembly GCF_029867415.1). NCBI lineage: Eukaryota > Viridiplantae > Streptophyta > Magnoliopsida > Fabales > Fabaceae > Vicia > Vicia villosa. Next base: position 40,892,193 of record NC_081180.1, on the reverse strand, counting down.
ACCTTTGCGTCGTGTCTTAGGGCGATTTTTTGTTTGAGTGACGCTTCGTGCATAGCGGCTCATGTTCGAATTTCTTCGACCAGGTCGAGCTCTTCTCTAATCGCCTCGAGGTTGCCTCCCGTTTCGAGGGGTTCCTCGGTGCGCCTAGTGGGCACATGTACTTCGACGGGGATCACGACTTCCGTTCCGTATGTAAGTCGAAAAGGAGTCTCCCCGGTTGTGGAATGGGGGGTGGTGCGGTAGGCCCAGAGGACGCTGTGTAGCTCCTCGACCCATCCTTTTTTAATTTCGTCCAGTCTTCTTTTGATGCGCCTCAGAATTACTCTGTTGGCGGCCTCGGCTTGCCCGTTCGTCTGGGGGTGTTCGACTGATGCGAAGTGTTGCTTAGTTCCTAACTTCATCACAAACTCCTGGAAGCGCCCGTCAGTAAACTGGGTGCCGTTGTCGGTGATGATAGCCAGGGGTATTCTGAACCGGGCGAGAATGTTCCTTTTGTAGAAACGTAGTACGTTTAGAGACATGATTTTTGCCAATGGTTCGGCTTCGATCCATTTGGTGAAGTAGTCGACTGCGACTATGAGGTATTTGTTCTGATTGATCCCGGTCACGAAGGGGCCGAGGAGGTCCATGCCCCACCATGCGAACGTCCAGGGAGATGACAAAGACTTGAGTTTGTTGGGGGGTGCGAGGTGCATGTCCCCAAAGCGTTGACACTTGTCACATTTCTTTACGTATTCTTTAGCGTCGTGCTGCATGGTGGGCCAATAGTACCCGGCTCGGAGCGCTTTCCTGGCGAGGGATCTTCCCCCTAGGTGTTGGGAGTTGATGCCTTCGTGTATTTCTCGGAGTACGTGGGGTACGGTGCCCTCGTCGACGCATTTGAGGAGGGGTATGGAGAACCCTCGTCGGTAGAGACGGTCTTTGACTAGGACGTACGAGCAGGCTCTTCTCCTGATCGTGGAGGCTTCCTTGGGATCGCTCGGCAGGAGGTCGCTCGTGAGATAGTTGTATACGGGGGTCATCCAGTAGGATGTGTCTCCGATCACTCTGACGAGTGTTAGCCCGGTTTGAGGTTCGGTGCTGGGTCTGGGCAGTATTTCCTGGATCACGGACTTATTGCCCCCTTTCTTCCTTGTGCTGGCGAGTTTCGATAGAACGTCCGCTCAGGCGTTATGTTCCCTAGGGATATGTTTTACTTTGGCGCTCTTGAACCGGGCCATCTTTCCACGCACGAGGCTCAGGCACCCGGTGTTAGCTGAAGATTTCGTCTTGTAATATTTGTCCTTCGAAGAAGTGGAAAATCGAAGGAAAGATGGTTACTGATGGTCATCCCTTAAAAATAAAAGATGGCTACTGATGGCCATGCTTCGAGAATAAAGATTTCTAAGTTCGTTATGAAGATAATGAATACTGAAAGCTAGTGAAAGTATGTGTCTTCGGGGACTTAGACAAAATTTATAAAATATATTCAAGTATTACTACTTAGCGTGTTTTCGTAGTGTTTTTAATACACTGCCACGCGTCAAAGACAGACTCAGGCGGGAAGATTTGAAATTCGAAGACGGTTTCGTAACTGTCCAAGTAACAGATGGCGTCGCTGGAAGTTCTTATGAGAGACGTGGCAGCAGATTAGTGTAGGACCGTTAAGGTCGAAACTAGTATAAATAGGAGTCTTAATGTTAGGATTCTGTGTGTTCATTTTGTACAAATCACTCACATATTTACTCAAGTATCAAGTGTTAAGAGAAAGAGTTCGCTGAGAAAATGTACGTATGACACCACCACTTTAATACATGTGTATTATCTTTCATTTTCAAATATCTTTCAGAATTACTGCATTCCATTTACTTCTTGCCGTTTACATTTCTGTATCTTTACTTTAATGTCATTTATTTTCGAATTACTTTCATGTCATTTATTTTCAAAGTCTTTAACGTTTCTGCATTCTAAGATTCTTTACGTTTTAACAGTCCTTTTAGTTTCATATGTTATGTTACTTATCTTTTCATTGAAATCATACTTACATATAACAAAGTGATTATCAAGATTACTTGTTCTTTAATCGAACAACGCTTATTGAAGAAGACGAATCATGAATATGGTTCAAATGAACATTGATAACAATCTTTTTGACTATGTGTCCTAAGATCAATCTAGTCGATCCTGCGAGTAACCAAATCATATTTATTATAGTTTGGAAGACTAGCGGTTGTTTACCGGAAATCGCCGTAAACAAATTGGCACACCTGGTGGGACCGTGTCAAGCGGATTGTTTTAATCAATTGCTTTATTTTTGTCTAGACAATATCAAGACCTTGTATGAACCTTAGGAACGGTAAATTAACGAACAATGCACAACCGATTCCCAAACGAAGGTACAACAAGAAAATGGTCGTCACGGCCAGTGCAGGGGGTGATCAAAATCCCCCACAAGGTTCAGGATCAAGAGCGGCAAATTCGACTTCCACTCAAGGAACACAGGATACAACGGGTCCAAATGGATCGAGACCTGCAGATAATTCCCAGGCTATGCCTGAAAATAATACAGGACCCTCAGGGACTATTCCAGTTTCAGTGTCGACAACCGCACCCTCATCCACAAGTGCAGAGGACGTATCGTTTTCCTCGACAAATGCTGCAAACAATTTGTTTGGTCAAGGCACGAATTCTGCTTTCGAATGGAGACCAAATAATCCATATGGAATGTCATACCAATATGGAACAGGCGTACGAGGGGCAGGACCTATATATGCCCCAACTAACAATGCGACATTTTGACCGAATGTTAGTTCAGTGGGTCGAAGTGCACACAACACTAGTTTTTCTACCCAGATGCCCCACTTTACCACAAATAACCAAGCAGCATTTCGACAGGAAATGGATGCAAGCAACCATGATATGCTAGGGGCTTTGGCCAGAGAATTGACTTCAATTTTAAACCCACTAGTGACAAATATTGCTACTACAAATAGGGAAAACGTGGAGACTTTCCAAAAGATATCATCTCAAATGAATCGAATGGCAGAGTTCATGGGAGTAACACCACCTAGAAGGAAAGACAAACAGCCTTCGAATCAAGAAGAGAGGCCCATTATGGAGCGTGTACAAGATATAGTTCCGTTATCTAGGACAGCCACTAGGGATGTAGGCCCCTCACGAAGAACAGAGACGATCGAAGGAACTCCAGTAATTAACTTAGAGACTTCAAATCAAAGAACCGTCCCCGTTCGACAGGAAACGGAGGAAGAGCGACCCAGATTAAGGGTTGTGGGTAGGAACGAACACCCAGATGAGGTTGTCCAAAGAGTCAGAAGAGAAAATCTGGCTACAGAAAATAACTTAACTGCCATGATAGAAAGGGTTATGGCCAATAATGGCCTTAGTACTGGACTTAGACGTCCAAATTATACATCCCCTGTATCAGATTATATCATGCAGACAGAATTGCCTAGGGGCACTAAGGTACCCAAATTTACAAAATTTTCAGGCGAAACTAATGAGTCAACGGTGGAACATATTGCTAGATATTTGACAGAAGCAGGAGACTTAGCGGGAAACGAGGATTTAAGGATCAAATATTTCCCTAGTTCGCTGACAAAGAATGCCTTCATTTGGTTTACTACTTTGCCACCAAATTCGATAGATGCGTGGGCATACTTAGAAAGGCTGTTCCATGAGCAATTTTATATGGGCCAAACTAAGATAAGTTTGAAAGAATTGGCCAGTATTAAGAGAAAATTCACAGAAACAATTGATGACTACTTGAATAGGTTCCGTCTGTTGAAATCAAGGTGTTTTACAACAGTCCCAGAGCATGAACTTGTCGAGATGGCTGCGGGTGGTCTAGATTATTCAATAAGAAAGAAACTAGATACCCAATACCTTAGGGACATGGCCCAATTAGCAGACAGGGTTCGACAGGTCGAACGTCTGAAGGCAGAAAAAGTTAGGGCAAATAAAAGTTATAAGAAGGAAAGGGTAGCGTACGTCGAAGCCGAGGACGCTGATGGTGAGTCTTTCAATGACTCATATAGCCCTGAAGAAGTCGAAATAGACTTGGCTGAGTTGAAAGAGGCGCCACCTTATGCCTGCAAATTGCTAAATCCTGCAAATGGAAAAAACCCAGTAGAAAACGATAAGAATGATAGGTTCCCTAAGAAAACTTATACATTCGACGTTACCAAGTGTGATGAAATATTTGATTTACTGGTAAAAGATGGCCAAATGATACTACCTCCAAATTCCAAAATTCCTCCGTTGGAACAACGGAAGAAAAGAGGTTTTTGTAAATATCATGGTTTTTTAGGCCATAAAACTTCTCAATGTTTTCTTTTCAGGGATCTAATTCAAAATGCTATCAATGATGGAAGGTTGAAGTTTGCTGACAAGACCAAGAGTCACATGAGGGTCGATACCAATCCCCTGAACATTGCTGACGCTAGCCTCTGTGAGGTAGAAGATATCAACATGGTGGAGGCATCTGAAGTCGAAGTTGTGGAAACTAAAACAATGTTCAATGGAAAGCAGGCTACTGAAAGCCTAAATGGTGACATAGTCTTCAAGACTGATGTTGAAGAATCTTCCAAGACAGAGATAACTGAAGCATCGAAGGAAGAAAACAGTGAGGCCACTGAAGACCTCAGGATGAAACTCCAGAAAATCCAAATCTCTGAAGTTCCTCCAGCAGTGGTTAACATGGTCAGCGCCAGACGCCCAGTGTCTGAGTTTGGCGAACTAGAGACATGGCTGACGAGGCAAAATGGGGGCATCGAAGTTCCTCCAAAAACTGAGAGCCTCAAAGACTACCTCTGGAATTGCCATGAGAGAAATGGTGGTAAACAATGGATGTGTCCAAGGTGTTCGATCATGCTGAATCGAAGGGTCGAAGCCAACTTCGAAAGGGCTCGACGTGAAAGATAGGAACACCCAGGAAGAGAGCCAAATCCCCTACTACAACTGTACCCAAGGATGGAGGAAAGCTTAGTAGGATTTTTGGTCAGATGCCACAAAGGAAACACTGAAGTTGCTCTGTGCCCCAGATGTGGGGCAGTCTATGATGAAATGCTAGCACGATCATTCGAACGTGTGTACTGCTACATGAGTCGAGAAACTCAGGGGTTGCGTCCTAACCTGTACGGTTTCGACATATGGACTCCAACAAAGAGGCCTGATAGCCCACACCCCAGAGCTCGAAGGGTAACATTCAAAATCCCCGCAGATGCACCCAGGGATAGGTGGGTGTAAGCTGATGCAAGAACCAACAAATGGCGAAGTTGGGACCAAGGAGGGAGAACTGCAATGGCATATAGGAAACAATTTCAAAGACCAAATCGAGAGGCGTATCGATTGGAGAATTATAAAGGAAAAAATCCTATGTCTCGGTCCCAGTGGAGAAGGCATCAGAGAATAAAAAAGGCTCAGAAGGAATACAGGCCAAGAGAAACTGGAGAATCTAGTAGCAACCAAGTCCCACACCAGGGGGCAAAGTCAAACAAACCTCCGGTGGAACGCAGATTATTCAAAGCTGAAAAACTCTTGGATGAAGAAGAAAAGATGCGTTCAAATTCATGGAAAGAAGAGGATAGAATGACAAATGATTTTGATTCTGATGGAGTGTCATCTATAAACTTGAATTGCAATGTTGTATCCGTACTCCCTCACGAGTTTAATCAAGAAACTGAAGTGGAAGACTGTGAAGAGGCTGATATCGAAGAAATGGCAAAACACAGACCTGTGTGTTACTATGTGCTGAATAATGGTGCAGTTGAAGAACAGAATGCTTTCTTCGAAAGGCCTGATGAGGGTATGCGAAATCATTTGAAGCCACTCTATATCAGGGCTAAGATTGAGAATGTTGGCATTAATAAAGTCCTAGTTGATGGGGGAGCAGCAGTGAACCTAATGCCTCAATACATGCTAAAGAGAATTGGTATGTTCGATACGGATATAAGGCCACATAACATGGTTTTATCTAACTACGAAGGCAAAATAGGACAAACACTGGGAGTCGTTCAGGTCAATTTGACAGTAGGCTCAGTTACCAGGCCAACTATGTTCATGGTTATACCAGCAAAAGCAAACTACAACCTTTTGCTTGGTAGGGAATGGATTCATGGGGTAGCAGCTGTGCCCTCAACAATGCATCAGAGGGTGACAATTTGGAGGGAAGATGGTATAGTGGAGAATATCGAAGGTGATCAGAGTTACTATATGGCTGAAGTCAACCAGGTGAATAAAACCAACTTCGATAGGAACCTGGCAAACATAGGCCCTTGTCATGCTGCAGAAGAGATGTATACCCCAAATAAAAATGCATTGTACTATTTAACTCTACACCCAAATGGATTCCAATGGGATAGAGAGATCATGGATGGTCCAGCAGATACAGCACCATTGGAGAATTATCCAACAATACGGCCAACAGGCTGGGACGATGACATTAATCATGTCTGAGTCTTCGTTCTTCGAAAAGATTTCGGCCTATGTGGCCGAGAACAAAAGGAAGGCGGCTCTCGAAGCCGAACTATCAAATACAAAGATAGATGCAGTTCTAACCAAAGAAGGAATAACAGAATTGGAGATACGTATGAGTTTCGAACTCTCTGAAGACACGGCTCCAGACGAAGAGATCATAAGAGAAGAACCAAATCAAAGGTTAGATGCAATATACGACGAGGAACCTTTGGGATTCGAAAAAGACCCAATGGCGTCGAACATAAAGATGTTGGCCCAAGATCCACTTGAAGAAGTAAATCTTGGAGACAATGATCAAAAAAGGATAACATATATCAGCGCGAAACTAGAACCAGAATTAAAAGCAACGGTCATCAAAATGCTGAAAGAAAACAGAGATTGTTTTGCTTGGGATTACGATGAGATGCCTGGTCTAGGAAGAGACTTAGTCGAATTAAAATTACCAATAAAAGAAGGGAAGAAGCCTATAAAGCAAACTCCCAAAAGATTCGCGCCAGAGATTCACTCGAAGATTAAAGCAGAGGTCGAAAGGCTCTTGCGTTGCAAATTTATCCAAACTACAAGGTATGTTGAATGGATTGCTAATATAGTACCTGTAATTAAAAAGAATGGCTCATTAAGAGTATGCATAGACTTTCGTGACCTTAATGCAGCTACTCCTAAAGACGAGTATCCCATGCCTGTAGCAGAAATGCTAGTAGACTCAGCCGCAGGTTTTGAGTATTTGAGCATGTTGGATGGATATTCGGGATACAATCAAATCTTTATAGCAGAAGATGATGTATCCAAAATAGCATTTCGTTGCCCAGGGGCAATAGGCACTTACGAATGGGTTGTGATGCCTTTTGGTTTGAAAAACGCTGGGGCAACTTATCAAAGAGCAATGAATTCTATATTTCACGACTTTATAGAAACATTCATGCAAGTATATATAGATGACATTGTGGTAAAATCTACCTCGGGTATGAGTCATCTCGATCATCTGAGCCAATCATTCGAAAGAATGAGGAAATATGGCTTGAAGATGAACCCCCTCAAATGTGCTTTCTTTGTGCAGGCAGGTGATTTCTTGGGTTTCGTAGTCCACAAAAAAGGGGTAGAAATTAACCAGAACAAGACAAAAGCCATTATGGAAACCAAGTCTCCATCCACGAAGAAAGAACTACAATCATTATTGGGTAAGATAAATTTCTTAAGGAGATTTATCTCTAACTTGAGTGGACGCACGCAAGCTTTCTCACCTCTACTGCGGCTTAAGCAAGGAAAATTTGAATGGCGTGCTGAACATCAAGAAGTTTTCGATCAGATAAAGCAATACTTGACTTGTCCACCAATTCTGTCTCCCCCAAATGGGAAGAAGCACATGCGCCTATACATTTCAGCGTCAGATAAAACAATAGGCAGCATGCTGGCACAAGAAGATGAGAATGGCATCGAAAGAGCCATTTATTACTTAAGTAGAGTACTCAATGATGCAGAGACTAGATATACTGATATAGAAAAGCTCTGCCTTTGCTTGTATTTCTCCTGTATCAAACTTAAGTATTATATAAAGCCAATTGATGTTTACGTTTCATCTCATTGTGATGTTATTAAACATATGTTATCTAAGTCAATACTACATAGTCGAATTGGCAAGTGGGCTTTGGCCCTTACTGAATATTCATTAATATTTCAGCCTCTCAAGGCAATGAAAGGTCAAATTGTGTCAGACTTCATTGTCGACCATGCGGTGGTTGAGAATCATCAGCATTATGTGGACTTAAAACCTTGGAAGTTATACTTCGATGGTTCAACACATAGAGAGGGTACTGGAGTTGGAATGTTGATAATTTCTCCTGATGGAATTCCAACAAAGCTCAAGTATAAAATAGAAGGTCCATTATGCTCCAACAATGAAGCTGAATACGAAGCATTAATTGCTGGACTTGAGGCTTTGTTAGAATTGGGGGCAACCAGAGTCAAAATTAAAGGAGACTCTGAATTGGTCATCAAACAATTGACAAAGGAGTACAAGTGTATCAAAGAGAATTTGATCATGTATTTTGTCATTGCAAATAGGCTACTCAAGAGATTCGAATATGTGGAATTAAAACACGTATCAAGGGTGAATAACCAGGAAGCAAACGACTTGGCACAATTAGCTTCAGGATATAAAGTATCAAAAGAAAAGTTGGAGGAATTGATTGAAGTAAGAGGAAGAGCAATGTCTACTAAACTTTCTCCAAGTGATCTAGAGAACTCACAATTGGGTTATGCCAACAAAGAAGAATTCGAAGTACTAAATATAGACTCGTTGGCAGACACATATTGGAGGAGTCCAATTATTAACTATCTGAAAAATCCTTCAACGGATACAGACAGGAAAATCAAGTATAGAGCCTTATCATATTTCCTGATGGGAAATGAATTGTTCAAGAAAACTCCTGAAGGGGTATTGTTGAAATGCTTGGATGAAGCAGAAGCATACTTGGCTCTGTCGAACGTACATAGTGGGGCATGTGGTGCACATCAAGCAGGGCACAAAATGAAATGGCTCTTGTTTCGTTATGGGATGTATTGGCCTTCGATGTTAAAAGATTGCATAGAGTTTGCGAAAGGGTGCCAAGAGTGCCAAGAACATGCAGGTATCCAACACGCTCCAGCAAACGAATTAAGTACGATAGTAAAACCGTGGCCTTTTAGGGGATGGGCATTAGATTTGATTGGAGAAATTCACCCCAAGTCATCTAAAGGTCAAAGGTACATTTTGGTAGGAATAGACTATTTCACAAAATGGGTCGAAGCAATACCACTGGCAAATATGGATCAAGAGGCTGTGATTGAGTTTATTCAGAAATATATTATATATAGGTTTGGAATCCCATAAAGTATAACAACCGATCAGGGATCAGTCTTTACTGGACGAAAAATGCAAGACTTTGCCAGAGAAATAGGTTTCAAGTTATTTACTTCTACACCTTACTACGCTCAAGCAAATGGACAGGTTGAAGCAGCAAACAAAATAATAATTGGCCTTATTAAAAAACATGTGGGAAAGAAACCCAAGAACTGGCATAAGACTTTAGATCAAGCACTCTAGGCTTGTCGAACATCCCCAAAAGAAGCTACAAATACAACTCCTTTCCAGTTGACGTTTGGACATGATGCAATACTCCCAATTGAGATATATTTGCAATCGGTAAGAATACAAAGACAAGCAGACATTCCTCCCAACGTGTACTGGGAGTTAATGATGAATGAGTTAGTAGATTTGGACGAAGACAGACTTCGAGCACTGGAAATGATAAAAAGGCAAAAGGAAAGAGTGTCCAGAGCATACAACAAAAAGGTGAAAGGTAAAACTTTTGTTAATAATGACTTAGTTTGGAAAGTTATTTTACCTATAGATCGAAAGAATCAGGCACTTGGTAAATGGTCCCCACATTGGGAAGGACCCTTTCGAATCTTAAAAGTATTTTCGAGCAATGCTTACGAAATTGAAGAGTTAGCAGAAGATCGTAGGATCTTAAGAGTAAACGGGAAATATTTGAAGAGATATAAACCAAGTATGTACGAAGTAAAGATTGCAAAAACGTAGATACTCAGGGTACTACGAAAGCCAAAATGGTCAGGCATGTGTCAAAACATATATGTCACATTGATCAAAATGGCTTTACAATCAGAATAGATTGTTAAATGGAAGGAAAAGAGTCTAAAGAGACACCAAAATATTTTTCATTCAAAACATAGGAGTACGTGCATTACAAAAGGATCCAAAGAACAGGATCTGAGATTACAAAAGAAAAAGAAAGCATAAAAAACCTAAGGTAAATACTTGCTAGTTAATCCTTTGGTCTAAACCTTCCAAGGACAGCACAGGCGAGGGTTCAGCTTCGAACATATCCATGGCTCCAGAATTGCGCATCCTCTTCACTACACCTTTCCTAAGGAAAATGTAACTGAGGAGTCTCCCGTATGGAAGACAGGTCACACTCCCTTGACGGTTGACACCAATAGAGACAGCCTTAACAAGTCCTTTAAAGATCATCAAAGGAATGTTAATTTTCTTCCCTCGAAGACCACAGAGGATAAACTCCAAGTCTTCAACCATGATGTTGTTTTCATCAATCCTCCGAGGTTGAAAGTTTCCCACGAGCATCTGGTGCCAGATCCTGATAACTTTGGCACTAAAGCGGTCGTTGTCCATAAGAGTTCTCAACATGAGATGAGTAGTCATGTTGAAACTGTTGTCATCAAAAGTTTCCCCAGAGTTTTTGCATCTCATTAGGTTGGCAATGGTGGTGGGAGTGATGCTAAGACGAGCATGTCGAATATCAGAATCAATGGTGGTCCTACCTTCAGGATCTATGCGTAAAGACGCATTCATCCAGAATTCTGCCACCATGTTGGGGTAGATAGCACCCTCCAGGACTTCTTCAAAATAGAAGTCCAGTTCTTGATTGACAAAGAGGGTTTCGATGTTGATGAAGTTACGAACAAGTTCATCCTCAGAGAGTCTGAACTCGTTCTTGATGAGGGCTTTGATGTTATTAAAGGAAAGAGGTTCAGCCATTGCAAGGAAAAGAAAGGTTTTTAAGAAAGAAGTTGTGTGTTTTCTTTTTTTGTGTTTGGTTTGGAGAGAAAGCGCATGAATGAAGAAATGAAGGCAATATTAGACCCTTTATATAGACTGGGGATACTGAAGGGTGGTTTTAAATTGTTAATGATTGATTGGACTGCGTTTGGTTTTCCAAAGAGAGAAGTTATGGCTTCCGCCGTTTCCCGCCCTTGGAAGTTGAGAAGTAATCATGAAACTGATGCACGCACGTCTTAAATTGACGTTTCGAAGAAAGTGACGTCACTGTTCAATAATGATTATGGCTAGAGAAGTGGAAACGTCAAGTCTAGAGGCAAGGATGCTGCGAAGGATGTTCAGGGTCTATACGTTGCATTAAATAAAAGCACTGTAGAAAATCTAAAGATATATTTTGGCAGAAATTGAAAGATTCGCTAAAATAGTGTTGGCGAACATTGTAGATATGAACGAAGAAAATAGAAGTCAAGCATACAAATAGATGTTTCTACAAAAGCTTCGATTACAAAACGAAAATGCAACAAGTTACAGGATTGGAAACAGCTAGTTAAAATCCTCAGGGAGATTGTTTTTGATCTTCAAGTATTGAGTTTCCCACGAAGACATACGAAGCTCAATTAGTGCCCGTTGTTTCTTCAATCTTTCGATCTCTGGCACTAATTTCTGTGCAGTCTCGAAATGTTTAATCCCCGACTGCACCACTTCGAGCAAATCCTGTTGGTTGGATTTTTGTATGGCTGCCTGACAACGTTCAGCTTCCTTTATCTTGTCCTCAAGTACCTTTATCTCTTGTTTCCAGGAGTTGATGTTCTTCTCATAATCATCAAAAGCCTTCTGATTTTCTGAATGCTTAAGCTTGAGGGCCTCACCTTGTTTCGTTGCATCCACAACAGAATTCCATGAAGAGTCATGAGAGGCCATTGTCTCAGATAGCTCTTTTTCGACATTTTGCTTTCGAAGAATGTTGGCCTGGAGTTGATCAATTAGAGAACCTAGCAGAACAATTACCTCTGAAACTTCTGTGGAGACTTGAAGCAAATCTACTTTCTTTAAAAGTTGATTTAAGTTGTGACTCTTAATAGGTTCCCGGCTGAGGACATCCACAAGATTGACCCCAAAGAATCTCTCTTTTATTTGTCGAAGGAGGCTAGGAATATCTTCCTTGTCACTAGATTCTACAGTCACAGCTGGAGAGACATCAAGTTCCGAAGGCGAAGAAGTATTCACATTCATAATAGCCTTTAGGAAACTAAGAGGATCAGTTTGCTTAAGTTGTTCCAGCTCCGAAGGAGTAGGCTTCGCAGGGGCAAGCGTCGAAGTTGTCCCAGGAATGGCTTCTGTATCAAGAGTCGAAGTTCCTTGAGGATCTTGTTTTTCTGGTTTAGAAGTCTCCTCCATAGCATCTTGCTCCGATGCAGTATCTTCGCTGTCATGTGGTTGTAGGTTCACATTGTCGCTGCCTGAGAATGGGTGATCTTCTTCCAAATTTTTGTCTTGGTGAGTAGGTGGGGATTCGTCAGTGGATTGGCTTTCTTCGACTGGTTTATTAGGCAATATGGTGGCGATTGGCCTAGCATCTTCGAAGACTGGCGAGAGAACATGAGTTTTGTTTTGAGAGGTATCTATATTAAACGAAGCAGAGTTAGTCATAAAGATAAGCCTTTGGGGGGTTTATTGACGAAAGTTAAAGTTTGGCGATTACCGTAAAGTTTTCAACATTAATGGTAAGGCCATGATCCTTAAAACCTGAAGTGGCAGTGTCAGCATCATCCTGCAATAACAAGGTAAAATGTCAGTTCAATTATTTAGTTAAAATCACAAGATAATATGTGGGGTGAAACCCAAATACCTTGGTTGGGATATTGTCTGGACTTGAATTATGACTTTCTACAACGAAAGCATTACTAGCAACTTTCAAAGGAGACTCTTCAGAGGATGCCTTATCGCCAGGAGAAGCAGCTTTAGAGGGACTTATCCCTTTCCCTTTTCTTGAAGGGGTAACAGCTTTTTGTTTCTTCCTGTGTCCTTGTCTAGTACGAGGAGGGGATTTATCTTCGTCATCTGAGGCAGCTGTCGAAGAAACTTTCCGCTTCGAACCTGTTGGGGGTTTCGAGCTCTGGAAAATAGATGATAAGTAAGATGAGTACTACTCACAGATTGTACAAGATTAAGAATATGAGATGGGTATGTACCGTGGGCTTTTTGTCAGTGACGATGGAGTCACTCTCACTTGGTTTGTTGCTTTTAGATGTCCCAGAATCCTTTTGGGCATGAGCTTCCTTAATCTTCCTCCTTCGAGCAACAGCTGTAGTTGAAACTGAAATCAGTATATCAGCAAAGAAAAGAAAAGTCAGTCGAAAAGATTGTCTGAATCCAAACCTTCAGGTATTGGATTCAAGACACGAACATGTTCAAGATCTATATGAAGATGTCCTTTGAAAGTATCCAAGGTATGCTTAGTCGGAACCACTCGTTCGGCGCGTTTTTTAGTACTGTTTTGAAGGTCTTTTAGAACGTTGCCACACACAAACCAATTTGGAAAAGGAGGGCTCAAAGCCACACCAAAATCCGCACTTGGCAGTGGAGGGAATTTTGGAGGATTAAGTTTGAAAGCCACTTCATAACGTAGTTCTGGTCGAACATACGAGGGCAATTTCAACTTATCCAGTTTGGCGGAAAACTTTTCGCGCAAAATGACTGCAGCCTCACGAACGGTCCGACTAAGATCATCAGGCCTGTAGATAGTTTCAAAGAATTTTTGAAAAGCTTGGATTTCTTTAATATGAGTTGAAGTACCTTTGTGAAAATTCTCCTGCACATCAGCAAAAGCTGTAGTTAGTTCTTGAGCAAGACTATCGGCATCAAAGATTTGGGAGCTATAATAATCCGTCCACCATTGGTGAAAATCTGGTGTATAGTAAAAATCAGGTTCGAAAGGAACAGGAGAAAAATTGGTGGTGCCAACGTATTTGTTGATTTTTGTTTCACATTCTCCTTCAGTCAAGTACAAGGTATGGAAACACATATGGCTCCTTTTCTCATATAAGCACTTGGGTTTTATTTGAACCAACCCAAACTGTCTCGAGACCAAATTTGGTTGATAGCACACGAGAATACATTGACCTTTTGATGGTCGAAGGCGATGAGAAAATAACCTTGGAGTCAGAAAGGCTTCCCAAATTTCCATAGACTCAGTTTGTTGATCCTGAGATGTTGATGGGAATTTTCGAGTAAACCATTCGGGACCTATTGTTCTGTGTACAAACGGGGCCATAGAAGGATCGAACTGATTACGCTGGGCAAACATCATTGAATACGCCAGAAAGTGTTCACGAAGCTTCCCAGTTTCTTCTTTTGGAGTTAGGTAAGCTAACCTGGTCCCTTCTATAGTTCGATTCTTGATTTTGCTATCTTCCTCATTGACGTTTCCTCGAAAGGGAAGATGAGTTTCGAATGTAGCGTTAAGCCACAGTTGCAATAGCCAGAAAGGACCAGCATAAAGCAAAGTACCGGATTTGTAATTCTTGGTAAGGTTTGCAGCTTCGCTGAGGTTTTCATAAAGAAACCCTAAAAGCAGTTGGCTGAGGTTGAGCTTTTTTCCAGCATGCAACTGATTAGCCATGCAAAGGTATCTCTTTGCAACTTGTATGGATCTTGAGCAGAAGGCACATCGTGAGAGCCATAGCGCTAAGAAAGCAATATGCTCTTCATCGGATACTGCCGTTTCGGTGGTGATATGGTGCTTCTGGATGAATGCAGTATAAGTGACTAGAGAGTCATTAAAACCAATAGTATCAGTATCCATCTCATTGGGATCGAAGGTTTCGCCAGTTGGTCGAAGTCCTGTAATCGCAGCCACATCGAAAAGAGTGGGGGTAACCATTCCACATGGGAGATGGAAAGTGTTGTGAGAAGCATCCCAAAAGTGAACCGCTGCTACTAGCATGGGTTGGTTATATTCTAAGCCTGTTTTTGACAGTTGAATCAAATCGTATATTCCTAACGATTTCCAGAAGGATTCTTTCTGTTTCTCTACTTTTTCTAACCAGGCATAGTACAAATCAGGATATTTGGCTAAAGGAATTGACCTAAACACTTTTACAAAGTTGGTCATATAGTTTAACCTAATTTTCGTCAAAGCCAAAGGGGTTACAGTTGAAGTTTCTCCAATGTTAGCAGATTCTCCTGAGGGAGAACAACCATCTTCATCTATCTTAGTTTTGCTAACTAATGGTCTAGTCTTGTAATAAGCAGGGAAGAATCTATTCAGAGATGAAATATTTTCACCTGGTAACGGACCCATAAAAGCAAGAGATTTTCCAGAAATTTCAAAGGGAATGATTACCTGGGAAGCGTAAATAGTGCGTACTTCTTCGGTGTTAGGGTTTGGAATGTGCTCTTGTTCCCCAGACCGTGTTGTTGATTGGAGCTTCAGAACAGGTTGAAGAACATTTGAAGATGAAGCCATAGAGAGATTTTGATTAAGAAAGCAAGATTTTGAAAAGATTGAGGATGTTGGTTTTTCTGTTGAAGAAGATGAAGAAATAGGAATGAAAGGTTGTATAGAAGTGTAAGACCAAGTATTTAAAGGTTTAACGGAAACCCTTTTTAAATCTTTTGGGTAAAACCCAAAGAACACGTGGCGGCTGGTGATTTAATCCGACGGCGGTCGAATAAATTAGCTTCACTCCTAGTATGTAGGAGTAATGATCAAGAAGTAAGGTCAAAAACGTGGGAATGTAAGTTATGAGAAGACATCTTTGAAAATGACAACACGTTTCGGGAACAGGGTCATCAATGATTATGACGTTAGTCAGCAGTCTTGGAACTCTCAAAGATCAATAACAAACGAAATCTTATGATAACAAGAAACGCCTATTTCTGGTTGATTTTCGAAACAGGCATTTATTGGGGGCAATTTGTTAGCTGAAGATTTCGTCTTGTAATATTTGTCCTTCGAAGAAGTGGAAAATCGAAGGAAAGATGGTTACTGATGGCCATCCCTTAAAAATAAAAGATGGCTACTGATGGCCATGCTTCGAGAATAAAGATTTCTAAGTTCGTTATGAAGATAATGAATACTGAAAGCTAGTGAAAGTATGTGTCTTCGGGGACTTAGACAAAATTTATAAAATATATTCAAGTATTACTACTTAGCGTGTTTTCGTAGTGTTTTTAATACACTGCCACGCGTCGAAGACGGACTCAGGCGGGAAGATTTGAAATTCGAAGATGGTTTCGTAACTGTCCAAGTAACAGATGGCGTCGCTGGAAGTTCTTATGAGAGACGTGGCAGCAGATTAGTGTAGGACCGTTAAGGTCGAAACTAGTATAAATAGGAGTCTTAATGTTAGGATTCTGTGTGTTCATTATGTACAAATCACTCACATATTTACTCAAGTATCAAGTGTTAATAGAAAGAGTTCGCTGAGAAAATGTACGTATGACACCACCACTTTAATACATGTGTATTATCTTTCATTTTCAAATATCTTTCAGAATTACTGCATTCCATTTACTTCTTGCCATTTACATTTCTGTATCTTTACTTTAATGTCATTTACTTTCGAATTACTTTCATGTCATTTATTTTCAAAGTCTTTAACGTTTCTGCATTCTAAGATTCTTTACGTTTTAACAGTCCTTTTAGTTTCATATGTTATGTTACTTATCTTTTCATTGAAATCATACTTACATATAACAAAGTGATTATCAAGATTACTTGTTCTTTAATCGAACAACGCTTATTGAAGAAGACGAATCATGAATATGGTTCAAATGAACATTGATAACAATCTTTTTGACTATGTGTCCTAGGATCAATCTAGTCGATCCTGCGAGTAACCAAATCATATTTATTATAGTTTGGAAGACTAGCGGTTGTTTACCGGAAATCACCGTAAACACCCGGCGAGATGGTAGCTTTTGACTTGGTATTCTCTGGAGATGTATGAAGCCACCGGTTGGGAGTCGGTGAATACTTTGATCTCCTCGGCGTCCAAGTCGTCGGCGAGGCGTAGCCCTGCGAGCAGTGCTTCGTATTCTGCTTGGTTGTTGGAGGTTGGAAAGGAGAGCGATAGCGATACTTCTATTAGCGTTCCCTCTTCGTTTTCTAAAATGATGCCTGCTCCTCTTCTAGACGGGCTGGAGGCTCTGTCCACGTACAGGGTCCATTTCCGAGTGTTGCACGTCGTCGTGTCCGGGAAGGCCATCTCAGCTACAAAGTCTGCCAGGACTTGTGTTTTTAGCGCCTTCCTCCCCTCGTACTTTATGTCAAATTCCGAGCGTTCCAGGGACCAGCGGAGCATTCTTCCGGCCATGTCGGGGCGACCTAAGAGCTGTTTTATAGGTTGTTCGGTGCGCACGACCACGGTGTGTGCTAAGAAGTAGTGCCTTAGTCTCCTGGCCGCTGTGATTAGTGCAAGGGCGACTTTCTCGATCTGCTGGTACCTGATTTCTGGGCCTTGGAGTGCTTTGCTCGTAAAATAAATGGGTCTTTGGCCTTCTGGTGTTTCTCTGATGAGAGCGGTGCTGACTGCCTCGGTGGAAACGGTCAGATAGAGATAGAGGATTTCTCCGGATTCGGGCCTCGAGAGTACGGGCGGGCGAAAGAGAGCTTGTTTGAGGTGAGTCAGAGCGTGTTCGCATTCGTCCGTCCATTCGAAAGTTGTCTCTTTTCGGAGGAGTTTGAAGAGTGGGAGGGCATGCTGGGCTGACTTGGCTACGAATCGGGATAGTGATGTGAGCATGCCGTTTAGGGATTGGATGGATTTTTTGGAGTTCGGTGTTGGGAACTCTGAAAAGGCCCGACACTTGTCCGGCAGCCCGACATTTGTCCGGATTCGCCTCGATTCCTCGCTCTGTAAGATAAAAACCCAGGAATTTTCTGGCTCGGACTCCGAAGGTGCATTTTTCGGGGTTGAACCTCATTTTGGTGTCTTTGCATCCGCTTTTCTTTTAGATTCTTTGTGGAAGCGGCTGTCCAGGTCGATGGTGTCGATGCGGGGCATAGGTTTACCAGGCTCGGGGCCCGGGTTGCCTGCTATTTTGTCTTGGGCGGCAGCTTTTATGGAGCTAAGTCCTTTGGCGGAGGCTTCAAAACACCTTCTGGCCGCTTCGATGTTGCCATTGAGCGTCGTAACTTGCCCTTTGGCCGTGTAGTACTTGAGCTTGAGATGTACGGTCGAGGGGACTACGATTAGTTCGGCCAGCGTCGGGCGCCCTAAGATGCACTGGTAGATTGAGGGGCAATCAATGACCAGGAACTGGACTTTGATGGCCCTTGCGGTTTCTGCCGACCCGATTGAAACGATGAGCTCAACGAATCCTCATGGTTTAGTCACGGTGCCGTTGAAACCTTGTAGGTCGGACCCTACGTAGGGGGTGAGGTGGCTGTCGTTCAGTTGCAATGTCTTGAATAACTGGGAGTACATGATGTCCACTGAACTTCCTTGATCGACTAAAATGCGGCGAACGTCAAAGTTGGCCATCTGGGCTCGGATAAGGAGGGGGATGGTCGCATTGGGCGCTCCGCCGGGCAGTTCATCCTTGTAGAAAGATATGGAGGATGAGCCGCCTTTGGCCAGGTCGAGGGTAGCGGCTTTGCTCGAACTTGCTGAGATTAGTTCGTCGAATTTTCGTTTCACGGATCCGACAGTGAGTTTGCTGAATCCTCCCCCAGAGATGACCATGGCAGAAGGGGGAATTCCCATGGGCTGTAAGGAGAAAGGGCGGAAGACGCCCCGGCCTAGTCGGGGAGGTAAAAGTCTTCCGGTCCGGTGATACTCATGGCCACCTGCATAGCGGGCGTATCTTCCGCTGGTTTTTCTTTGGTGACTGGCTTGGCTTCTTTTGCAGCTTTTTATTTCTTCGCGTACTGTTTCAAATATCCTTCTCGGATTAGTATCTCTATCGCGTCTTTTAGGTGGATGCAGTCTTCCGTGTTGTGCCCGTGGCCTTTATGGAACCGGCAGAACTTTGATTTGTCCACGTTCGGCCGAGCGGGCAAGGACTTTGAGAAGCGGACTTTGCCCGTTTGGAATTCTGCGTTTGCGCATTCGTTTAAGATGCATTCCTGGGATGCGTTTAGCGGGGTGTACTCCCAAAACTTCCCTGCTGGCGCTTTGTAGTCCTTCGGGTCCCGACCTTTGTCTTCTTTTTTCTTGTCAGTTCCCCGGTGAGAGTCGTCTTGACGAGCACCTTTGGTGTTCTCCTATTGTCTGGAGTTGCGGGCTGCGTGAGCTGCCTCGTTCTCTTCGTACTGTATGTACGCTTGAGCCTTGAGAAAGAACTCGTCCAAGGTGGCGGGCGTTTTGATCCTGACGGCCTTGGCAAAGTCTGAGCGTGGCCGGAGACCCCGCTCGAGCAGAAACATTTTCATGTGGGCTGTCGTGGATACCTGCACGGCCTCTTTGTTAAACCTTTCTATGTAGGCCCGAAGGGATTCGTCTTTTCCTTGGATGATGGCCTCTAACGATGCTTCCGATTTTGGATGTCTTCGGGAGGCCGTGAAGTGTTTGGAGAAAAGTTTTCCGAGCACTTTCCATGAAGTAATGGATTCATTGGGCAAACTTTTGTATCACGTCATGGCTCCTTTGCGCAGGGTGGTCGGGAATAAGCGGCACTTGATTGCACCTGGCACCCCTCTATAGTCTAGGAGGGCGTCGATATTTTCTATGTGCTCGTCTGGGTCGGTGGTCCCGTCGTATGTGCCCAGCAGCGGGGGTTTTTCAAGACCGGCCGGTAGGGGTGCTTTCAAGATTGTGTGGGACAGAGGGCCCCGACGCTCCTCTTCTTCGTCGCTGGCGGAAGGAGTGGAGGATCGGCTGCGACTCCGCCTGTGTCGCCTACGGTTATCGTCGTGCTTCGCAGAAGGTGACCGGGATTTTCTTTTTGGTCGAGGGGAATGTGATTGGTATCGGGAGCGGTGGTCGCTCGACCCTTTCTTGGAAGCAGGGCCCGCGTTTTCCCTAGGGGAGGGTGAACGAGGGCGTTTCTTGGGAACCACTTCGCGCTGAGAGCGAGGTTTGTGGCCGGGAGGAGTCTTCGAACGGCGTTTCCGCTCGAGTGTCCCGATCCTGTCGTTCTGCTGCTGAATAAGTGCGTTTGTCTGCGCAAGGGCGGCCAGAACGGCTATCATGGTCTGGTTCTGGGGAGCTTGGCCCTTGGAAGAGAAAGGGTTTTCCAAAGCTTCTTCGCGGTTGTCTCTGCCACTGGTGTCCCCGAGATGATGGAGAGCATCTTCTTGGAAATATTTCGGGGAAGGAGATGCTGTGACACCGTCCCGAGGGACGGTGTTTCTGGGAGGAGGTATGACGACAGAGATGTCGTTCTTGTTGAGTATCGTAGCGTCTAATGAAGAGGAGTCTTCGTTATTGCCAGCCATAAATGATAGTTGGTTAGAGCTTTGGTTCCCGGTTGCAGGGTGCAAGAACGGATCAAGAAAGTGCAAGAAGAGGAACGGGGAATCTGAAATTTCCCACAGACGGCGCCACTGATCTTACCGAGCAGATCAGGTGGCCGGCAACAAAGAAGGCTTGATATCCGGAACGGTTGAGAGGGGAAAAATGGTTGTACTTGCAAGGCACTCCGATGCCAAAGTAAGTATATGATCAACAAGGTACAACAAAGTGAGAGAATTTTGGGGTAAGAAAAAATTACCTTGCCCTCTGAGATTAGAGGACTATTTATAGGGTATCCCCTAAGCGAAATCGGCTCCTCTTTCTAAGGCGTAGATTTTGGCAACGCATGAGCTGGCCGCTTACCGGGCACGAGGCTCTCTCGTGGTCGGTTGTCTTTAGTGTTTGCCCAGAACGGGCCGGGGGGGCTGTCACGTGCGTGTCCAGGGTGCCTTGGGCCGAAGGCAGGATTAGCCCAATAAGGGTGATTGAATTTGATTGAAGAGTCCAAGCCCATACTGCAAGAGTCTATAAATAAGGACTTGCTAAACCTAAAATAGCAAGAATTCAGAAAAAAGAACCCGTGGATGCAAAAATAAGGTTTTAGGGTTTTAAGAATACTTTAAGTTTTTTGTTTTTATGTATGTCACTCATGTATCTTTTGATACATTGATGTAGACAAATTGTTCTCACTCATGAGCTTTTAAGCAAAGAGTTGAGTATTGTTCTTAGTTAAAAGCTTTTAATCAAAACTAAGTATTGTTTATTGGAAGTGTAATCTCCTGTTTTAGTTTTGGTTTTATCACTGAGGTGATTGTGGTAAGTGATAGGGGATCTCATATCTAGAGGGTTCTAGGTAGAAGTTGCACAAGGTAGTGATTAGGAGATAAGTTGTTACTTGAAATTGTTTAGGCTTTGAACTGATACTATCATAGTGAATTTCCTTCCGGGCTTCATAAATAAATGATTCATTCTCAGTCTATATTTATGTTAGAGTATAGAAACAATTCACTCACAAATGGAGGCTCGAGAAAATAACACGCATCATAAATAAATGATCCATTCTTAGTCTATATTTATCATATGCTCCACATCCAAAAGAAACCAGACACGTTGGGTTCTTAATTTTAGTCCACCGTTAATAAGGCATCCTCAAGTTCAGTAAAATCACATAACAAGTTAAGCAAGAACAATAACGATTCTTTAATGGATTCGACTTGAAATTCACAAAAGCACAATTTCATGTAATGAAAACTATCAAATATTGTGCATGTCAAACATTACTTTTGTTTTAATTAAAATGAAGATGTTGGCTTAAAAAGTGTGATAAAAAATTTTAAAAATATTTTATATCCCCTCAATCAAATTAATGAATGTAATTAAATAAATTCTGTTCAAAAGAATAATTATTGTTTTCTAAATATCAAAAGTATTATTAAAGATATGTTTGATAATAATTCAATTAAAAAAGCCTAATAAAAAATAATATCCATTTATAAATTTTTAAAAAATAAAAATAACATAATATATTGTCTTAATTGAATACACATATGACTTTTTGAATTTTATAATAATCTTAATTAAGTACCACAAAAAAAGTTGAATTTTATAATAATCTTAATTAAGTGCCACAAAAAAATTCGAATTTTATAATAATCTTAATTAAATGCCACAAAAATAAAAGTTTATCATAAAAATAAAAAAAATAAATTAAAATCCTATAAATTTCTAATTCAATAGTAGTTTTGAAAAATATCTCATTTATTTTACAACGTCAAGAAAATTTAATGAGAGTAAGGAAATTATTCTATAGTCTTTAAACATTTTTGTAATCAGCTAAATTGGTATTCTATTCTTAAAGATCCAATTTTTCATCCGTAAAAAAAAAAATCGAGCTTTTCAAAAGTTCCCAAATCTAAATAATGAGAACTTTTCAGTATGTATATAGTTTCATTTTGAAATACTATTGGTGTTCAATCCTCCAGCCACAATTGAAAATATTAGAAACTCTTAATTTGACAAAATAAAATAATGCAACACGCCACGTTGAAGTACCAGCATTTGAAAACTTTTTAAGTCGGTTAGGACGTCGTTTTTAAATCGGTTTTGAAACCGACTTAAAAAGATAGGACGTCGTTTTTAAATCGGTTCGAAACCGACTTAAAAAGGTTAAAAATAAAAATAAAGTTGGCCCATGCAGGTCTCGAACCTGCGACCTTCGCGTTATTAGCACGACGCTCTAACCAACTGAGCTAATGGGCCAGTTGTTAGAGCTTTAAAATATAAATTATTTAAACTTTAATACACCTGATACAATTCATTTGGCTTTAAAAATGAAAAACTACCGTCAATGCACATATTATTAGTCGCATTTGTACCTCCGTTACAACCAGTTAAAACAAGTTTTTATTATTTATTTTGCAAGTGTGTCGCACCAATAATTAATTATATAGTAATACATAATTTTTAATATTAAATTAAGATCATGTAAAAGTTATGGAATATGTTTGGTGTAGGGGTGATCAAAACGAAACCAACCCAATAGAAAACCGCAAACCAAACCAAACCAAACCGAAACCGCAAAAAACCGCATTTGGTTCGGATTAGTTTGGGTCATCTTTTAACAAAACCGCATGGTTCGGTTTGGTTTGCGGTTTGTATTTTATAAACCGAACCAAACCGAATCAAACCGCATTATGTTACAACCTAACTTTTACTTAACTCACATCCAACCCAAACTTAAATCTATAATACCTTAATCTTATGATTACAAACAATTTTTTCATCCTTACACATGATTTTAGTCCCGATCTTCTCAAATGTCTAATAACATTATCGCGTCTGCTTTGCCACATACATCTTCCCTCTTTTTCTATAATCTCTACTTTCTTATATTATTTCTTTTTCACCTTCTCATTTTTAGGCAAATGTTCCCTATTATCTTCTATTTTTTTTTCATTCTAATAATTTTTATGTTGTTTTATACTATTATTTTATGTTTATTATTTCACTTTTGTCTAATTTAATTTTTACATATTAAATAGAAAGTTATTGTCAAAATATGACTGGTTTTGTTGTTATTTAATAGTGTATGAATGTCTAAATACAAAGTTATGTTATCATCTATATGTATATGAATGGTTCAATAAAATATTTCTAAAAAACCGAACCAACCGCACCGAACCAAACCGCATTAGGTTGGTTTGGTTTGGTTCGGATTTTTTTAAAAAGCCAACCGAACCAAACCAAACCGCACGATTTTTTCTCTTGCGGTTCGGATGATTTTTTTGTCAAAACCGCCCAAACCGCACCGCGATCCCCCCTAGTTTGGTGTCTTTGAGGCATAAAAAACATCATGCATTTGTGTCTCTCTCTCTCTTACAAAATATTTTTACTCACCTTTTTCTATATATCTTTTAAATTATTTTTTCTCTTAACAAAATATGATTTAATTACTAAAATATTGAAAACTATGTATATATTAAAATATTAAAAACTAATTTAATTATTAAAAATAATTTTAGTAATTTAAATTATTTTTTCTCCTATCCATTCTTTACAAAATCATTCCTAATGTCAATAGAGATTGAATCTTCTTTCAAGAGTTTGAGTTGACCAAATCAAAAAAACATTTAAAACAAATACATTAGATTTCTACAACAAAGTCTCAAAAGCATATATCTATAGTGAATTAGAGAGCTTGTAACTCTTAACACAATTTGTATTTCTATTTTTTTCTTTTATTCATTTTGCTATTCGCTTTTTCTTGAAAACTATTTATTTTATTCTATACGTATAACTTTAAATATATTTTTCTCTTATACAAAGAAAAAATATTTTTTATTTGTGTATATAGTGATATAAATAAATTTAACTAATTTTATAATAACTAACTATATTCTTTAAATATATTTATGGGGTCCAAATACTATGTAAATGATTAGAATGTAATAAGGCAGCTAGTTGGAGCCGCTTATTTTTACTCTTTTGTTACACCATTTTATTAATAAGATGAAGAACAATTACAAGTTTTTTCTCTATACTTTGTATCTTGATGATGGGATATTTTTTGGGGATTTAAAGGAGGCGGTGAGATATGTGATATGGACTTTGATTTTGATAGAACTTAGAATGGTTTTAGTCATATGATTCTTACTTTTGACGTTAATCGTTTTACTAGCAATGCCACAGTCTCCTAAAACTCAATACTTTTTAACGCGTTACATCATTCATTCTTGAGGGTTTCCATAACATTTTTAGGCCCACTTTTGGATATAAGACACATATTGGCTATTAATTTTCTATAATTGATAGACTCTTTTAACCTGGTTGTAACTCCATCATTCAGACCCCCATTATGTTTTTAGTGAGATGATTCTTCTGCACCCTTGTGGATTGTCCTCTATTCTTTGGAGCACTACCTTCATCAATTTATGTGTCATCGTCTACAGATGGCATAATGATGTTTGTATTCTTGTCTGGAACATTATGTAAGACATGTTTCTCTATAATAACATAATCATCCCCTTCCTCCACTGCACCCAATTCCTTTGCGTGTACCTCCCTAACTTAAGTGTTAATTTCCCGATCCCTCAAGTTAAGTACACCGTTAAACCAGACAACACATCGCGTTAATCCCTAAGTCAAAGTTCCTAATCATACTATCCCTAGTCAATTAGCGATTTCAACAATTAAAGTATGTTAGATAAATAGCCCTAGGGTGTAACACCCCGTTTCATGATTAGATGTTTTATTCTAATTTAATTTTTGAATATTGCATATATATTATGTGATTTATTCAGAAAATATTTGGCTAAAAAAACAATTCATGGGTAATTTTAATGAATTAATTGATCAAGTCTTCGTCTTTGGGAGATGGTAAAACAAAAGAGATCATTAACATTTTTGAAGTGGTTAAACTCCCCTTACAGGTAAAAATAGTATACCCAACAAAAAAGGAGATATTAACGTTTTAACGAAAGAAGATTATTTTCTCCCCAACAGTGTAGAAAAAATCAATATCTCCGACCTCTTTGGGCACTACGATGGGGCAACCATTGTTTCTTTGTTTCTTGGGAACACAAAAGACAAAAAGAAAGCACCACTATCATCACAATTGCTACTGAAACTACTAGAGCTCTCGATCTCACAAAACTAAAAGCTCTACGCCATCCTATGGCTTTATGAAGTTGCCTTTTCTTTCTCTAAATCCATAACCATTCTTATTATGAAAAGGAAATAGAGAAGGAATCAAAACTTGAAAGGGGCTTGAATAGAAGGAAGCTGGAAGGAGCTTGGAGAGAGTTGAACAAACAAAATAAGTAGAGAAAATGAAAAAGGGGCCAAAGAAGTCCTTTTATAGGAGAGCTAGATCTACACTAAAAAGTCTTTTAGCCCCCATTTGAAAAGCTCAGAACAACCCTAACATGTGCAAGGACCATGCCTATTTAACATTTCAAGGGTAAACCATCATTGCTTGCATTAAATGTAATCGAGCACTTTCATCACTTGACTAATATTTGATATCCTTTAACTGATACACAAGCTACACATAAGATACTTGACAGGGACTTGGTGACTAGAGATGGCAAGCAGACCCAAATCCGCGGGGCTCACCCGTACCCAAACCGGAGTCAACGAGTGAAAACCTGAATTGACTGGGTTTGGGTTCGGGTGCCACCCGATATTTCGGGTGCGGGTTTGGGTAGTGTGAAACCCGCACCTGAAACTCGAAATCACACCCGCTTATATATATATATATATATTGTGGAAAGTT
This sequence comes from Vicia villosa, assembly GCF_029867415.1. Taxonomy (NCBI): domain Eukaryota; kingdom Viridiplantae; phylum Streptophyta; class Magnoliopsida; order Fabales; family Fabaceae; genus Vicia; species Vicia villosa. The sequence continues at coordinate 40,865,969 of NC_081180.1, read as the reverse complement.
GTAGGAAAATCGTAGGGAAAATGTATTTTATGTATTTTGCTGCGGATTCGAGTTTGGGTGAAAAAACTGAATCCAACGGGTGTGGCCGTGTGTGTTATTTTGCCACCCGAACAACATTTAGAATTGAATTCGAGTGCAGGTTTAGGTAGTGTGAAACCCGCACCCGACCCGTTGCCATCCCTAGTGGTGACTCACCTCTAATTAAGGGACTCACCTCTATTATGACATATTTTAATTCCTATAAATTTTTATGCATGCAGTTTTTGTCCCTGCTATTTTTTAAAATTTTGAAAACTCTTTAATCTATCATATAAAAAAATTAATAGTTCTGGAAATTTCCAAAATGTCCTGCTGTCTCACCAAAGCTCCACGTGGGTATCTTCTTAATCCACCATTCCATTTGCTTCTATGCTATTACTCCCTTCTTTTTCCAATTTATGTTATTTTTATTTTATAAAATAAAATATATGTATAACTTCTATGAGAAGTTTGGTTCATTATCCTCTCTTATTCTCTCTCCTAAATTTATGACTTTTATTTTCCTCTTTTTTTCTCACGTCCTCTCTTTCTCTCTCTCTTCCTTCACTTTTCTCCCCAAATTTTTAATTCTCAAATCTGTCTTATTCAACCCTAATTCAAACCATATCTCTTCAATTCATAGACTAATGAATCTCCGTATCTTTTCAACCATAATCCATATCTCTTTTTAACATATTTTTCCCATTTGTTTTTGTAGGTTGAAGAGATCCGAATGTTTTAGGTGTGGATTTATATTCTTGAAGTTCAGTATTTCTTCAACATAAGGTATGATTTAAGTGTTCCAACTTTATTTTCTTTGGTGTTTGTTAAACTTTATGAGTATAGGGTTTCTAATTTTTATATCTTTTCTTTTCAAAAAATTTATTTGGTTTGATATTTCATAGATTGAAGCTCATATCTTTGTTTTTCTTCTGCTTTCTTCTCCAGATCTAGAAAATATACAAAATATAGTGGATGAAATTTTGGATGTGAAAGGCAAAAACAGATCTAAAGTATATCATTAAGCTCAAGTGATTTTATACTTGTATGCGTGAATGATTATCTTAAGATCTTGAGAATGTTTATATTTTTTGATTAAATATCCTCTTTGATTTTATTTTTCGGTGTGTTTGGTTTGATTTTCTTTTTACTATTTTCATGTTTGCTATGAATTCTTTCTTATTTATTTGCCTTTTTTGCTTAATAATTATTTTTACTTTGATTTCATACGATTTATCAAATAAATCTTTGATTTTATGATGAAAATAAACTTCATAAAATATATTCTAAATATTTTCATTGTATTTTCTCCAAAAGGTCTATTAAATTAAATGTCTTTGTCTTTTAGTATTGTTGTTTTGTTTATGAGCAACTACCCTTACAGCTAAAAATATTGAAATATTTTGCTGATATCCATGAATGCTATTTTATCAAGGACTTGAAAAAAGAAACCAAATTCGAAAGTTGGCAAAATCAATTTTTAATTTATTAAGTTTGATTATGTTTTGATTATAGGAGAATTAATCGGTAAAATTTTGAAATTATTTTATTATTTTCTTTTTCTTTTGCATTGGTTTTTATTACATTATTTCTTATGGAAGATGCTTGTTTAGTGTTTGTGTTTTTGTTGGAAGGGAGAAAAAGAAGATTTTTGTTGGAAGGAACAAAACCTTGGAAGCTGAAATTGATTTTCAAAATCATTGAAAATTTTGATTTGTATTTAATTTAAATGATGTAAATTTGATATGCATTTAAGGAGAATATTATTATGGTTTGACACATGATTATTGTTTTACCAAAGATTTAATAATTATATTAATCAATAATAATTATTTATTATTAATATTGATATATATATATATATATATATATATATATAATATTTGGATTTATGGGAATGCATAGTGTTTTGGTGTTGAGGTCTGTATTAAAATATTTCTATGATGTGTATCGTATTCTCTTTGTGGGGTGCATAGTTATGTATAAAAATGTGGGGGTGCATAGTTATTTTTTAAAGCATCAATATTTATATAAATGTTATATTTGTGAAAACAGTTCTTCTCATTTGTGTTTACTTTGAATTTTTTCTATTATTTTACTTAAAGGAATGTCACTTCGAAAATTTTGATAAATAATTTCAAACTAAAAGAAATAAATTAACCGTATAAAAAGAAACAATATAAGTATAGACAGAAAAATCATTAGAAGAAAAGTCAAAGATATAAATAAAATTTTGATAATAATGAAGATTAGAATCTTTTAATAATGGACTACATATTATATACAACTGCCTTTTTTCTCTATTGTGACATGACTTTAGATAACATCCCATTATTTTACTCTTGCATTATTCGTTTTACAGCTTTACTCTTGCATTGTTATAATTGGTTTAACTTAAAGCAGACAACTCTTGGATATAAATCATTTAATCATTAATTAAACATATTATATTTTTTATTAATTTTAATATAATATTTCTTTTGTACTTAATTTTTTTTATATATTTAATTCTCTTAAATATTTGTTATGAACTTTAAATGTCATTGGGAGTTGTTACTTTTTTATACATTTTAATTTTTAGCAACTTTTTAACATAAAAATTTAGTTTTTTCAATAAATTATTATATCCCATCTATTCTTTTTTCTCTATATGTATATTTGATAAATGAAATTTAATTTACTCAAACTTTTTCTATTCTATTATAATTAATTTTTTTCATTTTTATAATATTATATTTTGTAAATAATTTTGGTAAAACAATTTTGATAATCTACGAGCAATTATCCATTAAAATAATCGGTTATGTCAAGGATACGGATACCCATACCGAGCGAACACACATATTATTATATTTTTTTCATAGTAACTTATGGATCATCTTTTTCAAATATGTGAAAAAGATTAAGATAACTTATTAGAAAAGATTCAGTATATATTTTAAAATTGTATAATCTCTTATATAATAATTATCTTATTTGATAAAAAAATTAAAACGATTGATTTATTTAATAAAAGTTTCAATAGTTTTTATCTTAAATCAATTTATTCTTGATATTATTGTTTACATTTCATATTTTACATGTATAACTATTTTAACTTAAATTTACTTTTATTCTTTATTATTTTTTTTTCAACTTCATATTTTTAAGATAGTCTGCAAACAAATGCACGTCCAAAATCATATCCCACCCAAAAATGTACCCCGTGCCGCCGTGCGTATGCACGGGTTTATTAATTTTTAATTTTAATTTTTTTATACAATTCTTGTGTGATTTATTTTAATTTAATATAAATATTTGATATTTATGGTAATTATAAGTATATTCGTGTTTACCAAAAAGAAAAGACAACATGATTTTTTTAAAATATAATATTTTTATTACTTAGTGTAAATAAATTAATTGGTGTGAGAATAGAAGAAATAATACAAAGAAGTGGAATCGATCAAAGACATAAAAAAAATTAAAATTTCAATCTGATGTGAGGACATCAATGCATTTTTTTTTTGATCAAAAGGAGGGCCTAAGCCCAACGAAGCAAGAAACTAAAGGGGAATAACCCTAGAAACACTAACAGAAAGTTTATCTTCCTTCAACAAGTTAAACATCCAAGCAGGAGCTTCAGTAAAGACCATGATGTCTCCTTTCAACTTGCGACCTTCAATGGCCAGAATATTCGCACTCCGATTCGCCTCCCTATAGACATGTCTAAGCTCCACGATAACAAACTTCTGCATCATCTTAATGATAGTCGCCACTAAGCTACCCACCGCCATATTCTTCTTGTTACCTCCCTTGATGCACTTCACTACTAACAGAGAATCAGACTCTATCTCCAGATTAAGATGGCCAAGATTAACTGCCATTTGCAATCCAATATAAATGCCCCAAAGTTCAGCCATCAGAGTACTGCAGTAACCAATACTCTTACTGAAACCACCTAGCCACACACCATGACCATCACGAAGGACCCCGCCACAGCCGGCAACACCATTGCTATCTCGAGCTCCATCCACATTCAGTTTCACAAAAGGAGCTTTAGGAGGACTCCAAGAGACTGGGAGATTCTCATGGCAGCCACCCATAATGCTTTTCTGGTTAAGCATCACTGTATTATACTGTTGGACTCGCTTCTCAATCACATCCTTCATTGCCGAGGGTCGAACAAAGGAATGGTCATGAGTTTCCTTATTTCTCCAAGACCACGTGGAAATATAGACTTATTATAACTAGGTTTTATTTCCGTTGTGACAGGACAACACAACACACATCTCATGTTGCTATGCTTTCTTCTTGCATTAATATATTATATATCATTTTGTTCACATTTATCAATCTTCATGTCATTGTCGCTACTATATTCTCATTTTAAATAAGTATCACTTTTAATATGGAATAAATTATCCCTTAAAAATAAATTAATCAAATAAGTACCAATTTTAATTTTGTTATACTCTGCATCGAGAAATTGCATTATACTTTTTGAAAATAAGAATTGCATTTTAATAAAATAATAATTATATGCTATCAATTTTATTGTTGTAATTATTTGATTCTATGCTATCAATTATAAATATTTTAACTAATTAAAATCAAATCTTTCCATTATTTTTTATTCTACTGTTTTAACTAATTAAAATCAAATCTTTCCATTATTTTTTATTCTACTGTTTTTGAGTTGATGATCATATTTGTTTTAATAGTTAATAATTGATGATAATAATCAGTAATGATAATATTTGTTTTATACTATTATTAGAAAATATTTTTATAAATGAGAAATTATTTAAGAGAGAAACACTTTATCTTCAAGGGAAAACATTAAATATCATTAACTTAAATAGATTTTATGTTATACCAACAAATGAGAGAAATACTTTATCTTCAAATTTATCCCCATAATTAAAACAATTATTCTAATAAATTTATTATTTTAATTAAATGAGTAGATAAAATGATATAATTTTTTCTTGGATAAAAAGCAATACTCTAGATGAATTATGATAGTGATGGTAGTTGGATACCAACTTGTATTATTGTTGTATTATAAGTATACGTAATTATTAATATTTGTATAATTGATGCATATATAAAAAAAATGCACATTTCATAGATATTTAAACGTGTTTATAAAAATATATGTCATTTTAGTTAAATTTCTAAGTTTTTTTATAAAATGATCTTATTGATCTAAATATTTTTACGGGTACCAGACATTTTTTTACAAATTCAATTATTATTTTTTCACGGGTACCGGATATTTTTTATATATTCAATTATTATTTTTTTACGGGTATCATATTTTTTTCTATACATTCAATTATTATTTTTTACGGGTACCAGACATTTTTCTATTAAAAAATATAAATCTGAATCAAATGCGCATCCCTTACCAGAACCCGTGCGAACGCACGGGTTTGTTACTAGTTACCTTTAAAATTTTAAATTTTTGAATATTTTTTTCATACGTGTTTAGAATATTATAAAATATTTCTTTACTAAATTATATAATTTTTTAAAATGAGAAGAATTAAATATAATTTTTTTAACTTTAAAAAAATAATTATAAAATTAATGCAAATTTCGACTTATAAATCAAATTTTGAGTTTTTTTTAAGAAACTTTTTAAAACATTTTAAACGTGCCTGTAAAATAATCATTCAAAAATATATATTGGTTTAACAATAGAAGTAAAACTACATGTATAATAATTTTGTGAGATTAAAAATAGAGTTTAAGGTATTTATAAGAAGAAAAACATATTTAACCTATTTTAAAATAGAAAAAAATAAAATTCAAAAAAATACCTAAATAAAGAGTAAAATTGTAACTAAGTCTAGTAGGAGAATTATTTATTTACAAACTGATTAGGTTTGGTTTTTGTAGAAAAATCAATTAAAAAAAAAAAGGTTGTAATTATTATCGGCACTGTTGTTACAGCTACTAATAGGAAACGAAAAGACTAGAATAGAATAGAAAAAAATAGAAAACTCTGGTAGTTTCTTTTGCTTTTCCCAGTAACATCCAGACGCATCCTCTTCGTTAACAAATACTCCACCTTCTCCCTCGTTCCCCATCACCGATCACCTATTATCATTCATTCTCACACAGAACAATCTCAAATTACTACCAATCCCAATTCTACATTCTCTTTTTCAAATCATCCTTCATTCTCGCTTGCGATTATTTCAATCCAACGTAAATGAATCCAGAGAAATTTACTCACAAGACAAATGAAGCACTTGCTGGTGCTCATGAACTAGCTTCAACTTCTGGACATGCTCAAATCACTCCTTTACACCTTGCTTCCGTTCTTATTTCTGACCCCACTGGTATCTTTTTCCAATCTATTTCAAATGTTGGTGGTGAAGAATCTGCACGTGCTGTCGAGAGAGTTTTAAAACAAGCATTGAGGAAACTTCCTTCACAATCTCCTCCACCAGATGATGTACCCGGAAGCACTTCTCTTATTAAAGTCATTAGGAGAGCACAGGCTGCACAGAAGTCACGGGGTGACACTCATTTAGCCGTTGATCAGTTGATTTTGGGAATTCTTGAGGATTCTCAGATTGGAGATTTGTTCAAAGAAGCTGGTGTTGCTGCTTCTAGAGTTAAATCAGAAGTTGAAAAGCTTCGTGGTAAAGAGGGGAAGAAAGTTGAAAGTGCTTCTGGTGATACTAATTTTCAAGCTTTGAAAACTTATGGGAGAGATTTGGTTGAACAAGCGGGGAAGCTTGATCCTGTTATAGGACGCGATGAAGAGATAAGAAGGGTTGTTAGGATTTTGTCAAGAAGGACTAAGAACAATCCTGTTCTTATAGGAGAGCCAGGGGTTGGGAAAACTGCTGTTGTTGAAGGGTTGGCTCAGAGGATTGTTAGAGGCGATGTTCCGAGTAATCTTGCTGATGTTAGGTTGATTGCTTTGGATATGGGTGCTTTAGTTGCTGGTGCTAAGTATAGGGGAGAATTTGAAGAGAGGTTGAAGTCTGTTTTGAAGGAGGTGGAAGAGGCTGAAGGGAAAGTTATTCTTTTCATTGATGAAATTCATCTTGTTCTTGGTGCTGGTCGAACGGAAGGATCAATGGATGCTGCTAATCTTTTCAAACCAATGCTTGCTCGTGGACAACTCAGATGCATTGGTGCTACAACACTTGATGAATATAGGAAGTATGTTGAAAAGGATGCAGCATTTGAAAGGAGGTTTCAACAGGTTTATGTGGCGGAACCTAGTGTGCCTGATACTATTAGCATCCTTCGTGGGCTGAAAGAGAGATATGAGGGTCATCATGGTGTTAGAATTCAAGACCGTGCTATCGTTGTTGCAGCTCAGTTGTCTAGTCGGTACATAACTGGTATGCTCTTTAATCTTTATAATGTTTGTTTCTTTTGATGTTGATTGTTTATGTCTTGAATGTGGATGGTTGGGGTTGTGGTTTTGCTAACTTGGTTTATGTTTGTGTTTTGAATTTGTTAAGGGCGTCATCTTCCTGACAAGGCAATTGATTTAATTGATGAGGCATGTGCAAATGTGAGAGTTCAACTTGATAGTCAACCAGAAGAAATTGACAATCTTGAAAGGAAGAGAATGCAGCTAGAAGTAGAGCTTCATGCTCTAGAGAAAGAGAAGGACAAAGCTAGCAAAGCCCGTCTTGTAGATGTAAGTATAGATGCTGAGTTTTTTTATCTTAACCAGGACTTCCGAATTCAAATTTGCCATGTATTAGACAATGATTGATGAATAACATAGTAATAGTGCAAATTTTGTATTGTTTGTAGTACAGGACATGGTTCTAACTATTGATGTTATTTGCAGGTGCGGAGAGAACTTGATGACTTAAGAGACAAGCTTCAACCTCTGAAGATGAAGTATAGCAAAGAAAAAGAGAGGATTGATGAGATTCGAAGGCTGAAACAAAAACGTGAAGAGCTTCTGTTCGCACTACAGGAGGCTGAGAGGCGGTATGATCTAGCCAGAGCTGCAGACCTACGATATGGTGCAATTGAAGAGGTGGAGACTGCAATAAAAAACCTTGAAGGTAGCACTGATAGTAACACCGATGAGAACCTGATGTTGACAGAAACAGTTGGACCTGACCAGATAGCCGAGGTTGTGAGCCGATGGACTGGTATTCCAGTAACTAGGCTAGGCCAGAATGAGAAAGCAAGGTTGGTTGGACTTGGTGACAGATTACACACTAGAGTTGTGGGACAAGACCAAGCAGTTAATGCTGTTGCTGAGGCTGTATTGAGATCAAGAGCTGGTTTAGGAAGACCTCAACAACCAACTGGTTCCTTCCTATTCCTTGGTCCAACTGGTGTGGGTAAAACTGAACTTGCAAAGGCTTTGGCAGAACAACTCTTTGATGATGAAAATCAGCTAGTAAGAATTGACATGTCGGAATACATGGAACAACACTCTGTATCAAGATTGATTGGTGCACCACCAGGGTAAGTTGTTGGATCAGTACTCGAATTTTATTTAGACATGGTATCCAATATACATTTCATAGCTCACTTGTTGAATCGAATTTTCAGTTATGTTGGGCATGAAGAAGGTGGTCAATTAACTGAAGCTGTAAGGAGAAGGCCATACAGTGTGGTACTTTTTGATGAAGTTGAAAAAGCACATACATCTGTATTCAACACTCTTCTCCAAGTCTTGGATGATGGAAGGCTAACTGATGGACAAGGCAGAACTGTGGATTTTAGAAACACCGTCATTATCATGACTTCAAACCTTGGTGCTGAGCATCTCCTAAGTGGACTTTCAGGAAAGTGTACCATGCAAGCTGCGCACGACCGAGTAATGCAGGAAGTAAGACGGCATTTCAGGCCAGAATTGTTAAATCGGCTTGACGAAGTCGTTGTATTCGATCCTCTTTCACATGAACAATTGAGGAAGGTTGCAAGATTGCAAATGAAAGATGTAGCTAGTCGACTTGCCGAGAAAGGAATTGCATTGGCAGTGACTGATGCAGCGCTGGACTTAATTCTTGCTGAGAGCTATGATCCTGTAAGTGTTATATTTATTTCTATACTTTGTTACAGAATATTGCTGAAAAAATGGTACTAACTAGTTTTGTCGTTGTTGTTACTTGTATAGGTGTATGGTGCTAGACCAATTAGAAGGTGGCTAGAGAAGAAGGTGGTGACAGAGTTGTCTAGGATGCTTATAAGAGAAGAAATTGATGAGAATACAACTGTTTACATAGATGCTGGGCCTAAGGGAAGTGACTTGGCATACCGTGTAGAAAAGAATGGAGGCATTGTCAATGCTGAAACAGGAGTGAAGTCAGATATTTTGATTCGGATACCGAATGGACCCAAAAATGATGCTGTTCAGGCTGTCAAGAAAATGAAAATTGAGGAAATTGATGAGGATGAAATGGAAGAATGAAATTTAGTGTAACTGTTATGATGTTTTTGTGTGGATGTACTTACTCATGTCTAAGTTTGTGTTCTTGTTGATATTTGTTTTGTCAATTTGAATTGTCGTGACTGATTGATGAAAGTCATGTCATTGTAAGTTGTAATTATCCTCTTTTTTTGTCATCAATAAATAATTCTGTTTAGTAAGTTCATTCGTTACCATTCTTGCTGTTCTTTAATCTGTGGTTTGTCTCTTCTTCTTCTTCTGGAGGTATAGTTCTAGCTTTGGAAGGGTTTTAATTTAATAACTAAGTTGATGATATACTCGAATTTAATGATTTACCTAATTGTTCTTTAGGTTCATATCATACTTTATCTTTAAAATTAAAATTAAAATATTTTGATGGCTAACCGATAAGAAAACCAGGTATTATTGATGAAAATCAGGTTTCATTCAAAAATCACCCCATTTGGGCTTTATGTCTAGGCTTAGGGCTTATCTTCACTTTGCCGTATCCAAACCCGATTCTTCTGATTATAACCTTGGTTCTGCAAACGCTGAGAAGAAACGGCGCCGTGACATTGTTACAGAAAATGAGCGTAGCTCAACAACATTTTTTAACGGCACGTCCTGGCAGCCAGGACTGTCGGGACTCATGAGAATTTTAAGTTGGAATTGCCGTGGATTGAGCAACCCGCGTGCAGTTCCGAACCTGAAGAAACTTGCTCAGCAGCATAGACCTGACATTATTTTTCTCTCTGAAACTTTAGTGAACAAGCGAAAGATGGAAAGCATTCAAGTTTCACTTAAGTTTGAAGCTTGTTTATCTGTTGAAGTCGAAGGTAGAAGTGGCGGTCTTGCGGTGCTTTGGAGGAATTCAGCAGTGTGTAGTGTGTTAAATTTCACCCGTAATTATGTAAACTTGTTGATTAAAGAAGACAATCAGGAGGAGTGGCGGTTATCGTGTTATTACGGTTTTCCAGAGAGGAGTAGACGTAAGCTGGCGTGGGATATACGGAACATGTCGAACATGCCCTGGTGTATCATTGGAGACTTTAATGATCTCTTGTCTCAAGAAGATAAACACGGTATTCATCCGCATCCTAACCGGCTTTGTTCGGGTTTTCGCCAAGCAATTAGTGACTGTGATTTGGTGGATATCTCTCTGATAGGTTGTCAATTTACATGGGTAAAGAGTAGAGGTTCAGAGCATATGATTGAAGAAAGACTTGATCGAGCGTTTGCGACTCCGGAGTGGTTGAATTTATTCCCTACTGTTTCTCTTACAAATCTTATTGCCACTCATTCAGACCATAGTCCCATTCTGCTTTCCAGTAAACCAGTGCAACACTTGCGTCGTGATATTAAGTTTCGGTTTGAAAACTGTTGGCTACAGGAGAATGATATTGGTTCAATAATTCAGTCGGGCTGGATGTGTGAAGAAGTAAACACAGTTGAGGACCGTCTTGCCTCATGTGCGGCGAGTCTTGAGGTTTGGAGCAAGCGGAAGCGCAACAAAATGAAGAAAAACCTCGGGAAAAATTTAGAGGTTATGGAAATGTTTCGAGAGGGACATGATAAATATTCGTCGGACAGATTCTTTGCGGCTCAAGCTGAATATAATCAAGCTCTTATTAGGGAAGATTCGTACTGGAGGCAACGGGCTAAAATGCATTGGTTACGGGACGGAGATATGAATACGAAGTTTTCCCACCAATCCGCGACGGCTAGGAAGAAGTTTAAGAAGATAGAGTCGCTTCAGTATGCGGATGGCAGTGAAACCAGTGAACCTCAAGGTCTGTGCGATATTGCGAAACAGTATTTTGAGAATTTGTTCCAAGCTGACAGTGGAGTTTACGAGCCAGTGCTTAAATTTGTTACTCAAAGAATTGATGATAATGATAACCAACAGTTACTACAGCCGCTAGCTAGGGAGGAACTTCGTACAACCCTTTTTCTATGCATCTTGATAAATCACCAGGGCTGGATGGATTTAATCCCGCGTTTTTTTAGAACTTCTGGGAAGTGTGTGGGAATGATAGTTTTGAAGCGGCTTCAGCGTGGCTAAAGCGTGGGTTCTTTCCTCCCTCTATTAACGACACTAATATCTGTCTGATTCCTAAAGGGGTTAATCCTAAGTCTATGAAGGATTTCAGACCCATTTCCCTTTGTAACGTGGTTTATAAAATTGTCTCTAAAGCCCTCGCGAACAGACTGAAGATTTTGTTGGATAAATGTGTGTCCGAGGAACAATCTGCGTTTGTAGAAGGAAGATTTATTCTACATAATGCCATGATTGCTACGGAAGTTATCCATACCTTAAAAAGAAGGATGAAAGGTAATAAGGTGCATCTGGCCCTTAAGATTGATATCAGTAAGGCTTATGATCGGGTGGATTGGGGCTTTCTGAGAGGTATGCTGGCTAAGTTGGGTTTTGCTGTCAGATGGATACACTGGATGATGATGTGCGTTACTTCGATTCACTATTATGTTCTTGTTAATTCGGATGTCATTTGACCTATTGAACCAAGAAGAGGTTTGCGGCAAGGAGACCCTCTGTCACCTTATCTTTTTATCCTTATCTCTGAAGGATTGTCTACACTAATTAAAGGATCAGTGGCCAGGGGAGATATTCACGGGATCCAAATCTGTAGAGGGGCACCTAGTGTGTCCCATCTACTTTTTGCTGACGATTGTTTTTTGTTTTGCAGGGCAACCCTTACGGAAGTTCGACACTTGATGAGTTTACTTGACATATACGCAGAAGCGACTGGTCAAGAGATTAACTTGTCAAAATCAGAAGTTTTCTCTAGCCGTAATTTGATCTTGCCGGCGCAAGAGGACCTAGCCAGCATTATGGGTGTTCAGCATGTTATGGGAACCGGTAAATACTTGGGACTTCCGTCTATGATAGGTAGGAGTAAGCGGTCTATTTTTTCTTTTATTAAGGACCGTATTTGGAAACGCATCAATTCTTGGAAAGGACGGTCTTTATCCAAAGCTGGTAAAGAAATCATGATCAAATCGATTCTTCAAGCAATTCCGGCTTATATCATGAGTATTTTTATTCTTCCGGATGTGGTGGTTAATGAGATCGAGAGGATGTTAAATTCTTTTTGGTGGGGTGGAGGATCTAGTAGTAAGAGGATAAGGTGGATGCCTTGGGATAAACTGACTTGCTCGAAAGATGTGGGTGGCTTGGGTTTTTGGGATTTTAAGGCTTTTAACTTGGCCATGGTTTCTAAGCAAGGTTGGTTTCTTATGGAAAATCCAAATGCTTTAGTGTCCAGAATTTTTAAGCGAGGTATTTTTCGAGAACTGGTTTATTCGAAGCTAAGTTGGGTTACAACCCTAGTTATGTTTGGCGGAGTATTTGGAAGGCTCGAGAGGTCCTTACTCTTGGGTGTAGATGGAGGATTGGTGATGGTAGAAACATAGGGGTTATGGATGAACCTTGGTTGCGTGGAAGTAGAGAGGGTTGCTTGATGGGACCTCAAAAACAAGGTGTGTACACTTTAACCGTTAATGATCTTTTGTTGCCTAATGTTAAACAATGGAATATGCGAGTTTTATGCGATTTGTTTGACTATTCAGTTGCCAGAGATATCTTACATGTTCCATTGACAGAAGAGGTGAAGGAAGATCGCTTGGTTTGGAAAGAAGATGTTAACGGTAATTATAGTGTTCGGTCGGGTTATAGGATTTGGAGGAAGAGCCAGGAAAGGGTTAGTTCGGGAAGGGAAAACTTAAATTGGAGTAGCCTTTGGAAAATTACCTCTCCAACCAGAGTAAAACATCTTATTTGGAGAATTTGTAGTGACTGTCTCCCGTCAAAGGCACGCCTTGTTCATCACCGTGTGCCGTGTAATCCAACCTGTCAACTTTGCAGTAATAATTATGAAGACGATTGGCATGTTTTTTTTGATTGTTTGGAAACTAATTCTTGTTGGAAGACGACAGGACTTCTCGAAATAATATCCCCCCGCCTCCAAACTTTTCATGATATCAAATCCCTCATCCTTGACATTTGTACTAAGGAGGATAGGAAAATCGCGGGGAGAGTTGCGGTTATGTTGGAAGGTTTATGGAAGAATAGGAACGACTTTGTTTGGCACAATGAGAAGGAAGACGCATCGAAGCTTGGTTGGCTGGCCTTCCATAAGTGGCAAGATTGGTTTCTAGCACAAAATCTTCCGGAAACGCATTCAGATAACGGAGATTTGATTATTTGGAATCCACCCTCTTTTGGTTGCTTAAAATGTAATGTTGATGCCGCCTTTAATCAACGTGTCGGGACTACGAATCGCGGTTGGTGCATTCGTAATGATCATGGTGACTTTGTAGCTGCAGGTACTGCTTGGGATAATTGCACCTTCTCCGTGTTGGAGGCGGAGGCATTAGCCATTAAGGAAGCTATCCAATCAGCCACTACACTTCATAATATACCGGTGATTTTAGAAAGTGATTCCCAACAGGTGGTTAAAGCCCTTAGTTCCAGTTCGAGTGGTAATTCGGAGTTTATTTTAATTATTAAATCCATTAAGTTGTTATTGCTAGAGTTCCCTAACTTTGAGGTTAAGTTTATAAAGCGTCAAGCAAATATGGTTGCTCACACCTTAGTTAAGGCGGCCAATTCATGGACTCGACGTTGTATGTTTGATGAGATTCCTTGTATCACTTCTTATTTGATTAATGAAAGCAGTTAAGTTGGTTCCTGTCAAAAAAAAATAAAAAAAATAAGATACCTTTATCTTTAATATATATTTTTTATTTTTTATTTTTTATAAAATAACTTGTTTTATGTTTTAAGACATCAGAAATTAAATCCTAGACTTAGGATTAACGACTCACACTCATTTAACTAGTATTATCTCATCCACCTTTTTTATTTTTAATATAAAAAAAGAATATTTTTTAAATTAAAAATCCCATTCTCCCTTTTTTTCATAAATACTCCCTCTTTAAGTGAAAGATAAAGTAAACATTTTTTTCAATTAAAAATCACATACTTTGAAGAATTTTTTAAAAATAACAGTTTTTAAATTTTTTTCTTTTTCAAATAATGAAGTTTTTTCACTAACCTCAAAAGTATCCATGTTCAAACCAAAAAAAGTTTCAATTAATGCATGTAATAGAAAAAATAGACATTGTCAATTGAATTGACGCGAATTGAATTGACGACATTACATGATAAGTAGACGAAAGTGTCAATTGAATTAACAATTATGTACAAGAAGAAAGAAGAAAGTACTGAAGTCAATTCATCCATTTACTTTTTGTACATAGTCATTAATTTCAACGACATTTTTATTCACTTGCCATGCAGTGTCGTTTATTTATGTCGTCGTTAATTCAATCGACACTATTTCTATTTTTTAAATACAGGTATTGTCAATTGAATTGACGACATTACATGACAAGTAGATGAAGGTGTCAATTGAATTAACGATTATGTACAAGAAGAAAGTGCCGAAGTCAATTCATCCTTTTACTTTTTGTACATAGTCATTAATTTCAATGACGTTTTTATTCACACCATGCAGTGTCGCTAATTTTTGTCGTCGCTAATTCAATAGACACTATTTCTATTTTTTAAATGCAGATGCGAATTGAATTAGCGCGTGCCATAAGTTGTCACATTTTTTATTTATTTAAAACATGAGTACTACAAGAATTAGTAGGAAACTTAATTAATTGAGAATTTTTTTTAAAAACTTGATTACTTTTATAAAAAATTCCCCTCTTAAACTGAAAGATAGTTTAAAATATATATATATATTATTGTGTTTTGAATTTTTTTTAGGATTCAAATTAACTTATTTGTATTTTTTATATTAATTTAAAAAAAATTCTATTTTGATCAAAATAAGAAATTTTGATTTTAAAATTCATCTTTTGATTTCTTATTCTTAAATTCATTTTTTTTCTTCTTATTTGACTAGTTTTGAGATACTTTTAGTCCCGCGAATTTTAATGACTTAATGCGGTCAATAATAACATCATGCAAATATGACAGGTATGAGTTGGATAAATACTTTCATCTTATTAATACAATAATTATTCTAATTATTTATTAAAAATTAAAAAATATTAGTCTTTTCACCAATTTCAGTTTTAAAAATAAATATTCTTTGTCGTCTTCAAACACTTGTTATGAGATTAATCATTATTTCTCATTAAATATTTTTTTAAATAATTAAGGGTTCATTTGATTTAGATTAAAAATTAGTTTTTTTTTTTAAAATTAATTTCCATAATTTATTTTAAAAAAATGTTACAAAAAATTTAACTCATTTTTTAAAATAAATTTAAGAAGATTAAAATAGAACATATGCTTTTAAAAAAGCATCTCAAAATTAATTTTTTATGAAAAGTTATTTAAATTAGTTTTAAGTTTCAATAATTCTTTAAAATTTTGATATTAAAAATGTTATAATAAAAAAATGATATACTTTAAATAATATATATATTTTTAAAATATTTAAATTAAATTTTCATTTCAAACTTTTGAAAAAATTGTAATTTATTTTTAAATAAAAATATACAATATTATAAAAAATTATTTTAAAAAACTAACACAAATTATTTTTATTTTATATTTGATTAGAATTGCTTAGTTGTGGCGTGCTAGGAACAAACAGTGTCTTGCAAATGAAGTAGTATTTCATATACTTTAAAACTTATCAGTGAATTATGCTAATTTTTTAGCTAAATATTTTCTCAAGCATAATCAGTTTCATCTAACTAGAACGATAACGTGGAATGTATATAAAGATAGTAATATGATTTTAAATGTTGATGGCAGTGGTCTCAGTAATCCCAACGTCTCGGATTTTAGCGGATTGATTCAAATTGTTGATGGTGCTTAGGTTCACGATTTTGCGGGTAATATTGGTTATTTCAATATCCTTCATACTGAGCTGATGACGCTATATCAAAGTTAGCGTATGACCTAGGAACTTGGCATCAAAGAACTGATGTGTTATTCTGACTTTAACTCTGCTATCAAGCTTATCTCAGAGTTTATTAATGTTTGACATCACTATGTCACGATTCTTCACAACATTAAGAGCTTTTTTCTAAGGAATATCGAGTTCAAATATTTCATACCCTTAAGGAGGAGAATATTTATTCTGACTATCTAGTAAAACACGGGCCTAATAATGATGCGGCCTACTGATATCTTGCGGAGACTCATGTAGGAATCATCACTCTCCCACTAGCTGATGCTAGTGAAACTTTATTTTTTTTAAATGATTTCTTGTTTTTCTTTGAGATTATTTTTA
This sequence comes from Vicia villosa, assembly GCF_029867415.1. Lineage (NCBI taxonomy): Eukaryota > Viridiplantae > Streptophyta > Magnoliopsida > Fabales > Fabaceae > Vicia > Vicia villosa. The sequence goes on along the minus strand of NC_081180.1, from coordinate 40,849,295 downwards.
ATAATTCCATAAACACCTAATTTTTAACCAAATACCTCTCCTCAAGCGATCCCTTATTTCTCATTCTTCATAATCAAATCCTAATTAGTTAGTGTTTCAATTTGAGAACCATAAACAGACGCTCTAATTTTAAAAGGAGCCATAAATGATGAAAGGTTGAAGATAACCGCATTGAACGGTGGTTCCGATATTCTTTACAGCGGCGTGAGGTAGATCTGCATGGTTAGCATTCTAACATCGAAGGCAGTTCAATGTTCAAGGAAGTAAAGTGAAATTGGAGATAAAAGATTGGGTACCTACAACCCACTTGTAATTGTATTTATAATTTGGGCTCAATAAAGGGGGCAAGATGAGTGAGCTTTATCTTATTGGGCCTTTAGTCGGCCCAAAACAGTTGCACTCAAGACTCTTCGGGCACTCTAATATCTGGGGAGCCTTTTAGTAGTCGTGGCCGACCTTCATGTATGGTTATCCATACGTCACCTGGAACACAATAGCTTAATTTTGCCAAAGAGTGATGGGGAACTTGAGCATTAAATATAGTCCCATCACTGAAACATTCTACTGTTTTCCTCTTGACGCGTGACTTAGAAACATAGACAGCGGCATGCCACTGCTTACTGTGCACTTGAGTGCATGCGCTTGAGTTTGATTGTATTTCTAAGGTGAAATCTGACCGTTGGTTTGCACTTGCTTCTTACTTTCAATCCAACATGTCTGATTATCTTCGCCTATATAAGGGTAAAGGAAATTTGGGGGAATATTTGTAACCTATTAGATTGAATTTCCCTTATTTCCTTCAAGTCTTTCCCTCTTCCCTAAGAGTGTTTTTCCTGGAGTAATCGCCATTACGCATTCAAAGCTTTAAAGCTTTAACCTTCAATCTTCTCCTTCATTTTAATGCTTTTGACCTTACACTTCAAGGTACCTTCTTTCATCTAACACTTTTTCTTCAAGCATTTACATTTCTCCTATTCGAAAAGGGGAATGGAATCTTAACCATATTCATTTTCTTTTGTCAGTGGGAATTTTAAATCAGAGATCATCTCTCTGATTGATGATTCTAAAATTCCACCTAAGAAAGCTATGCCACGTAAGTAAAACTAACTATGCTACTAAAACTCAAAACAAGGTTTTGACCATGTAACTTAGCTATGCTGAGAAACCATATTCCTCTTCTTTTGTCAGTGGGAATTTTAAATCAGAGATCATCTCTCTGACTGATGATTCTAAAATGCCACGTAAGCAAACTATGCCACGTAACCAAAACTAAATATGCTAATAAAACTCAGAACAAGGTTCTAAAGCATGTAGCTTCTGACTAAACAGTCTCTACACATTTTGACTAACAACAACTTCTGAATATGAATTACTTCTAACACCACCCCTTAATTCATATTCAGCTAACTTAAATTTACACTACCAATTCCATCCCTCAGATGGATAACGTGTTCAGTCTTGACAACTTTAGTCAGCACATCTGCAAGTTGCTTCTGAGTGCCATGTGCACAACTTCTAGCACTCTATTATGAACTTGATTCCTCAAAAAATGATACTTTTTATCAATGTGATGCTTCTTCCATTCAATACTTGATTATTGGCAGGACTTATAACTCATCTGTTGTCAATCATCAAGCTCACATGCTTGATCACCTTAATCTTTAGATCCTGTAATAAGTTCATAAGCCAGATAGCTTAACACGGAGACAAAACACCGACAATATACTCAACTTCACAAGTTGACAAGGAAACCAAAAGGTTGTTTCTTGGAGCACCAAGAAATGGGACTTCCCAGATACTTAAAGAAATATCCAAAACTACTTCTTCCGTCAACTCAATTTCCACACCAATCAGAGTCTGAATAGCATATCAGCTCTGAGTCAGATTTAACACCAGAAGGGAACAACACTCCATACCTCAGAGTCCCTTTAATATATCTTAGTATCTCGACAGTAGCTTGGTAATGTGACCACTTTGGTTTGTTCATAAACCTACTCACCATTCCAAATGCATATCAAATATCTGATATGGTGTTACAAAGATATTTCAATGAGCCAACCAATGGTTTAAACGTTGTAGCATCTATATCATCACCCTCAACATTAGAATCCAGCTAGTGATTTGTTTTAGCAGATGTGATTGAAAACTTGCAACTTGTTAACTCAAATATCTTAAGAAGTTCAAGTTCATACTTCAACTGATGCAAAATGATACCTTTTTTAGAGTATAAAATCTCCATCCCTAGAAAATATACCATATTTCCCAAATCAGTCATCTGAAACTCATTTATCTACACATTCTTGAACTTGATTATCTCATCTGAACAACTCCCTATTAGCAATATGTCATCAACATAGAGACACACCAAAATCATATTTCTCTCATAGGTATGATAATCATCAACGCCATACTCCATCTCATACTTTTTGAATCCTTTAAGCTTGAAAAATGAATCAATTTTCCGATTCCAAGCTCTAGGAGCTTGTTTTAGTCCATACAACGCTTTATGTAACATGTACACCATCCCCTCCTGATTCTTTTTCACAGTTTTAGGAGGCTGTGACACGGACACATACCTGTTCTTGTAATGGACCGTTAAGAAAGGCAGATTTCACATCCAGATGCATCAAAGGCCAATTTTTATTTGCATTTATAGCAATCATCAATCCAATTGTTTCATGTCTAGCTACAGGCTCAAACACTTCAAAGTAGTCTAAACTAGATTTCTGTAGAAATCCTCTAGCTACTAACCTTGCTTTTTGTTTTCTAATTGATCCATTTAGCTTTAGATTTATCTTGAAAACCCATCTGACACTGATGGTTTTCTTCTTCTTTGGAAGCTCAACTAACTCCCCAATTTTATTTCTTTCTATAGCCTCAAGTTCTTCTTTCACGATTCTCAGCCACACTTTCTTCTTGAGAGCTTCTTCGATACTAACTAGTTTAGAACCCACTAACATAACACACTGAATGACTTCTCCTCTAGAGTCTATCTTAGTATCTTGTAACATATCAAACTATGCGAATATTTTTGGTATTTTTTTGATTCTTTGTGGCCTCTTAACTTGTTAAGAATATTCTTTAGATGTTGAAACAGTGTCAGATGATAGACTACCTTAAAAAAGTGGACCAACTTATGAAGTTCCACCTTCAGAAGCATGACCGCCGTCAGAGCTTGGATTACCACCACAGTTTAGATCATCATTAGAACCTGGATCATAATCATATTCATTTTGAAAGTCAGACTCCTCTTCATAGTCTCATTCAACTTCAGAGATACCTTCTGATTGTGACTCATCTTAAGAGGCAAAATGTCTTTTAGAGTCAGAAATACCTTCAGAAGTTAACTCATGTGTTAACGCTGCACCAGAGTTGAATTAAGACTTGTTCCAATCCCATGCTTATGATTCTTTCTCAATGACGTCTCTACTGACTTCAAATTTATTAGTGACTAGACAATAAAGCTAACACGCACCTGTATTGTGGTACCTAATCAATAACATTACTTTTCTTCTATGTTTCAAATTCTTTCTAGTAGCACATGGAACATCTTTTTAACAAACTAAACCAAATACCCTGAAATGACTCACACTTTGCTTATCTCCAGTCCACTTCTCAAAAGGAACAATTTCCTCCATCTTCTTCGTTGGATAAGTTTTGATCACATATGCTGAAGTGGCAATATATTCTCTCCACAAGGTGTGAGCGAGCTTATTCTCTTTCAGCATGATCCTTCTGATATCAAGCAAAGTTCTATTTCTTCTTTTAGCAAGACCATTATGCTGAGGAGTTTATGGAGGAGTCGCCTCATGCTCAATTCCATTCTCCTCAAAGAACCTGTTGAACTATGTAGAGTTGTACTCACCTCCACCGTCAGTTCTGATAACTTTTAGCTTCTGACCACTTTATTTTTCAACATTCACTTTGAACTTTTAAAACTCAGCAAACACTTCATGCTTAAACTTGAGGAGTGCTACCCATCTCATCCTTGTGAACTCATCCGCAAAAGACACAAAGTACTTGTTTCCTCCAAGAAAAGGTACTTCAAATGGTCCACATACATCAAAATACACTACTCCCAGAGCATGTTTGGCTCTTGGAGCCACTTCTGATGCAAATGGAAATCTAGGTTACTTTCCTTTTATGCATATCTCACATGAATTCTCAGGCTTCTCAATCTTAGGAATGCCATATACCACCTTTTAGAACTTAGATGTCCTAAGCTTCTGAAGTTTAGATGCTCCAATCTCTTGTGCCATAAATCACTGTCACCTTTAGCATATTCTGCACTAAGGGATTTAGTTTCAGTTGTCTCCACATTCACCTTAAATATTTAATGCTTCCCTACTCAGATTTCATAATCAGCTTATGATCAGAATCATACAACTTTAAAAGATTGTTCTTCATAGTTACTGAGAAACCTTTCTCAATGAGCCGACTTACAGTCATCAGATTGCTCTTCATACCAAGAACATACCAAACATCTTTGATCAGAACTATTTTATCATTCTTCACTCTGACTTTGAAATTTCCAACACCTTCGGCATTAATGTATCTATCATCAACACATATGATCTTTTTCCTCTTTTTAGAGTCAAAATCAATCATCCATTGTTTGCTTATTATTAAATGATTTGAGCAGTCAGTGCCCATATACCACTAGTCTACCAAATATCCACAATCAAATTCATAAGCCATCAATAACACAGGTTCATCATCGGAATCTCCTATGGCTATGTTTGCTTCTTATAACTTCCTTTCCTTGTTTGACCCACTGTCCTTAGCAAAGTGACCAAACCTATTACAATTGTAACACTGAACATTTCTCTTGTCAAGCTTCTCCTTTCCCTTTTGATGTTTCTTCTCATGGAGGCTTATGACTTATGAGAACTACCATGTCTCTTCTTAGCCTCTGACCAAGACTGCATTTAACTCTTCTTACTAGAAGACGCCTTTAGAGCATGCTTTACCTCTCTTTCTAAGGCTCTCTCCGTCAGACGCAACTTTTGTGCCTCTATACTACTCTACAAATCTTCAATTCTCATATTGCTGAATTTCTTAGAATGTTCAATTGCTACAACAATGCGATTAAATTAAGGAGTAAGAAAACTTAATACCTTGTCAATCATTACTTGTTCAGAAAGAGTTTCTCCATAAGATTTCATCTGATTTGTGATCAAAATCACTCTAGAGATGTAATCAGGTACATTCTCATTGTTCTTATTGTTGATATTCTCAGACTGCTTTCGTAGAGACTGAAGCTCCACTTTTTTCACTGATGCTTCACCGTCGTAGCACCGTGCCAGTATGTACCACGCAGCCTTCGACATTGTTGAATCAACAATTTTCTCAAACCCATTCGCATCCACACACTGATGAATGTAGAATAACGCCTTTTGGTCTTTCTTCCTCGTATCTCTTTACACGTTTCTTTGTTCGTCCGTCACATCTGCTGCAACCAGAATGTAATTTCCAGTGACGAGATCAAGAACGTCTTGAGAATCAAACAACACACGCATATGAATCATCTAGCGATTTCAATTTCTATCCATCAAACATTGAAAGCTCTGTATTTAAGCTATTTTCGCTGTTCATCTTCGTTCTTGTGCTTTGAAACTCACTTAGATCTCACCAAACACTTGTGTTTTCCGATCCCGCAAAATCAAGAAATGCAATTCTATTACGACTCCGATTGTGAATTCAACACGAATTCAAGAAACGAATTTAATCACACACCCCTCACGTACACTCGTGTTTCCTTGTGAGTCGAACCGGAGCTCTAGATACAAATTGTTGGTCCATAAGATTGAAGATGAAAATGAAGATGGAAGAAGAGAAATAAGAGAGAAAACATAACAAACTCTCAATGGTGAAAATTCAGTTATGATTTCACTGTGACAAACTTGTTTAAGTACACAAAATCAAAAAATGTCACGTAAGTAAAATTAATTATGCTAATAAAACTTAAAAACAAGGTTCTGACCATGCAACTTCTCAACTACACCGAGAAAGGTTCTGAAACATATAACTTATGACAAAACAATCTCTACACATTCCAACTAACTAACAATTTCTGTATATGAAGTACTTCTAATAATTTTCACTGTAACTACTTTGTAAGTAAATCATCTAAGACATATTAAATGGCCTATAGTACTAAATAGTAAAAAGTAGAATAAATAAATGATTTGATGGTAATATTATTAAAGTATATGCATGTAATTGGGGCATGGTGGGTTGAGTGAGAGTTAAAAACAATTTAGGGTTATCAGATAAAGTTATTATGTGATGAAAAAGTTGAAGAAAATGGGCTTTAGGCTATAAACAACAAACAAACTAAGTTACCTTACATTCCACGTTTCTCCCTCCCCAAACTCCAGTATTTATGCCCTTCTTTTCCTCTCTTTCTCTTTTCTCATCATAATTCATTCATAACAACCACCACCACCACCACCTTCACTTTCTCATCTCCATCCAATCCTCCTCTCTTATTCATCATCACTGATAGCTTTTTAGTTTCTCTTTCTATTTATTCCTCCATGTTCATCATCACTGAAATCTTTGATTTGTGGTTTTGAACAAGGCTTTGGAGGTTGACCCTTTTGGCTATTTGATCATAGTTCACTTTCAAGATGGAAAACATTTCAGTGTTCCCATCTAAGGAAGATGAAAAGATGGATTTGCCTCCTGGATTTCGGTTCCACCCAACTGATGAAGAGCTTATCAGTCATTACCTTTACAAAAAGGTTATTGATTCGAGTTTCTCCGCGAAAGCTATCGGAGATGTAGACCTCAACAAGTCTGAACCTTGGGATTTACCATGTAAGTGATACTGATGCTGATAGTCTGATACCAATCAAATTTGCAGACCCAGTTTTTGTTTTTACTTTTCTTCCACCTTTGAATATTTTATGTGAATTGTTGTTGATAGATTGAGAATTTTGGGTTTCAGGGAAAGCTAAAATGGGAGAAAAAGAATGGTACTTTTTCTGTGTGAGAGACAGAAAATACCCAACTGGTTTGAGGACAAACAGAGCAACAGAAGCAGGTTACTGGAAAGCAACTGGGAAAGATAAAGAGATTTTCAAAGGGAAATCTTTGGTTGGTATGAAGAAAACTCTTGTTTTTTACAAAGGAAGAGCACCAAAAGGCGAAAAAAGTAATTGGGTCATGCATGAATATCGTCTCGAGGGGAAATTCTCTGTGCACAATCTTCCTAAAGCTGCAAAGGTAACAATCAATTTTGATTCATCTTTTCTTTATTTTTATTGATAATTTTGATTTGAATTTGAATTTCGATCTTGTGTTGCAGAATGAGTGGGTGATTTGTAGGGTGTTTCAGAAGAGTTCAGCTGGTAAAAAAACACATATTTCTGGGATAATGAGGTTGGATACACTTGGTAATGAATTTGGTGGTTCTGTTTTACCACCACTAACCGATTCGATTGGGAAAATCAAACAATTGAATGATTCGGCTTACGTGCCCTGCTTCTCCAATTCAATTGATGTTCAAAGAAACCAAGGAGGGATCTTTGATTCATTCACGAACTCAATTTACGGTGTTTCTTCGAATAATCCACACGATGTTTTTCAAAGAGGATCATTATACTCTTCTTCTAATCAATCTAATTTTCATTTTCCTGGTTCTGTTTGCGGTGTTCAAGACCAATCAGTTTTAAGAGCTCTATACGAAAACAACAGTTTCAAATCCGAGCGACAACAACAGCAGCAGCAACAAATTGTGAGTGTTTCGCAGGAAACAGATCTAACTACTGATATAAACGCTGAAACATGTTCTGTTGTGTCAAATTTTGATATCGGTAGAAGGGCTTTCGAGAATAATAATCATCAACATCGTCCACCACCTGTTCATTTTGATGGTACTTTATGGAATTACTAAATTCAAATAGAGCAACTTTACAGAATAAGACCAAAATCAAAGAGGAACTGAAGAAAGAAGCATATAGTGTAAGAAATGTTGTGAAATTAAGCTACTACTATAGGCTTGTGCATAGCATGAGCATGAGCATGGTTATTAGTATTTTTGTGAGCTTGGATTAATGTATTATGGTTTGTTCATGTTACTTTTCTGGATTTGTATTGTATGGTATTGTAATGTAATGTATTGTATATAAACAATATAGTAGTATATAGCTCAGCTAATAGAATGCTGAGAGTGTGACTGTGACATTGATTTCTGGTAATATTTGAATTGCATATTAGTAATTTGTATCTCTATCTCAGAAAGTACACACGTGCACGCGCGTACTTTATCATAGACGCATATTGACAAACAGGTTATCTGCAATTACCTACTACAAAGTTCCATGTACAAATCATGAATAATAAATTCTTGTTAGTTTTTTCTTTCTTTCTGTTTTATGTGCATGTATATTGATTGATAAGACACTTTGATTCACCTTTGATTCATTGTCAAAATTTATGTATAAAAAATTCAAACATTTTCACCTAAAACATTAACTAACAACATCACAACATGGTGTTGAAAATTCACACCTTTCTTTAATATACTTGCATCTTTCAAGTGTTTTGTGTCTTAAAACAACTTATAATAATAATAATAATATTGTGCTTAGATCTAACTATCTAACTCAACTGGAGTCAATAGTGTTTAGTTGAATGTTATTATCAGGTTCGAACCCTGATACCTATGTTGAGTTTGTGAGGTTTTAGTAGTTATTATTATTTTATTTTTAAAAAATAACTTATAATATTCATATCTTAATTAACTAATTATGTCAGGAAGCTTCTCAAATTAGTTTTTTAAAGTGTTTTAGAATAGTAAATGGTGTTAAGTTTGTAGTCAAAATTCAAGTCAAATGAGAACAAAGAATTTATGACATGCCAGTGCAACACCAACATATATTATTACTATTTGAGTATTTGAATATGACATATTATATATAATAATATAAAAAATATTCTCAAGTCAGAGATTTTACTAATTAATTAATTTATTATACTTTATTGATATACTATATTTTAATTTATTTAATTAAAAGTCATATTCAATAATGATATTTTGAACGAATATATTTATGAGATTTATACGAGAAGTAAATGACAAAAATATCCACTAATTTGTCGTATATAAGATACGATTATTCATTGATTTGAATTTGTGAAATCATCCATTTCTCATTTTTATGATATGCATGCATTCCGTTTTGAAGGTGGAATGGCATGACATGAGAACATTGATCTTCTTTTTCTTATTTTGTCCAAAAATACAATGTACGTATCTCTTCTATGCCATGTGGTGTTTATATTTATGGCACATGATAAAAACCCTAACAAAAGTCCACTAATTTGAGTCCTACACGTTTTCATCCTTAACTATATCATCATCAAAACATTAGCATTTTTGTCTTTTTACGTTTATTAATTATTCCTTCAACTCACTCTTGAAATTAATTCACCTATAGCTGGCTATTGTTGTTTATATTTCATTTTCTTAATCATGTATAATGACTCCAACCAAACCCCATTATCTTTTTCTTTTTATTTTTAGCTCCTTTTTTAATTGAGTTTAGGGTTGTTTAATTTAATTTAGGATAGTTTTACTGTGTGAATGAGATTGAAATGAAAAATTAACGTTCTTGGATGTATTATAATTTAATGAATGTGTTCTTTGATTGGTGCAATTATGGTAAAAGTTTAGTAGCGCCAACCACCTTATCATCATGATCAGATTACTGATTAGTGAGTGAGCTAGGTAAATTTTGAGTTTTAAATTTGGTGTAAATTAAAATATTATTGTTGATTATTATTTAAGGTAAAACATTATTTTTCAACAAGAGTAATTAATTCGAGTAACATGAAAATTCAACAGAAGCGAAGAAAGTCATAGAGCTCATAGGTAGGCCGTAGCACTTTTGCGCTGCACATGCGAGGCTCTTTGAAAGCGACTCAATCACCTAAACTGAAATACTATGAAAGTATTAAATTCATGATTTCACACTACGTTTTTTTTTTGGTATTATACTTACACATTATATAACTATAAATGAATAGTTAAAAAGTCAAAATTTAATATGTTCAAAATTAATTTTAGTCATGTGTGTATGATTTTATGATCAAAGTATTTTTTATCTTTAACATTTTTACCAGACACACATCCTATTTATGGATTGTTCGTGAAGGTTTAGATGGTAAAGACATTGGTTCAAAGTCTAAAGGTCGTGGGTTTGAGCTGCGTTGGTTCATTTTTGCTAGTTAATTTTTTTTACACCCATATAGAATGAAAAACACTCCTAAAAACTCTAAAATATCGTTCGAATATATATATATATATATATATATATATATATATATATATATATATATATATATATATATATATATATATATATATATATATATATCCGAATGCACCTTTATCTTATTTTTAATATATTTTGGATATATATATCCGAAAATACCATGAACCTACTTTGGTTATGCATTTTCGAAATTACATGCGAACAGTCATTTTTGAAAGTTTCAATTTCTTGTCCTAACTCGTATAAAATTTATTTTTTGAGATATAAATACTATCATTGAGCATCAATATAACTTCAACCTACGACATTAACCTAATTTCTAACAACCCTAGTAACATTTAGCTAGAGTAGAGAGTTGTAGAATCTTACAAATTTTTGAAACTTTGAGTAGCACTTGAATTGAGCTTTGAGTCTTGAATGGAGCTTGAATTGAAGTGGCGGAGTAGTAATGCCTAAACAGGAACTTGGTAGAAATGGGTGGGAAGTAAAAAATTGAGTTTTGAAGACAATGTAAACAGTGGTGGTAGCTGTTTGCGTTTTGTGTAAAACTCCAAAATACTTCGGATATGCATCTCCGAAGACATTTTTTTATAAAAAAAGATTACTTCGGAGATGCATATCTGAAATCACCCTTATTTAAAAAATAAAAGTTACTTCGGAGATGTATATCCGAAATCACTCTTATTTTAAAAAAAGTGTCTTCGGATATGGATATCCGAAGTTTAGGGGTATTTTGGGGTTTTCACATCAAGTCTGTGAGTATGTATATATGTGCATAAAGAAATTGTCTTTTTTCTAAGAGCTGTATTTTTGTTGGATAAATATATTTGCGAGTCTAGGTGGGAAGGTTGCTATGCTTAATTCGGCTATTAATTTCCTACCGATTTTTTTTAAAGATTTTTGGCGTTTGTTTGGAAAAAATTAATTTGTCTGTAAATAAGATTCTTTTAGGGAGGAGGATGGGTTCTAAAAGGGGATGAAGATTGTAGGCGTGAAGTGGGAGGATGTATGTAAATATAGGATGAAATATAGGATGTATGTAAATATAGGCTTTGACACTTGTGAATTTGTCTATTTTAAGTAAGTGGAGATGCAAGATACTCAGAAAAATCGTCTTTGTGGAACAAGATAAAGCAGAGGTGAAGGTTGCTTGGGTTAAGTTAGAAGATGTGTGTAAATATAGGGGGGAGGTGGTTTAGGGTTAAAGGGTTGAAGCTTGTGAATTTAGCTATTTTAAGTAAGTGGAGGTAGATGATGCTTGAAGATAGATCGTCTCTATGGAAGGAGATAATATTTGCTAGAAATAGTTCTCATATGTGTGGTTCCCCGGGGAGTGGTCATTAGGAGGTCATTAGAAATGCCTATCATATTAGTTCACTTTGTTTTGTTCCAAAGTGGTTGGGGATGGTTTGAGAGCTAGGTTCTAGCATAATGTTTTGGGTGGAGTTTTATTCGTTATGTGTATCTTAGGAATGTGTTAAGTAATATATACTATATATATGTACCATGAATTTCATATTAGGTGTCTTTGTTGATGTATGTATTGTCATATGCAAAATGATTATGAGGTTATACATATGTAGTGCTCTCAGGAAGTAATATGTTTATACATATGTAGGTATTGTCTATAGAGATGCATAATTTAACCACCACCTTTCCTACAACAACCAATTCTCCTACAACCATTACTTCTGCGACAACCACATCTACTATGACTAAAAGTAAAATAAAATATAGAGGCACCACGATGATCGCCAAGTTGACAAAAAGCCGCAACACTAGTGTTAGGTTGCCGATAAATTTTTGCCTACAAAGTGGTTAGTGTTACGGTTAACATGCTACGACTTTTAATGTAACGCCCAAACTACTTTCGGGATGATCGACTGACCCCTGCAAACCAACACAGGTCTTTTTAGCATGCTTTGACCTCACTCATATGCTTTTCGGGAAACTTCTCAGAATGTCACTCATCCTAGAATTGCTCCAAGTCAAGCACGCTTAACTGTGGAGTTATTATGGAACGGGCTACCGAAAAGAAGATGGCTCTTATTGGTATAGGTAGTACCCATTAATCCTTATAAGCTTATCCTTCAACCACGCAGTCTCATACCAGCATGGCCTCAGGAACCCTCTCATTCTGATGCGGCGACCACTCCTTGCCGTATTCAGCCTCGAGTGTTACATGCGGTGCACCACCCCTCGCCTTCTTCGGCCTCGGGTGTTACATGCCCACCAGCTTCTGTATGGTTTGTCCTCGAACCACATCGTACTGGGAGAGGTCTGGCTCTGATACCATTTGTAACGCCCCAGACTACTTCCAGGATGATCGACGGACTCTACAAACTAACACTGATCTTTTTAGCATACTTTGACCTCACTCACACGCTTTCCAGGAAACTTCCCAGAAGGTCACCCATCCTAGAATTGCTCTAAGTCAAGCACGCTTAACTGTGGAATTATTATGCAACGGACTACCGAAAAGAAGATGCATCTTGTTGGTATAGGTAGTACCCATAAATCCTTATAAGCTTTTCCTTCAACCATGCAGTCTCATACCTGCATGGTCTCAGGAACCATCTCATTCTAATGTGGCGACCACTCCCTGTCGTATTTTTCCTCGAGTGTCACATACGGTGCAACCACCCCTCGTCTTCTTCGGCCTCGGGTGTTACATTTAAGATTTACGTGACATTACTTGATAGAAACAAAGTGAGCATTTTGTTAGATGATTGGAGCGAAGTTAATTCAAAACTGAAAAATAGTATATGGACTATTATTAAGGTATTTATTTTAACTTTCAAGATTTATTTTACAAGTATATATGATTATTATTTATTCTTCAAGAAGATGATAAACTTACAAAGAAATGAGTGTGATATGCTGGTGAGCGTTGAAGGGGATTCAAGACATAGCTCATAATAAATTATATTACAAATCCAAAGAGTAATAAATTAACGCCTCCATATATAACTTATAATTTTATTGATGAAGACGTTTGAGAGAGATTTGTCGAGTCTTGCAGTACCCGTGAGTTCCTGGCTAAGTGTTAAAAAGGAAAGAAAAATAGGGAAAAATATATATCCTCATATATTATCTCGTGGAGGATATGATAAATAGGAGGAAACAATGATACAATAAAACAAAAAACAAAGAGAACAAGAGTTTGAATATCTTTCTATAAGCCTTAGTCGTATCCCATTTCCACCATCACGCTATGAGAAATGGAAGAGAGCACATCAAAGACTCGGATGCGAGTTCACATAAGAGGTTACACGCGTAGTTGCTCATAATATTTTAAATAGATTCATTTTTCAACATTAATAAGAGTATTTAATTCAATTTTGTAATAAAATTATGTTTATGTTATAATATTCGTTGGTTGAAAAAACCAATGTTGGTGCCTTTGTTCTACAACAACACTATGGCATATTGGTAGAAACAATTATAACTAGTGAGTGTGGTGGGCATTTCAGTGGTGGTAGAAGACCTAATGTACAAGAAATAGAATGTAAAGCTAGTATATCTCATGTTAGTAGCAAAACTAGAAAAGGAGCGGGCAATTATGTGTGAGAGTATGACCTAGGAGGTGGAGGAGAGGGTGATATATGAGGTGCGGGAGAGGGTGGCCAAGGAGGCGAAGGAGAGGGTCACCAAGGAGGTTTAGGAGAGTATGATCCATGAGATGCAAGAGAGGGTGACCATGGAGGTGCATGAGAGGGTAACCAATGAGGTGCAGGAGAGAGTGATCAAGGAGGTGTAGGAGAAGGCGGTCTAGGAGATGTGTGACTTATGATGTGATTGAGGTAAATATAATTTTGGTTAATGAACGTTCTTTTTTTTATTTGTGTGATTAAAAGTATGTGTTGTTGTTGTTTGAGTTCTTAAAATTACTTATTGTGTTGCTTTTGTATTTATGATGCAACAATTGAAAATGACGAGTGTACTCACCCGCCCAAATTTAAATCAATTAGAGATATTTGAGAATTTTTTTGGGCGGTACAAGTATGAAAGGTAGTTGTTCAGCTTCAATACCCCTTTACAAGATTGATATCCAGAGCGTCAACCAGATTCACTGCATAGATAGATATGCATGGTAGAGGATCTTCAAGAGTCCTTCCAAATACAATTATAACATGATCTAGAACAAATTTTTTATATAAAGAAGAGTTGTATTATGGAAATTGTGGAGTGTGTTTGTTGGCTTGACATAACCATACTTCAATTATGGGGTACGTAAGTACAAATTTTATGGTGATTTCAAATTATATGTATTCTTATAATTTACTTTTAATGTCAATTTTGTGCTAACATCATTTATATACATGAATTAGTTTAGTGCGTATAAGGGTTTAGAAAAGTATGGTTTCTTGGACCCATACCTTATTCAATTTATCCCACGTTCATCAAATGATATACAAATGTACATACAAAATAAGTTAATTCAAAATGTGTATATATAGTTTTCAAAATGAAAGTAATGTAATTTAAAAAAACTCCCCTCGCTTGGAATTTCCAACCGAGGTGAATACTAACTTTTCACCTCTGGTAATCAAAGAATCTAAGAGTTAAGTTGTGAGAGCTTTGAATATACAAAAATGCAGTTGCTGGAGTCAAACCTGTTACACTCTAAAATTTTCCCTCCTACCTTTTATAACTGGATTAGACTTTGTATCAGACCATATTCAATACATACATGTCACTGTCTCTATGATCACGAGATCAAGGTTCCATTCTTCAAAAGCTACAACAGAGATGACTGTTCTGTCAGTCGATACAGTGAAGAAGAATTCAGGTTTCTTGAAGTGGGGTACGGTCTGTGGAATTTCTCAAATTCTCCCATTAGGGACCA
The DNA here is from genome assembly GCF_029867415.1 of Vicia villosa. Lineage (NCBI taxonomy): Eukaryota > Viridiplantae > Streptophyta > Magnoliopsida > Fabales > Fabaceae > Vicia > Vicia villosa. The sequence continues at coordinate 40,834,163 of NC_081180.1, read as the reverse complement.
ATCAAATCCATCTCATAGCAAGTGTTCTTGCACTCCGGTGTGCTTTGAATTACAGAAGAAGTCAAGAGTTTTCGCTGTTTCTGGACAGTTTGGTGCAAAAGTCCATTTCACGGTGCAAGTGTAAAATTCGTAACTTCTAACTGAAAGGTCGTATGGGCTCGATTTTTGTGATACCAAGAATGTTTCGTCATTCTCTACATCTTTCGTGTTCGGGACGGAAGCCAATTCTTCGAGGAAGATTCCCAAAGGTGCAAATTACCTGAGATTCGGGTTTACTGTTCAATTGTCTTTTGGAGGTTCTAAAAATCATAACTTCTGTCCGCTAAGTCAGTTTGAAGCGATCCATATTGTTGCACCCCAAAATTTGCCCTCTTTATTTGAGCTATAAGTTATTTACTACGTTTATTTCGTCATTCAAAAATTGAAAAGAAACAATAAAGAGTTCTCGAGGTTTTAAGGAAAAGCGACGTGAAGAATGGTTTAAACAGTGGAAATACGAGAAAATTCACAAGTCCTATTGGGAAAGTGATATGAGCTGAATTCCCGTGTAGCTCCAACTGTTTCGATGATAGCTACAACTTTCGTGTTCGTCTCGGAAGCCAGTTCTTTGAGGAAAGGGGTCGAATTGGCAAATTACTTGGATTTTTATAGAGAAAAAAGATGCTGAATGTAGGGTTTCGGATCTCAGAAAATTCATATCTCATAATCCGTTAGTCGGATTCGCTCGAAAATTTAACTGGAGCTCCGTACCATTATTACCAAGATTTCATATGTTCGGACTGTCGACCAATTATGCACTAAAATTTCCCAGCATTTTGAAGAACGTCGTGATCTTTCGGTGAAAAGTGTGTTTTCGGGTATGTCGCGCCAAGTTTGAAAATTCACAACTTCTTCGATTTGTATCGTATGAAGTCCATTCCGGCGGCATTTTCTTGGAAATTTCATTAGCTTCGATTCTTCGTCACACATGCTTGTTCAAATTTTGAGCCGAAGATGGAGTTTTATCGAGTTCTTTGAGCGATGCGCATAAAATTCTGCACGGTCGCGCTAGATGAATCGGCGTTTCTCGTCATTCAAAAGCGCGTAATTTCTTCATCGCTTATCGGATTGAGACGACTCTCGCGGCTACGAGTCACAAATTCAGTCACCTTCGAGTGGGCGTTGGACTCGTTTTGGAATTTCACGCCGAATCACATTTCCTCGAAACCGGTCAAAAAAGAGATCATTAAGGGCGTTTTGAACATTTCACCACTCACACTATATAAACCATTTTTCTTCACATTCTCTCATAACTTCAATAACTTCAATTCACCAAAAAATTTCATAAACACTTTCTCTCAATTCTCTCTCAATTTCCAAAGATCAAAACCACATATCACATAAAACTTTCATCAATCTTCATGAACACTCATTGATCTTCATCAAATTCAAGAACAACATGGATTGAAGATCAAGACTCCGAGTTCGAATTTCTTCTCTCTCCCTCTACATCTTGCGCGCCTCTCTCTCACTCCTTCCGGATTTGCTTTTCGATTTCGTTCGTGTTCGCGTTCGTGTCGTGTTCGTGTTCGCGCGTCGGTTTAGATCTTCATCCGGTAAGCCTTCGAATCTTGAATTAAGTGCTTAATTGTTGATGTTATCATGATTTGAATGTTAGATCTAGGTGTTGATTATGCTTAATTGATGTTGATGATGATTAAATGTTAGATTCAAGTTGTTAGATTGAAACTTTTCTTGCAATTGTATGTTGATACAAGTTTGGTGCACTATGTGTTTGTGATAATGCTTGCATGAATTTGTTGCTTGGTAATCAATGATGATGACTTGAAATCTAGGTGGATTGATGCCTAATTGTGGTTGTTTGATGTTCATAATGCTGTGCAAATTGAGACTAATTCGTGCTTGATTATACCTCTTGATGGATGCATGTTTGAATTGCTTTGGAGGTTGATTTTTGCTTTTTTTTTATTCTGCGCACAGTGTAACCGGTTACGCTCCTGGCCGTAACCGATTACGAACTTGTTTTTGCCTCTCCTTTTTGTTTCTGTGCACAGCGTAACCGGTTACGCTCCAGGCCGTAACCGGTTACGAACCCGTGTTTTGCCCTGTTTGTGCTTCTGGTTGTAGCATAACCGGTTATGCTCTTAGCCGTAATCGGTTACGGCTGTGTTCTTTGTTTTCAACTTCAAAAATCCATATCTTTTGACTCGTAACTCCGTTTTGCGCGTTCTTTATATCGATGAAAGCTTGTAAAATGTACTTTCTTGTGGATTGGTTTATCTTGCTGAATTTTATATCCTTCACGATTGTATTTTGGCTCGCTTCCGGTGTGTTTTTTTATGCGCGTTTAGTCGTATGTTCACCGTTTGTTTTGATGTATGTTTCGACATGTTTTAGTATATTGTCTTACGTGTGCCATTGCTGTTTTGTTTGAGCTTTGGTTTACTTGTTTCGTGTTTCCGCACCTTATGTCTTTATCCATTTTCGGTTTAGTTTGAAGTATAATAACGCAATTCCGATTGCGATATGTTGTTATCTCTAACTTGTGTGCTAGTGTGCAAGGCTTTTGGATAGTCACCGATCGACGCTTATTACCTGAGTGTTCCGCTTTATCCGCGGGACACGATTTCATTCACTTGCTTCGTGTTTTCATCTTGGAGACACGTTCCTATTACTTTATATCTGCTTGTTTGGTTTGCTTGTTCCTCTTGCAGGTGTATTGTGATTATACTCGACGCGCATGTCGACCTTTGTGTGCTTTCATGGCTAATCGGTGTGCTGACTATTTGCTTTTGCTTTGCTAGCTCGCTCGCAGATTCCTTAGTTTCCTTGCTTTTCTTTGCTACAGTTTACGGATCATCATCCGTTTGGTATTGATCCCGTTTCATTTTATTTTTCTCGCACTTTATCGCTTTCTCGCATCATCCTTTAACATGAGAAGTAGGACTTAGAGATGCATCTGGCCAAGCCCTCGAAAGAGGCTCTGTTTTTGTTAGTGTGTTTATATTTGTGCTTTGCGGTAGGAGTCACGGTGTAATAAGTCCTTAATAGCACTCCGTTAAGTCCTCATGGAACGCATGCGGAAAGGGTTAGCAATCAACCCCCGCCCAGTCTCATCGAGTCTGTTCAGTATGCGCACGCTACGTGTTGCTTGCTTCTGAACTTACACAAGATGTTGTTATCGAGTATGTTAGGAAAATGGTTCATGCAACCGGACCCCCGCATTTCCTATAGCCTGCGTCGCTCGATGTTGACGCTCGGTGTACGCACGCACCGTTTTCCTTTCCGATCCGTGACGGCTTGGTTGCTGAGAGGGATCCGCTCCTCTTGTCTATGGCCCGATCATTTTCGCGAAGTCTGATGCTTGGTTGACTCGGGTGATTCGCTCCCCTTGGCTATGGCGGGACCGCTTTTCTACCATTCGGCCAGTGCCGTTGGTTTGTTTGCTTTACGAGCGGAGCTCGTTTGTTTGATATTCTTGTGTGTTGTTTCCGCCTTTCCCCATAGGTTGCTAGTTTAGTTTAGACTTGTACCCTTTGTATGATAACATTAGGTAGCAAGCTTTCCCCTTTAGCTTAGGTTTTCCTCATGCATTCTTTAAAACACAAACCACACTCTTTGATTTTCTTTTTTTAAGAACTTGTTATTTCCGCTCCATTCTCAAGACTAAGTCTCCAAAGGTCGAGCAGCGGAGTGTGAATGTAACTCGTTCACCTAAAAATCACAAAACAAACAGAAACTAGTTAGCCGATCTACGGTACCTCTGATTCCTCAAAAAGGATACGTAGGCAGCGGGGTAGGGCGCGTGCGAGTATAACTCTTTCTTTTCCCTATATTTTGCATGTATTTTAGTCCAGATTAGCGCAGTTTGCTTACACACCCATAGTTTTAGACACAAGTGTGGATACCATCGAGTACGATGGGCGCGAGGGGTGCTAACACCTTCCCCTCGCGTAACCGACTCCCTTATCCTTTTTCTCTGGTCGTGAGACCGTTGTTTTGTTTCATGGTTTGCTGGCGTTCCCTTCCTTTTTCAGGATAAATATGTTAGTGGCGACTCTGTTAATTTTCGCGGTAGCGACACATATGCCAAAAGAACCGTCTTGAGGTCTACTACATTGCATGTGTTCGGGTCGAGACTTAATTTTTGAATAAGATCCCCGAAATCGCGATTAACCTGAGGATATACAGTGAAAAAGTATGCTGAACCGCTGTCTCCTAGACGATAAAAAAATTCATAACTCCTGCACCGTTTATCGGCTCTGGCTGAAATTTTAACTGAAATTTCTTCTCGATGTCACCGACATTTTGTATGTTGGGACCTAAGGCCAATTATTCACTAGAAATTCTAGAATATTGCAAAAGCATCATGATTTATCTGTAGAAATGCATTTTCGGGCACTGCCCCACAAGATTCAAAATTGCATAACTCCCTCAATTTTTATCGTATCGGGCCAATTCAGGCGACATTCTTTCACAAATTTTGTTGGCTTCAATTTATCTATAGACTATGAGTTCAGATTTTAATCGAAAGATCGAGTTTCATCACATTCTTTGAGAGGTGCACACGAAAATTCTACACAATTGAGTTTTCCGCCTCAGATGACCAGATGATTTTCTCGCTGTTCAAACGCGCATAACTTCTTCATCGCTTATCGGATTGAGACTGTTATGGAAGCTATGACTCACAAATTTTGTCATTTTCGATTTGACGTTGGTCCTGATTTCAACTTTTGCACCAAAACACGTTTCCTAAAAAACGGAGCTCAGAAAGGAGTTTTGGCGCACTTTTTGATTCAAATTTCAAATCCACTATATATTCCCTTTTCCCTCTTTTTCACTCATAACCTCTCATTCACCACAAACACCAAAATTCTTCTCTCTCTATCTCTCCCTCTCTCTCTCTCTCTCTCATATTTTCTTGAATCAAAATAATTTCTCTCCATTTTTTCTCAACAACTTCATACACAAAATCAAGAACACGACAATCATTTTCTAGAAAATTTCTTCAAAACTCAATCGATCTTCTCCCTCTCTTCCTTGGTTTCCGCGCACCACCGATGCCCTCCGCCCGTTGCTTAGAACTCTGAAAAACCTCCCTCCGTTCTAGCCACCCTCTGCCACAGAAACTCCTGTTGTTCTCCTCCAATTTCGCCACGAAGATCTGCGATCTCTTTCTCTCTCCATCGCGAGTGAAACTGCTGACCTCTCTTCATCTTTGCACTTCGTCTTGTTTGCCAATTTGGTAATTTCTCGATGCCTTAATTATTGAATATTTTTGTTCATGAGATAATTGACAATGATGATGTTGTTGTTAATAGATAATGACGATGTTGTTGTTAATTGATATTGAAGTTGCTGTCAAAATGTTGATGGATAATTCTTGATGAACATGTCGTTGAGATGATTTAATTGTTGTTAATTGCTTGATGATGATTATTAAAGTTCAACATGATTAATGTTAATTTCCTTAAACATAATTGTTGAAGTTGTGTTGAATCTAATTCTTGAAGATTAATAGTTGGTGTTGTTGTGTATTGATGATAATAAGGATTAGTTTGCAAATTGACATTGATAAACATGCTTGTTGTTGTTAATTCTTGAAAATAAAGTTATGATGATTATTGTTGCTTAATTGTTGATTCAAGTTGTTGATTGGAATTTGTTCACACCATTTGTTGCATACTTATTGCTAATTTTTGTCTTGAATGAGTGTTGACATGAACACTATTTGTTGCAAGTTGTTGTTGATATTTGATGCTAAATCGATGCCTGATTCTTGAGTTTCGTTTCAATTTGTTGTTGAAGGACATATTTGTTTCTTGAATGCATGAGTTAAAAATTCGAATAAATGTGAATGTTGATAATTCTTGATTTTGGTTGCCAATTGTTGTGTTGAGCACTATTTCTGTTGATAATTTTGATTCCAATTGACATTTGTTGACATATGTGAAATTCCAGAATTAAGTGCTTGAAATGTTGCTTTTCATGATGCGAACTTGCCTTGCGATATACTTGTGTTTTGTACCATATTAATGTGAACCGATACACGCTTTTATGCATTAAAATGTGATGTTTGATTTCGATTTTGGTAGCTTTTAACTCATGTTGTCGTTGCTGCCCGGATTCGTAAATGTGTGTCAATTCATGTTTGGAAATTCACTTGTTGCATTCTTATGCTTGTTTATGCGTTTAGAGATGAACCGTGTTGCTAGATTTTGATTTCACAGCGATTTGATGTATGTTTCTTCATGTGATGCGCTGCTGCCTCATTTATGTTCTAACACGTAGTTTGTGATCCAAAATCCACTTTATGCATGCTTGCACGTGTTTGCTTGTTTGAGCGCCGTTGTGGTTGCATTTACGCGTTTTTAATGCAATTTTCTATGTATTTCTTCAAGTGATGTCATTGCTGCCCCGTTTTCAAAATGCATGTTAAATGTCAATTTAATTCATGACGTGTGGTTCCCTAACCTTGTTGACATGTTTATATGATGTCGGTGCCATTTTTGTTCACTTCCGGTGCGATTTTTCGTGTGCTTGTTTGTATAGCGTCAATGTTGTTCTGTTTTCCATGTTGTGCTTCCGATGCATGTTTCATTCTTATTTCTTCATAATTCACTCTCGTTTTGGCTTGCAATTCGATTGTGCAACTTTGGTTGCAATTTCTTGTTATTTCTAATGAGTTTGTTAGCTTGTGCAAGACTTTGAAGGCGAATTTTGACAGACCCGTTTGCTTTGTGTTCCGCTTTATTTGCGGGACACGACATTATCTCTGCATGCGATTGTACACTATTTATTGCTTTATTTGGATTGCAATTTTTTGCAGGTGTATTGTTCGGATGTGTACGAACATACATTCCATTTGTGATTCACTTTCACATCGATGCTTTTGTGCTTACGTCGGATGATTAGACTTTCTGGCTTGCCCTGCTATTGATGTCAGCTTACGCGAAGTTCTCTGGGTTTCTTACTTTTTGCTGCTTGTTTACTATGGATTACTATTCGTTCGGTAACGATGATTCTTGTTTCCCTTTTATTCTTTCTCGCATCATCTTTTGCCATGAGAAGCAGGATAAACATTCATTTTTTCATTTTCAAATGCCATGAAAAGTAGGACTGAGAGTTCTTGCCACTTGGCGGGCATACTGAAAGTCCTCACAGGAGACCATGTTTTTGCGTGCTTACTTTTGTGCTTGCAGGAGTCAATGGTGTCGTAAGACCTCATCGAATGCAACACCGTTAAGTCCTCTTTGGTAGGCAAGTGGGAAGGGTCCACAATCAATCCCCACCGTTTCATCGAGTCTTTTAGTTAGCACGCGTTCCACGTCATTGCTTCTGAACTCGTCTCCCGATCTTGTTATCGAATCCGTTAAGTGGACAAGGATCTTGCAATCGGATCCCGTGTTTTGTTTAGCTCGTGTTGCCTGATGCTTATGCTTTGTGCACAAACGCACAAGTTACTATTCCCCCTTCTTCCCATGATAGCTTGTTTGCCTCGGAGGACTTTCCCCGTTGGCTAAAGCTCCCCTTTTACGGTCTTTTGCTTGTTTGCCTCAGAGGACTTTATCTGTTGGCTAAAGTAACCCCCTGTCCCTAGGTCACTACTTTGGTAGTTGTTTGCTTGACGAGTTGCACTCGGTTGTATGTTTTCTGATTGTGATGCTTATTCACTTGTTTTATTTGTGATTCCTGTTCATATGATATTTGTGATTCCTGTTCACACTGTAATTCATATTCACATTGTATTCCTGTTACTTGTTCGCCTTGCTTGTTGGCTTTATCACACGTGTATACCTGTTACATGTATGTTATCTGATTGTGATTTCTATTCACATATTCACATGTATTCCTATTACATGTTTGCCTTACTGGTTGGCTTTTTCATGCGTGTATACTTGTTACATGTATGTTATTTGTGATTCCTATTCACATTGTGATGCTTGTTCACACAATCTCACATGTATGCCTGTTACATGTTGTGTTTGCGATTCCTATTTGCATGTTATTTGTGATTCCTGTTCACACCGTGATATTTGTTCATAAACTTGCACATGTATTCTTGTTATATGTTATGTCTGCGATTCCTGTTCACATGTTATTCTTTGTGATGCTTGTTAATATGCTTTATGTGATGTCTGTTCACATGCTTACCTGATGTTTGCTAGGATATTTGTGAAGTTTCTTGTTCGTTGCATGCTCCCTTAGGTGCTCAATTCCGTCTTAGTAGAAGACATGAATTGAGATAGAAAAAGAACGTAGTTAACCGAACTACGACGCTTTGATTTCTCTATTGCACGTTGGAGGTACGTAGGCATAAGGTATGAACGCCCTATCGAGCAAATTTTCTTTTTATTTTTCTTATCATTCCATTACATGTTCCCTGAGCACATTACATGTTACACACACACACACACACCCTTATATTAGAAACTAGCAAGAATGGATCTTGTGGAGTACCACAAACATGAGGGGTGCTAATTTCTTCCCATTGCGTAACGAACACCCTTACCCTTTCTCTCAGACCTTTGCTTGTTTTCCGTTTGGCTTTCTTTGATGTTTTCCATTCCCCTGCGTAGGATAAATAAATGTTCGAAGGCGACTTCATTGTTTTTTTCATGAGTTTTCTAGTTGCTTCAGAACCCACGACCAATAATTTTTTTTCCCTCTGTTAGTATTCCAATTGAGGGGGAATGTGGTGCACTTTTTCCCCTTAGTTAGCATTTTTTATCACTTATTCGTAGTCAAGGACGGAGCTAAGGGGTCACTTGCTCCCACTGAAATTTCAGCACCCTATGTATAACCTACGTATAGCTTTATAAATTTTAGGAGTATATAAGTAATTTAAAAACATTTTCTTTAATGAAATGTCCACAAAAGTTTTAAATTTTAAATTTTGGAAGCAAGTAATAAAGTGTTAATTTATCTAAAAGTTATTTATATTAATTTTAGGTTTTTTAGCCAATTAATTTTAAATCTTTAAATAAAAACTAATTAGAAAAAGAAATTTTCTTATTCAATATTATATTAATTTAAAATAAAAAAAATATTAAGATACTTATTTAAAATGTTTTTCAAAAACCTATCTGAAAAAACTAATTACATATATATAAAGTTAATTAAAAATAAAAAATTATTTATAAAATATTTTTATAAATAATGCCCCCACTACATGAAAGTTCTGGCTCCATAACTATTCGTAGTAGTGCGACTAAGAAAAATCTTGCAAGGCGTGGTATTGTGTCTGGTGATAATCAAGTTTGGTGTGTGGTTGTTACACTTGGATTTTCAGCCAGAATAAATCCAATAGAGAATGTCAAAATGAGAAGATATTGCATGTTAGAAGACACTAGCGAAGTGTTTACATTAATGAAGTGTTTTAAAGAACAAAGATGACAGAGCGTCGAAAGAGCATCAATTAGGGTGTTGATGAAGGGAAACATGATTTGGAGAAATCTTAGGAACATATCCACAAGATCAGGATCATCTGAAAACATGTCCATAATCTCAAAAAGAGAAGTCGAATGGACCTTTTCTGCAACAAACATATCAGTTGATTGAATCACAAAAGGTTAAAGACTCGATATTTTTACAAGTTCAAAAGACCTTTGCAAGAAATGTTGAAAACGCATTGGACTGTTACTTTCATAAGTTCGTGGATATGTTTGAATCATTTATAATTCAACATGGGTCGTGAACAGAGAGAATCATGGGTGACACGTAAGCACACTAGTGGGAACTTGAAGACCAAACGTGGATTGAAGCATAATGGTCTCATAGTGGAGAAAATCGTCATCAACGATTATTTTTAAATAGAATAAATAGAAGACTCATACGTTGCAACAAACGTCGCAAAATTTCATACATAATCTCCATACCACTAGAGTAGCCAAGTCAAAATTGCGAAACAGTGTGTGAGAAACATGTATGTGTCTGCATCCGGTCTTTTCATTGCTTTCTTGTTTCCTTAAATGCAACATTTGCTTTTTCGTGTTTTCACTCTTACTCTTGTTTAGGGCTGGAAATGAGTCGAGTCGAGTCGAACTCGTCTCAGCTCAGTTTGACTCATTAAGAATTGGCCGAGTTCGAGTTGATGACGAATTTTTTTTCCAGCTCAAACTCGACTCGTTAAGGATTGGCCGAGTTTGAGTTCGAGTTCGAGTTTATCTCGAACTTTTTTTTCAGGTCAAACTCGACTTGTTAGAAATTCACGAACATCTCGATTCAGCTCTTTAGGTTTATCTTGTTAGGTTCAACTCGCTTATTTCACGGATTTAAAAGTAATTTTTTAAAGTCTAGTTTTTTACATATACATTTGACATTTTAAATTAATATTTTTTAAATAAAAAATATAGAAATAAAATAAAAGTTATAAGATTGGAATTTATACGATGTTTATTTGTATAATTATTTGTATAAATATTTTGCTCACTAGAGAATATAAATTATCAATTAAAACCGTTAGATTAAAATAAAATATGATACTAAGATTTAGAGCAAATATTTAAACCTACTCTTAAAGATAATATAATCTATCTCATATATAATCGAGTTGACTCATGAACCTAACGAGTCGAACTATGTATAGTTCAAGCTCAGCTCATTTAGTTAACGAACTTAGTTTTTAGCTCATACTCAGCTCATTTGGTTCATGAACCTAGTTCATCGATTTAATTTTCGAATTGAGTTTCGAACTATTTTCGAGTTAGTGTGGTTCATTGCCAGCCCTACTCTTGTTTAATGTTAATTATTTCATTTTACGTTGTCAGCTATTGCAACTCAACTTCATTTAAAGTTTGTTTCTACGTTGTTATCGTGAAAATGACAACTACATTCAATTCACACGCACATGTGTTCACATAAATTATTTGCACAAATTGCTTTGAATATTTTTTGAGTTAATCTCACTTGTTCTCTAAACTCGTGATTGGTTACCTAAATCACCAGTAAATAGTGGTTTACTTAGGGAAGGTTGAGTCCGTGGATCACTCGTTTGTTCAGTGTAAGGTCGCCTCATTGATTTGGCATAACATGCTTAGGTGGGTAAGGATGCCTTTATGTCTTCCTCATTCGACCTTAGGGGATTCTAAGGTTTTTGAAGGGTTAGATCAGGGTAAGAAGTCTATGATAGGTTTGATTTTGATCTGACATTCAGTAGTCCAGGGACGGACCTAGAAAAATTAGATTGTGGGGGCAAACCTTATAAATTTGTAACATTAAAAATATGATATACTATTCATAAATACATATTTTATTTATTGTCTATAATATTTAATATTTAAAAAATTAATAATTTTTTTCTTAATTAAATGTGTACATTATTTTTTGTCTCAACAAATCTATTAATAGTTCATATGTCATTCATTTTTTTAATACTTTACAAATATACTACAATAAAATAAAGATAAAAAAGTAGTAGCTTTATAATTATGAAATAGAGTGTTTTGCTGTAGAATTTAAAAGAGAGGCTAAGTAAAATAATAACTATGTAATACTAATATAATATGATGGTGCTTTATAGGATATTATAAACATGTATTTTAATTATAGTGGGGGCATAGGCCTACATACCCCTAAAGGTAGGTCCGTCCTTGCAGTAGTCTAGATTATTTGTAAATTCAATGATAAAATCATTTTTTGTCACGAGAGTTTATTGTTTAATCACTGGGTGAATTTGATAATAGGGTTGACTCGGAAGTGGGTTCGTTTTCATGCTTCAGGTATTGCTAGGAGCATGGCCCTCTCGAGTGGTTTTGAGTTTAGAAGTGTGTTGGGTGACCAGTTGCCCTACTCTATTTCCTACATGTGGTTGGATTTAACTCCTTTCAGCTTTTGGTTTTTTATAGTGTGCTCCTTTTGTCCTTGAATAGGCATGTGTTTTTCTTAGGCTGGCGTTGTCAACAATTATTTCCTTTATTTGTGGCCTTTGTTTTAGCTCGTCCTTATTTGTTTTTTTCTTGCTTTCATATATATATATATATATATATATATAAGGGATATTCTTACTACAAGAGTAAGTTATTATAATTTATTGCACATCTTAACATTAATTCTTTTCAATCTAATGGTTATAAATAATAAGTAATTAAATGTGGAGAGAGAAAACTATTACTTATTATTTTTAACCATTAGATTGAAAAGATTAATGGTTAAAATGTGGAATAAGTTATAATAACTTACTATTGGAGTAAAAAATATTCTTCCTTATATATATATATATATATATATATATATATATATATATATATATATATATATATATATGTGTGTGTGTGTGTGTGTGTGTGTGTGTGTGTGTGTATATGTGTGTGTGTGAGTTTTTTACTATTAATTTTTTTAATAAACTCTCATTTTTAAAATCATCTCTCACTTTTTTATTTGACTGCGTATTCATAACTGTTAAATAATTATGACTAAGTTTAATTCATTCTCACATTTACTAAGTGATGACGTATGTCTAACCGTCTATTTTCTTGTGAGTTAGGTTTCTCTATGGTCTGGCAACAAGATTATGTATCTTCAGGATAAGCATATTATGTCATCTATTAGAGTCTAACAAAGTCACCCGTTAGGGACACTCCGTTTTGCCCATGTGGTACACCTAATTATTCATAAGATAAATGACAATTGTAAGCTTCTTCTTCTTCTTCTTCTTCTTCTTCATACTTGGTACCTCGATGATGGGACCATCATATGGAAATTAGAGGAGGTGGCTAAAACTCTTGACATCATTCAGGAGACTGGTCTAGGATTAGGTTTTGAATTGCATATTCATGAAACTAAGATCTTTTGATCTTCATGTGATGATAGTAAACTTCGTGGGGATTTTTTTCTTTCAGACATTGGGAGATCGATTTATGGATGGAGTTTCTTGGAGGGACTGTTAGTAGAAATGAAGTCTTTATCGAGGGGTTGCCCATGAAGAGAGCGGCCAGGGATGTTGAGCTCATCATCTTCTACCACAACTAGGGGACCCTCAGAGTGAGATTATTCTACTTCGTTCTTGCATGGGTATCACCAAACTCTTTTTTGGCCTTAGAACGTGTCATCCTAATCATATGGAGAAAACAACTATTTCATTTGATAAAGAGTTGCGAAGGGCGGTTGAAGACATCGTGGTTGGTGAAGATCCTTTCTTCGAGGACCTTCAATGGATGATGACCTCTTTAATTATTTGAGTTGGGGGATTGGGTTTGTACTCGGTAGTAGAGGTTGCCTCATACACGTTTGTGGATTCTAGGGCCCAATCTTGGGAGTTACATGATCATATATTGAGAGACAGCGAGATATATGGTATGGACCTTGATTTCAATAAAGCTTTGGTTGGTCTTAAAGTTGTGATTCCAGATATTTTACCTTAGCGATGTTACTAGAAAGGACATCGTCCCTCCTAAAGCATAACATGTTTTGGTGAGCTTCCATTTAAGTAAAAATGTTCATGACAAAGATGTAAAGTTTGACATGACCACAATAAAGAAAGTAGTTTTTGGTTGTTTGCAAGCAACGCATTCAAGACTTTCTTCTTACTATCCCTATTGATAGTCTAGGCCACATATGTCCCCAGTAAGCACCGTACCATCCTTAAATACTAACTTATGGTTCCATTATTTCATGTTAATGAGGTTAGCCCTGTTTGTCGCAAGGTGTGCTTGAATACATTTGAGAAATACTCTATTCATCGCAAAAAGCTTTCAGGATTCAAATACCAACAAGTCTTTGTTATGGATGTCCTATTTGATATATTTAGGCTTGCAGGGATATATGGGAAGGAAAAGGCGCCAGTGAATTTCTTCACCGACGCATAGAAGGGGAGATTGACTCTTAGACCTGCAGATGTTCTGATATATGGGTGGGCAGAAGATAAACATGCATGTGTAGACATACAACTCTCAAAGCCGCTTTAAGTAAAGTGGCCAAGCATGAAAAAATGTGTTGCGACAATCAACATGTTTTCATATCATTTGTCTTTGACACTTTTGATTTTTTAACACAAAAAATAATGAATCATTTATAGAGAATGCAAAAACTCATACATAGAAATGTTGTGTCACTTAGGATAGTAAATATAAGAAATGATTTTATAATTCGAAAAAGGACGGCAACGTAAGTTATTGTTTGTTTGTCTTGTCGGCTATTTATATATAATTTTGATTATATATAATCATAATATTTGTGAAAAAAATGAAATTAACACTATGTTTGGTATGTGCGATTTATCGACGAGAGAAACAGAGGCGAGATAAAGAGGATAGAAATGAGAAAGTTCGCTTGTTTGGTGCACGCTAGAAATAGAGAAGAGAGAGAGTAAATAGTGGTGGGGCCCACACTTTTATTTTTCTTTGCTTTGCGTAGAAAGAGCAAGAAAGTGTATCAATTTTTTATTATTCCATTTCCGCCCTTGTTGCCATATTAGCAATTCAACTTGCGTTAATGTAGGAGTAATGCTATTCATACACCTAATTGTTACACTAATACTTACACCCAATAGTACTTTATAGTAGTCACTAAATTTGGTTAATGTAGTGTAAAAACTTGGTTAATGCAACATCCAGGTAATAAAAATAATTTTTAGCAGTCACCAAACTTGGTTAATGCAGTGTAAAAACTTGGTTAATTCAGTAATAAAGTTGGTTAATGCAACATCCAGGTATTAAAAATATTTTTTTAACAGTCACCAAACTTTGTTAATGCAGTGTAAAAACTTGGTTAATGCAGTAATGAAATTAGTTAATGTACGTCCAGGTATTAAAAATAAGCGACTGTACATGAATAGTATATGTCCGTACATGAATAGTATTCGTCCGTACATGAACAGTATCGTCTGTACATACGGTGTAGGTATAAGATTTAATGTAAGAATAGCATTTCTATAAATATGTTAATGTAGAGAAGCCTCATATAATACATTGCACTATTAAGTTATTAAGAGAATTGAAAACTGAGTAGATTAAAATTATGGTGTGTTGTTAGAAGATTTAACAATAATTAATTAAGTTAAAATAAATAATTAAGTAATCTATTTATTTTAAATAATTATTTAAATTAATATAACAAATTAAAATGAAAATTTAATTTTTTGAACAAACTTTTTAAATCAAGGATATTTTGATAATTTTATATTTAATCAGCATTTCTCTCTCTTCCATTTCTTTTATCTTTCTCTTATAATAAACAACAATTCAAATTCATTCAACTTCTTATATATTTTGCCATCAAAAAAAAAAAACTTCTTATATATTTCTCTCTTCTCTCACTCTCTCTCACATACTTCTCTCTTCACAACTTCTCTTTCCAACTAAACATACCTTAAGTGTTTCAAAATAGTAAAACCTAATGTGATATTAGAACATTATTAGTAATATTCCTTCTTTCATTAATAATAACACGCAGTCAGACTAATAAAGTGCTAAAATTTGGAAGGTTGTGAAGGTGATTTTTAGGAGATGAAATTAAACGTGTATTGGGTTACCACTTGCCGATTTCAGTTGGCAGCACCTGACGGTGATGGGCAATTTGGCAAGAGGTGTGTCCCACACTGTGTGATATATGATATGATGTCACTTTCTGGACAAAGTTAGGCCTTTCTAACGGTCGACACCTAAGTAAGAGTATACCAGGACCCATTGGCAGTTGAGATTTCATTTTTTTAAATCTAAATTTTTATGTCAAATAATAATATCATTTAGTCTTATATCTACTTTTTCTTTGGCCTGTTTGTATGTGTTTTATTTTTATTTTTTTTAATTTGTAAACAACATAAAAGGTCAGATAAATATACATAAAACATGTGAGATCTCATACATAGTGTCGTTATCTTTGATGTTTAAATAACACGACCACAATAACATAATGAAATGTTTATGAGAGGTATAGATATGCTGTCCAATTTAAAAACTAACCGGGTGATAGACTAATAGCTTTTAGAGTTAAATATGTTAACGAACCTTTTAAATATATCAAAATTGTTTTTAAGTTTAAAATTTTTTCCTTCTTACAATGATCATGTGTAGGTCTGTTTTCGGTCCGGCCGGATATCATAGTTTTCAGTTTGGAGACCGATACAGTAATTAAATAATCTGGAAACAGACCATAATATTGTTGGCTCATTTTTTGTATTTAGAACCGGTTCGGCCCATTTCGGTGCGGATATCCGGTCCATTCAAATGTTTAAAATTTTTTATTTTTTTATTGATATATACTAATTTGATTCATAAGGTATTAATACATAAACACAATTTCACCTAAACAAATTTTAATACAATAATAAAATAATTAAAACATAAGTTATTGATACATAAGTTGAAATATGTTTTACTAGTACACTAAATATGAGTTACAACTTACAACATAAGTTTTAAAACTTATGTTTTACAAGTAGTATCAAAACAAAGTCATCAAAATTGTAGAATTACATACGATGCCTCAGAACAAAGTCATCATTGACAACCAAAATTCTATTGTCAAATACTCAAATGTCAACAAAGACATTACATTAACACAACCAACTCAAAACATAAGTTATAAGTATAAACATAAGTTATAAAACTTATGTTTTCAAAATAGCATTACATATAAATGATGCCTCAGAACAAACTCATCATTGGCATTGAGAATAAAATCCATCAACTTGCATTTGTCAAAGCAGCAACCCTTGGATCTTCACCAAAAAGATATGTCAAAGGTTCATCTTGTGGTACCTCAAGCTACAAATCAAAAACATGTAGTAAGATAACATATTAACATTTAGACAGAATAAAATTAAATACTATATCAAAATTTACTTACAACAGAAGCAGTGCAGCCCTTCTTAATCCCATACTTCTCCTTCACCCAATCACCCCCACAAAGTACCATTTCAACCATCTTAGTTTTCATTGATGCGCGTTTCAGATCAATAACCCTTTTGTCAGCACTAAAAGTTGCTTATGAAGCAACTGTAGTAACTGGAACGGTTAGGATATCCTTTGCCAATTTACTAAGAACAAGATACTTGACTTTATTCCTCATCCACCACGTTAAAACATTAAATTTGGCTTTGGGGGGAACTTTCAAGGGAGGCTCCTTAAATTATAATTCAAGACCATTTTTTGAATTACTGTTACCTACAACAGTTTCTAAAAACATCTCAAAACTTATCATTCCAAACCTAAAACTAGATCCTACTTCTTGACTTTCAGATACGGGGGAAATCTCATCATTTGTAGTACCATAGGAATCTTGGTACAATTGGAAGAGGGAATTTAAGTTGGCTGCCAACTCTTGTTCATATGTCGTGGCTTGGGTTGGATTTAGATACAAGAAGGGATACACTCATTTGATGAATATTATTTTATACCTAGTAGATAAATGTAGAATATAAGGTAACAACAATGACCTCAGATATAATTCACAAGGCAACATATAAGGCCTCAGAAATAATTTTCGTCATTGGCAGGCAGGAATCAAGATACATAATAGGCCACGGATACATTTATTCACAAGGAGGTAATTAGACAAGTAACAAATTAGACCACAACTCATAAGATAATTTAATTGCATCTTAGGCACTATTATATCAAGATTCTATCAAACATACATCATCATAGGCAAATCTGAACAAGGCAGCCACAATTCTTATACATTTATTTATCAATTCCTACACAACACGCCTCAGACATACATCATCAATCATCATAGGAAATTTGAACAAGGCAGCCACAATTCTATCAATTATTTATCAATTCCTACACAACATTCCTCAGACATACATCACAAATCATCATAGGAAAATCTGAACAAGGTAGCCACAATTCTATCAATTATTTATTAATTCCTACATAACATGCCTCAGACATACATCATCAATCATCATAGGCAAATGTGAACAACGCAGCCACAATTCATACATCATAATTAGGCAACATATCAAGCCACAATTCATAAATCTGAACAAGGCAGCCACAATTCTATAAATTCATACATCATATTAATGTACATTGTAATGTACAGACCTTGGATCAAGTACTGCACCAATAGAAATCAATGTATTGGACTCTGACGAATACTTGTCATGGTAACCAACACTTGTATTTTGCCTTCAAGTTGTAACTCATCCACAAATTTTCTAAATGCTTTGCATCTTGTTTTAGAATTCAACAAGTATTTGACACCAGCTCTAATCTTATCAACAGTCACTTTAATAATATCAAGACCATCATGCACCAACAAATTTAAGATGTGTGCACAACACCTTACATGAATCAATTTACCATCTAATGGTAAATTTCTCTTTCCAGAATAATCCCTCTTCAATCTAGTAATGCAATTATCATTGGCACTAGCATTATCTACTGAAATTGAAGCCACCTTGTCCCGTATCCCCCAATCATCCATCACCTTAATCAACTCCCTACACAATACCTCCCTATAATAAGGTGGTGGCACATTCTTAAAAGATAAAACTCTTTTATGAAGCTGCCATTTTGAATCAATAAAATGCCCAGTCACAGTCATGTAACCATTTCTTTGTTGACTAGACCACTACAAGTCAATGAAATTCTGGTATCAGATATGTGATGTCAAATAAGATGTCACGACACAAATATCTGTTGATAATGATTATGGAACAAGATGGCAGCAGTAACGAAAATAGTGCATAAAGAAAAAAACACACAAGGAATTGTTTACCCAGTTCGGAACAACCTTCCTACTCTGGGGGCTACCAAGCCAGGGATGAAATCAATATACAATAGTATAAATTCGAAGCTAAATTCCCCCGTTTACAACTTCTCACTTAATCACCACCCTTCCTATGACTTCTACCTAAGACTCACCTAGGTATGAGGCCCTCCTCAAATCCCCACAGTCACAACCCGTGACAAAAAACACAAACAATAAACCGTAGAAGACACTCTTCCGATACACACAATTCTCAATGCTTAAAAGCTTATGAGAACGACGCCACTCTCCTTACTTAACAACTTCAGATATTAAAACAACATCCAACACCTACAGGTTTGTGAATGCACACACATGGAACTTACATCACAACTAACAAATAAGGATTCCTAGAACCATAAAAATACAAATATCAGTTCCACTTAAAACTAGGTTTAGGCCAGTCTATTTATAGAATTAGTATTGACTGAATTAGGCCTAAAACCGTAGCAAGGAGGCTGCACAAAATCTGTTGCTTGATCTCCAAGAAAATAGGTTTTCCATCCAATCTTTCCTAAATTGTCTCCAATTATAGAGATTGTGAAAACCAACAAATATCTCTAATTTATCTTTGATTGAGTCGATCTTGAATACACATAATCTAACTGAATATTCCACAATATTCTGTAGCTAACAAATCACCTGATATATCTTGACATATCAGCTCCAGCAAGCACACCCCAGTAAACACGATGTCATACATGTAATGTTGTGGCATCTTGTTCAACATGTTGAAAACTGAATGATATGGATTTTTATTCAACATGTTTCAGGTAGGTTGGTTTTACCAAAATGCATGCCAATCTAAGACATAGATTTTTTCATTTTAACACGCTCAGCCTCATAAAATGTTTCACAATTAAGCTTAACTTATTTCCTACTTATCTTTTTGTACCATGGATAAATCTCTCTTAGAAAGGCATTAAATATTACACCTTCCATAATAGAAAAGAGAAATTCATGGCCTAAAATCATATGTGTTGCAACTTCTCTAACCCTAGCATGATTATACGTCCAAGTTGCCAAACTAGGAGTACTATCACTACCTATGTTTAACCTAGACTGTGTAACCTCTTTATCATCATTTCCTTTCAACCTTAACCTTCTTTAAACACAAGATTCTAAATGTTTCTTAGCATTTGAAGTACTTTTCCACTTAGCATCATAAGTAAGAAGCTTACCATGCCATCTGCACTTCCACTTCTTTGTACCATCAAGTTGTACAATCACCACCATCTCAGTATGAACAACTGATTTTTTGGGGCGGAGAGCATTACCATAAGCATTTCTCTGAGACTGAGAACTCAGATCAGTAGTAGCATCAGTTTGGGTGGTGGTGGTGGTTGTTTGAGCTGTTGTATTTTCAGTGGGGGTGGTGTCATTAATTTGAATTGGAAGACCCATTTCAATCATCTCACCAATCTCTATACCTCCATCCGTAGTCTCCTCCTCTTCCACGATCCAATCAAGCAACATATCAATATCAATAAGATCACCAGCCATGTTTGGAGTAATTGAAGAATCTTGAAAAGACATAGTATACAATACAATCAATTAATCAAATAATAATGTAATAAGGAACCAAATAATTAAGTCAAAACTCAAAACAACAAGAACAACACTCAACAAAACCAAACAATTAGGTCAAAACTCAAAACAATAATGTTATAAAACCAAACAACAATGAACTCAACAGAACCAATTCATATTACGCATTTTAGGTCAAAATTGAAAATGAATTTTTAGGTCAAAATTGTAATAATAAAGTCTAGGTCAAAATTGTAACAATAACATTCTCATCAAATCAAACATGCAAACATTGATATTACTAGATAAACATAATTGTATAAATTAAAATAAAAAACAAGAAGAAATTTTAGATGTGAATACATTTCAGAGAAATTAATTGAACCCTAGAAATCCTAGAAAATTGAACAAAAACTTACACTAGTGATATGAAGATGAAGGTCATGATAACTCAGTTACACAAGTCGCCGGATAGAGGGAGAGGAAGAGGAGTGTGCGCCGGTATTGAGAAGAGTTTTCGGCAGAAAATGAGAGACATGTGTAAGAGAGAGAGAGAGACTGAATGGGAAAAAATGAAGAATTGTAAAAATTTTGTTTTTTATATTAAGTGTACCAGTTCTTTACCGAGTAGTGTATCGGGTAGTGGCAAATTAATTTTCCCATTCTCAGTTCGAGTGGTGTTTCGATCGGTCCTATAGACCGATTCCCGGTCCGGATCTCGGTTCCCATATCCCATTAACATACCTAGTTATGTGGCTGACAAATAGATGATTATGTGGTTGCCAACTAGATCAAATTTTATTAGAGCATGAAATTTGAATTAAAAAATGTATAAGAATTATGTTAATTAAAAATAATAATTAAATCATCTTTAAATGTCATCTATCCTAATCAAAATTTATCCAATCTTCTGCAACTTGCTCAACACAGGTTTCACAAGGGAATTATTTTTTTTACGACTTTGTCTTATAAAATTAATAATTGATGGTTGGTAACTAATAGCTGACTATGGTAGTTGATGACTAATAGCTTATAGCTGATTATTGGTAGTTGGTAAACTGATTAGAGTGTTTGATAAATTAACTATTACACTAGTTTATAAATATAAAATGACATAAAATGACATTCTTATTAATAAATTGGTGATTTCTTTATCTTATTATATTATATTATTAAATTTATTTTTATTTCATAAAAAAATGCCTTAATAAAAACATGCAAAATAATTTTAATATATATGAAAATTTGACAATATCATCAAAATATATTTAATTTGTATATAAATTTTACGATAAAATTTAACAAGATACATGAATAGCCGTGTAATTTTAAATTTAGTCATATTAATTCTAATATTATACAATAAAACTGCAATGATATTTTGAATTTTCTTTGTCTTAATTGATCTCATTGATTCTCCTTCAACATTTCACTAACTTGAGAATTTCAACACTATTTTGAAATTCATTATATAATTTAGATGTTACTCAAAAACATTAAACATTCCATCATCTTTCATCTGGTAAGTTGACGTGAATATATATATATATATATATATATATATATATATATATATATATATATATATATATATAGGGCATATCATATGAGAATGACATATTTATATGAGAATGTGAGAATGAATCTGAACCATTGGATTTTAAAATAAATGGTCGAGATTATGGGTGAATCTTTTTTTTTCTCTCCTACATCATTTATTTCAAAATGTAGGAAAGAGAAAAAAAAGATTTACCCATAATCTCGACCATTTATTTTAAAATTCAATGGTTCAGATTTATTCTCACATTCTCATATAAATATGACATTCTCATATGATACGCCATATATATATATATATATATATATATATATATATATGAGCTCATCTACTGAAGGGTAATAATATTTTTTTTTTAAAAAAATAATAAGGGTATAAATAATAGAAAAAGTCACAAGCTCAAAAGTTAATTCAAATGGCTTTTGAGTTAAGTCAAAAGCTAATAAAAAAGCTACAAGCTCTTTTTCTGGTCTTACCAAACAGATTCTACTTCTTTATTTCATCTATCTATTTTTTACAATTGATAGGAGTTGCTAGTCACTAAGATGAAAGTTTTATAGCAAGTAAAATAAAAATACAATTTTATAAAACATGAAATCATATCTCGCAACCCTTCAGATGCTAGGAGTCTCCAATTGCAAAGGAAACTCGCTTCTTTAAATGACCCCCCAGATGCTGGAAGTATCCAATCATTAAGATGAAGATTTTATAGTGCACAAAACTAGACTAATGCCTAACATTGTTCCTGTTTCAATGCCAGTGTGTCATACCCCAAAATTTGCCCTCCTGGTTGTATTTCTACGGGTTTATGCTTTGCCTATTATTTGCGTAATTGTGCATTTATTCATACATACGTTCATGGCTGTAGTTTTATTTACTAATTATCGTGGTTTATGGGTTTAATATTTAATTCAATCTTAATTTAAATTGAATTTTAAATCAAAAATATTAAACCATTTTAATTCATTATACTAATATTTTATCTTTTTTAAATGTATTGTTTGTTTGCTCTTACTAATGTGTTTAGGTACAAAAAGAAGAAGCCCAAGCTTACCTCCAAGAAAGCCCATGACCTCAAGGGAAGCCTTAATGCCATTGCTTTATATTTTTATTTTTATTGTTATAATTTTAATTAGTATTGATTTAAATTTCTATTCATTTTAAATATTAAATAAATTATTAAAAAGAGAAATAAATGGATTAAAACATAAATGACTTGTTGAATATTTCTAGAAGCAGGAAAATATGATATTGGATACAAGGAAATCGTGGGATTGGAACTTGATTGGTTTTGATTGAGAACTAAAAAAAGAAATTTCCATATATCTTCCAAATCAAATTGCAATCATCTAAGTTATGAAGATTTGATATGGTTTTGTTGACCTAATGCTTTTCCTATAAGAAGACTAACATTATTCTGATGCAAAGGATTTTTTTTTTGGCTGCTGAGGAACCCTATTCAACTGTAAAAAAACGTGACTGCAGAACAAGGTTGTGCTCAAAGCTTTGGAAAGTTTCAAGCCAAGCTAAGCCTCGAAGGCGATTCCCAGGTGTTCTCTAATGGTTTTCGGATCATCACTAACATCCATAGCATCCAGAACCGAGCCAACTAAGTCTCTGTTTGTATCAAAAAAATTCAAATTCGATTCTAAGCATACATGCATATTTAACCTGTTTCGATTGTATATTCATGCTTAGAATGACATCGGCAAGCTATCTGGATAGTTCGATTTGTGTTTTAACGCAGGTATCATGAATCACCATAGCTAGGGTTCATGAGCTTCGATTTGGGACTGCACAGATAGAGGCCAAATCGACCGGAACTAATGACGTTTTCGTGATTAGAGGATAACGTCTAACTGATCTGGACTTTCATTTGAGTTTTATTTGATTTATGTTGCGAATTTGAAGATGTGCAGGTATTAGCCATGGCAGAAATCCGTAGCTAAAGGGGTCTGCAACCGTGGGTAAAAGTCCAAACAGCCGCGAGGAAGACGAAGAAGGAAAGGCGCGCGTTTGGTTTGATTTAAAAACGTCATTGGTTTGGTTTCAAATAATGTGTTTGTTATTTGTTTAATAGCGAAAGGAAAATGGCCTGGTGGTAAAAGTGTTGCCCTCAAGTGTTTGACGCGTAAGGCAGGGGTTTGAACCCTGCTGATTACGTTATTTTTGTGATATTTCCTTGTGTACACCTACAGGCGAATCCAATGCACATGACCCTAGCGCGTTGTTGCACCCCAAAATTTGCCCTCTTTCTCTGTGCTATAAGTTATCAAGGACGTTTATTTCGTCGCTTAAAAAATCAAGAAAAATAATAAAGAGTTTCTTATAAGGTGCTTGCAATTGTTAATTCAACTGAGCTTCATTGGATTTCATGTTGAGGAGTTCTTATGTGCTTCGATTCTTATCTTCCTCAAGAATTTATCAAAGCTTTATTGTTAAGTCGGATTGAAGTGCGGTGCATGTCATGACGTGAGAGTTAGACTTGTGGGTTCATTTAGTTCAAGACGTGCTTAATCTCGCATTTACTTTCGGCTTGTAATATGAGTTCGACTTGGCTTAACGATTGAAGTTAATGTTGCATTCGAAGAATAAGATGATCGGGGTTTGAAGTTTGATTCCATAAATTCAATTTAAGTTCAACATTATTTGATTGCATTCAAGGTCTTAAGCATTTGATTGGTCAAAGAGTTGATTCAAGTTGAAAGACTCATTCATAAGGACTTTAGCATACAAGTTACAAGATATATTCAAGGCATGGTTTAAGATTCAAGTTAATTCTTCATCCAAAGTTCAAGTATCATTCAAATGTTCAAAAATTACAACTACAAAAAACCAAGAGTCCATACAAATCCTCAAAAAAAAAAGAGAAAGAAAGTTGAATTACAAAAGAAAAGCCCATCCTAATTTTTCCTTGTTTCAAGCTTCTCTATGTCAATCTTAGAACTTCATGCTTTGGCTTTCCTCCACCGATTTTGTTAAATTCTTCATGACTTACACGACAAAACAAGGAAACCAGTTCACAAAATATTCGATAAGCACCTCGAAAGCCCATTGCCAACAGCTCTGTGTAGTCCAAGCATAAACCAACCTGCTGCTTCTAAACCAAAAGGAAACCGAGCCTACAATTTCAAAGAAGTTCAACAAGAAATAGGGAAGAGGAATCGGTTAACAGCAAAAAAAAAAAGAGGAAGATATTCAGAGATAAAAAATTCAGAACGTAACAAATTTCTAACAAACTTTTTCTTCAATCCTCATCATCTCGATACCAATTCTCACCTTCAATCATCATCAATCACAAAACTCAGAAAATCATCATCGAACCTTGATCTCACATCTCCAATTTTCTCTCTGAAAATCACGCTACAATCTTCACAACAGAACAATCTTCGTTCTTTGATCCCCTTTTTCCTCTACATTCAATTCATCACAAAAATCTTCAATCCTCTCGAGGAACCATCAACACGCAGATCCTCATCAATTTTCTTCGACTCAGTTTCTCTGTGCAATAACTGAATCACACTTTAATTCGCCTCTTCCTTCAAAATCATCAAATCTCCCTCCGATTTCTCTTCCTTCAATCACCAAATCACCATCACTGAATCTCCAATCTTCTTCATCATCGATTCAATCTTCACCAGAAAACTCAGAAGGATCCCTCTCTGTTCCCTCTCTGAATTGCTTTACATAACTGCATCAACAACAATATTCGACGCGCATTGTTAACAATCACCGTGATCACGCAAAACAACAACAAAATGCGGTGGAAATTCAAGAAGAAGAAGAAGAAGAGGAAGAAGAAGAAGAAGAAGAGTGGAGGTCTAAGATGCTACCTGAAGTAGAAGTCTCCGTCGCTTCCTCGTGTTTACGTGGTCGCACCGCCGTGTTTATCAATCGGAGAAGATGAGAGTGAGGTCGCGAGCCGAGAGTGAGACGAGTTGAGGAGGATGTGTTCGCTGGTTCAAGGTGACCGGCGAGCGGTGGAGGACTCACAGGCGTCGTTCTTCGATCGAGATAAGGAGAAGAAGCTGAAACGTGAAAGCTCAAGAGCGTAAACCTAATTCCCTTTCCAAATATCTTCTCTTGTGTTAATTAATTGAATTAGGAGATTTAATGGAGTTTAATATGAATTAGCATAAGGTTTAATTTGAGTTGAATAATCTGAAAATTGATTAACAAAAATCTGAAAATTGAACCAAAAGAATCATTGTGGACTCAATCCCTTGGGCCAAGACCGAATCTGCTTCCTACACCCCATGAGAGCCCAATTTTGTGCAAGAAAACCTATAACAAAAACTCTGTTTGGGCTTCCCCTATGGGCCTTGCGCCTGTTATTGTTTGCAGCACCAGATTTCAGAATAAACTCCCTGTGTACATGATTTTATATTTTTTAGACTTAGTTTTTTACTAGTTTATTTTCTATCTCTTTTAGTATGATGAAACATTGGCATTTGTTAGATTTTGATTTGATAATAGAACATAAAAATCAAATAGTTTTGTTAATTTTTGCATGATAAAAAAATGGATAAAAACATGTAATATTTCCTTGTTAGAATTTTAATATTTTGCACATAGTTTAGTTCTAATTCTTTGATAAAAATGTCATAAAAAAAACAATTTAATCTTGTTAGATTTTATTTTAGAATTTACTTAGAATTCAATTGCTAGTATTTTCTATAGCGTGCTTCCTTGTTATTACTAATTCAGTTGTTGAGATGTGCAAGGTACTTTGAGAGAGTTCGATTGGGATTCAATTGCGGTGTGTTCCACTTTATTTGTGGGACACAAACTTATTCCTGATCTCTCATCCATTGAGATGTATATTCCTGTATTGTCTGGATTGTATTTCTTGTAGGTTGCTTGTGTGGTTGTGTCTGATACGCACCATATAGTGGTTGTGATTTATTTTCACACTGCATCGCTTTGACGCTTATGCTGGACTCCTGGCTATGCTGGATGTTAGATTACGTGAAGTTTCTTAGTTCTGCTTGCGTTGCTAGCTCACTGCGGATTTGCTATCCGCTCGGTATCTCCTCCGTCCCTTTTACTCTTTCACGCACCATACGATGCCATGAGAAGTAGGGTAGGCATGCAGCATCATTCATAACATGAGAAGTAGGGTAGGCATGCAGCATCATTCATAACATGAGAAGTAGGGTAGACATTCATCTGGCCAAGCCCTCGAAAGAGGCTCTGTTTTTGTTTGTTTACTGTTTTCAGTTTATTTCCAGTTATTTGCTTGTTCAACCATCTCAGAGGACTTTCCCCGTGGATGGTGGCTTCGGAGGACTTTCCCCGTTAGCTAGAACGTTTATTTCTAGTTATTGTCTTGTTCATCCATCTCGGAGGACTTTCCCCGTGGATGGTGGCTTCGGAGGACTTTCCCCGTTAGCTAGAATGTTTATTTTCAGCTATTTGCTTGTTCAACCGTCTCGGAGGACTTTCCCCGTGGACGGTGGCTTCGGAGGACTTTCCCCGTTAGCTAGAACGTTTATTTCCAGTTATTGTCTTGTTCACCCGTCTCGGAGGACTTTCCCCGTGGACGGTAGCTTCGGAGGACTTTCCCCGTTAGCTAGAACGTTTATTTCCAGTTATTGTCTTGTTCACCCGTCCCGGAGGACTTTCCCCGTGGACGGTAGCTTCTGAGGACTTTCCCCGTTAGCTAGAACGTTTATTTTCAGCTATTTGCTTGTTCAACCGTCTCGGAGGACTTTCCCCGTGGACGGTGGCTTCGGAGGACTTTCCCCGTTAGCTAGAATGTCTCCCTAGTTCCTAGGTCACTACTTCGGTAGTTTGCTTGCTTTACGAGCTGAGCTCGTTTGTGTGTTGCATTTGCATTGTTTACTACTACGGTAGTTTGTTTGTTTCTCGAGCGGAGCTCGATTGTATGCCATATCTTTGTGATGCTTGTTCACTATCTTCTTATCTGCTATGCCTGTTAGTATGATATCCTTGTGATGCTTGTTCACACACTTGCACATGTATGCCTGTTACATGTTGTTCGCGATGCCTGTTCGCGTTATCTTTGTGATGCTTATTCACACACTTGCACATGTATGCCTGTTACATGTTGTTTGCGATGCCTGTTCGCATTATCACTTGTGATGCCTGTTCACACACTCACACTCGTGTATGCCTGTTACATGATTGTCTTTCTATCTGCGATGCCTGTTCGTATGATATCTTTGTGATTCCTGTTCGCCTGTTCTTATCTGTGATGCCTGTTCACATGCCATGTTTGCTAGAATCTTTGTGACGCTCCTTGTTTGCATGCTCCCTTAGGGTGCTCGGTTCCGTTTCTCTAGGAGACGCGAATCGAGATAGAAACAGAAACTTTTTGGCCGAACTACGGCGCTCTGATTTCTCCATTGCACATTGGAGGTACGTAGGCATAGGGTACGAACACCCTAGCGAGCAGACTTTTCTTTTTTTGTCTTTATCTTGTTCGATCTTTTCTCTTTTCCTTTATTTTGTTCGACCTTTTCCTTTATCTTGTTTACCTACTATTTGCTTGTTCCTCTTATTTGTATATCTTCCGTTGCATGTTTCCCTTTACACATAGCATGATACACACACACATACCCTTAGATTAGAAAATTAGCAAGAATGGATCCTGTGGAGTACCACAGACGTGAGGGGTGCTAATACCTTCCCCTCACGTAACAGACACCCTTACCCTTTCTCTGAGACCATTGCTTGTTATTTTGGTTTTCTTCGATATTTTCCATTCCTTATTGTAGGATAAATAGATGTTCGATGGCGACTTCATTGTATTTGTTTCGATGAGTTTTCCAGTTGCTTCAGCTGGCGACTTCACTGGGGACCTTGAAGTGTCGTTCCTAGTTCTTGCTTGATTTCCTTTCTGTGGGTGTTTGTGTGTTTATTACTCGCATCATTTGTATATACTGCATGCATGCATTTGCATCTATGTGTTTACCGCTTTCCATATTCTGGATATACTGCTGTGCTGGCTGGTTGTTTTTGGCGTGCGGGATGTTACTGTGAGGTAAAAGGTCCATTACACAGACCAAGTATACACTTAGATTAGCGTGGATAGTTATGTTGGCTCTCGTGGCGCATGGCACGTAGAGTTAGCATAGCATACCACAACCAGGAGAGAACTCGGTGAGGCGATCTCTGTCCGGCATGCTTATTGCCGTAGGCAGGCGCTCTCATTGTTTGTTCGAAATTCCTGGCGACCATTAGGGACATTCTGTGTGTATTTAGGATTCCTACCTGTGAGGTTTGGGATGGGACAGGAAACCTTGGCTCCTACATACCATTTACTTCTTCAGACTTGAGGTCGGACCTTTATTTGGTCTGTTCTCATTGTGCACGATATTTTGGTATTCTGAAACGACGGCGGAACTTTGACCCTGTTACTTTTGGTTCTATTCAGACGTGGCACAACGTGAGTGGTTCTATTGGAAGTTAATTGGTTCTGGTTGATCGGAACTACGCCAAACCTTTGAACCTATGCAGTGTGATTTTACGGTAGTGCAACTGTATCCAGTATTGTGGTTCCCACCACTTTGCATCATTGCATATTTAATTTTTAAAAAATGATGTACAAAAAATAACTAGTATACATGTTCCTTCCATTTCCAAGGAATCATATCTTTAAGCCTCGTGTCGAGCTCTCCCATCTCTTGCTTGCTAAATGAATCAAAACACGAGAATTCCTTGGAATTGAATGAACATGGCATTGAATTCATATCATGCATCTCATACATTCCATGCATAACAGGTGTTCAGGATCGAGGATCTCTTATTCAGACTTTGTACTCTCACCAGACTCAGAGACTTGACTTGTTCTTATTGTGTGCTCAAAGATGGGTCATGGAACAACTTTGTGGGGTGGGGTGACCAAGAAGAAAGTTCAGTTGGGTTTGTTTATGAAGACATGCAAGTTGTGACCCGTGCTCAAGGACTCTTATCAAGAGAAACTCAAGGAGCACTTCGTGGATCTCTTCCACAATGTTTGTGGTTTCTGAAGCTCCTTTTCAGCGGCTAATCTCTTTTCTTTCATGGATTCAAGGGGGTATGCTTTTAGCAAAAACAAGAGAGGCGTGAAAGATAATTCTGTCATATACCCATCTCTTATGCTCAGTGGCTTCCATGCTTGCTTTATTCGCATCTAGTTAAGCTCCTTATTGTGTGGGTGTCTACAGATTCTATGTTTGATGACGATGACACTAGGTGTGAGTTCTATTCAGGGGCGTCTGGTCGTGATGTTGGATCTACAAGTCTTTGAAATTGTTTGGGGCTCCCGCACGAGGGATAAGCAAGACATTGTCTATCTTGAGCATTGCACCATTTGCATTGCTCGAATCCCTAATGCACTTACAAATTCTGTGTGACTTTGCCAGAATCTTCTGCCAGACAGTAATCAAAAGTGTTCTACAGAGATGCCTTTCATTCTCAAGGTTCTGCTTCATATCCCGAGTCACCTCCTCCTCCTCTTTGAGTTTCCTTGTCGTTAGCATTTTCTTGTCAACAGAGACGGAAGAGAAACAAGTGGATGTACTCCCAGTGCCTTGTATCCGAGTTACTTCCTTGCTTGTTGGAATTTAAGATTCTTGCTTTGGATCTTTCTCACCACGGATAGCTCTCCTGATTTCGATGACTATACTCGGTGTTTTCCATTCTGGGGCACCTGATCATAATGTGAATCCTTACAATGTGTTAAGGTACAGAGAGTCAAGGACTTTCTCAATGCAGAGAGGTTTGAGTTCGTTCATAATGGTTTCCACCGATCAATCCCATTTCATACGCCGCAAGTAGAATTTTGATCCCCTTCGAGGAGTAACTCATGAGAATCACTTGCAACCTGTACTTACAGAGGCTTCCTTCCCAACAACCGTTGTGTGTTCCAAGTGATGACTTTGATGGCTAAGTGGTAGAGGTTATTGTTGTTCGCCGACAGTAATACAAGTTTCCTCCACCCATGAGGTGTTTTTGGTTTCAGTAGTTATATTTAGGGCTCCCGACCGAGGGATAAGCAAGACTCCGTGTTCTTGAGTTTGCAACATTGGCAACTCAAATCCCTAAAGCATTCACAAAATCCCGTCGCTGTTTTTTTGGGGCTCCCGACCGAGGGATAAGCAAGACGCCTTGTATCTTGAGTTTGTGCACCACTGCCACAACTCAAATCCCTAAAGCTGAGCACTTACAACTTTCATATGGCCTCGCCAAAATCTTCTTCCAGGAAGTGATCTAAAGTGTTCTGACGTAGTGCTTGGTGTGCTTTCCACTCTGGGGCACTTGGTTATCTGATTGAAGGTTGTCAGTCATTCAAAGACAAAGTACAAGACCTGATTGACTCAAAGGCTATCATATTCGCACCTGAAGGCTATAATTGAAGTTCTCCTTTGACTTAGCGGATCTTCTGAAGCAACAAGTCCATACAGAGAGGATCTCCTCAACATTGGCAATTCCTAAATCATCATGCATGTTCATGTTTAAGCTTTCTTATGTTTTGTCAATACTGTTTGTATGTAAAACTTGTTTGTTTTTGAACTATAATCATAATGCATTGGATATGTTTGTCTTGAAAAAATCCATTCGCTTTTGCTCTTATATGTTTTTCTATGCTTTTTGTGATATCTAACTCTTGTTAATAAAGCATGATAACTCCGTAGGGAGAATGATGAACATAATACCCAATGACCTCAAATGGTATGCTTTTGAGTAGAACCCTGTTGATGATGTACAGGCATTGTTTCAAATTCCCAAACACTGGAGATATAAGGGAGTGAAACCTTCGTTAACCCCTTTGAGCCTTGAAGTTGGAGTTTCTTTTCTATGCAGAAAAAACCTTCACATTTAACCCAGGGGCGGGTAGTATTCAGTTAACCTGATTGAGCATTCGAATTCACCAGGAGTGTGCACCTAATGATACAACAATGGCTATCCTTCAATAGATTGAGGAAAGTCAAATCCACAAAGGTTATCCCTCACCTCAGGAGGTCGAGACATCAAAATTATCCCTCACATTAGGAGGTCGAGACCAACGTCCAAACCATTGTGCTTTATCCCTCACATCAGGAGATCAAGACCAACATCAAAGCCGGTGTGGCTTATCCCTCATATCAGGAGGTCAAAAAATGGCGATACCATGATGGTAATTCTTCATCAATCAAGGACTCAGGCAGTCACTATCACTTCAAACAAATCAGAGATTCCGAATCACACGATTTGTTCAAAAAAAATGAATGAAAAAAGAAAGCCCGCTAAGTCAACAAGTTGAAAGCATGTGACTTAGGCAAAAATTAGGGCATCCCGCTGGACATCCAAATCAAAATTCAAAAGAATTTGTCCGGCAAAAGTTAGGGAAACGAAAAAAAAAAGAAAAGCAAAGCAAAGCAAACAAGGATTACAAAATAAGAATCCTCATCAAAGGAACAAAGTCGTGTGATCGGACACCAAAAACAAAAGGTAAAGTGACTGCCATGTCCGAACGCCTCATTTGATTCCTCAATCATCTCAAACTCTTCTTGAAAGATGAATGCTCGTGTCAAGTTAACTGAACTTAGGACTGGAGAACATCATGAAGGGGGTGGGCACCAAATAATTTGAGCCTAAAAATCTTTTTTTTCTCAAACCGTGAACCTGGCCACGTTACAACCCTGAAAAGTCCTAATTGAAGCAGGGTTAATTCGAAGGCATACAATAACGAGAATACGGTAAGCTGACTCCTAGGAGATCCGCTAAATGCCTGAGTTGGTATCACACCATCTTTCTTTTACAAAAATCGATGTTACGACATCCTTTCAAAAAGTTTCTTTAAACTTCGAGACAAACATACTCTTTGCATTAGAATTATATTTCTCATAATAAACATTCTTTGCATATGAACAAGTGCTTAACACCAAGAAAGTTTCCATCATGAACTTCAGATGAAAAGTTTTATCCTCCCGAAGGACAAGTTGTCTTCAGAACCCCGTTGAGTTGAAGCGAGAATATCTCAAAGTCTGATCACCTTCAGGAGCACAAAAGCATTTGAATACTCTATCGAGTAAGTTTCCAATCAATATGAGGCAATCAGGTCAAGAATCGAAGAATCTCTCAAAGTGCTAAGCAATCAGGGGCATTCACCTAAGCGTAGCTGAAGCTACCTCCAACACAGTTCCAACAGGGGCATTGTTCTAAAGTTCATGATATTGGGGCAAGTTGATAGCATGAATCTCAAGAAGTTCTTACATAACTAATTTCTTCAAAGTCCTTACAAGCTGGGGCAAGACACTATGCAGTGACATTTTATCCTCATCAGGAGGTGTTCAGTTTAAAGTTCAGGGGTGAGCTAAACAACTTATGAACTTGAGAACCGTCAGGGTCGTCATCCTCAGCAGTCAAAAGTTGAAAGTCCAATGCTTGTTGGTATCCTCGCAATCAAGGCGAATATTCAGAACACTATGAAAGCCAATGCCTGTTTGGTCCCTTTGAAGTCAACACTTGCTTGACCCCTTAAGTCCACTTCCTGGTGGCATTCTCTTGGAGAACCAATGCCTGTTGGATGCTCTGGCCGATACTTGTTTGGTGTTCTAATCACTGCTTGTTTGTCAACTCGTGAATCCATTGCGTGTTTGGAAGATTTCAAAGCCAAGAGGTCAGACAATCTGTTTGCTCTTGCATTTGCCCATTGTGGGTAAGCATTACTGTTCTCTGCCGTTTGAGGAGACCCCGTGAAGATGTCATGCTATATCCTGGGGCATTTTCATTTGTTTACCTCGCAGGTACATCCTTTCGAGTATACCATGTCAGCACATTGGCAGATCTAGCCAAGTGAGAGATTCTCATTCCCCAGCTGAGTGCATCTAGATGAGGTTTTCTTTGTTCCAAGATTCTCATCTCCTCAGCAAAGCACATCTCAATACAATCTCCGTGCTTCAAAAGCTATTTTCCCCAGTGGAATGTCTTCTCCCCAGTTGAATCATGATTGAACGGTATCTGATTCCCCAGTAAGCTCTTAATGAGGTTCCTTGTCCGAATTCCTCATTTCCCCAGTAGAGTGTTTCTCTCCCCAACAGATTGACCTGTTTTCCCCAGGAGAGTCATCTTATTCCCCTGTGGAGTTAGGTTTAACAAGAGGTTCTTATGCAAAGTTCCTTATCCCCAGCAGAGTTCTTATCTTCTCAGTGGACCATTATGCAGAAGTATTCATCTTCCCCACTGAGTCTTTCCTCAGCAGATATTCACATGCATCCTCAGCAGAACCTGTTTCCGTCAAGGATTTCCCCAGCGGAATGTGTCCTACACAAGCAAGTTGGTCACTTCCCATCAGAGTTGTCTCCATGACTTGCCTTTATCTGCACATCCCTAGAGTGTCAAGAATTTGCTACTCCTATGAAGTTGCAAGGGTATTCCCTAAGCAGTTAATCGGGATGTTCATATCCCCAAGCAGGATTTATTCCCCATCCAGAGCTCGTGTATAGATTTGATCATCTCCAGCAGATTTCTGATCCATCTTTGCCAGCTCGCAATAGTGACTTCAGGTCACTCATCTTGTCCTCCCCACAGAGTTCCGTACTCTCTCCAGGGCTTCTTCAGCAGTTCAGTGCTCATCCGATGTTTCTCCAAGCAGCGTCTGAATCATGCATCATTCGCATTGCATTCTCTAAACGTATAGCGTCTTCCTTCTCGGGAACGTTATTCCATAAACATTCATATATGCATCATGCATAAATCATATCATATATGTTTCTTTCTGCAGGAAAGTTATCAAGATACAAATGCCTCCCAGAGAGCAACTCGCCTAATCATTACAGGCGCTTATCCTGATGTCTAAATCAGAAGAAGTTTGTCTCCCTCTCCCTGACATTGTCAGACCAGATGAAAGCCAAGCTTATTCCCGATGTCCCCAGATCGGTTGAAGATATCTGTTCCTATCCTAATGCCCAGATTAGTTGAAGGAATCGCCTCCGGATCTCCCAAGATCTTCCGAAGGAGCTAGCCCACTGATGCTTCAGATCAGTCGGAGATATCTCCTGATGATTTAATTCATCAGAAGAGGATTGTCTATTATTCCTGATATCGCCAGGTCAGTTGAAGACACTCCTATTCCCGATGTCCCCAGATCGGTTGAGGATATTTGTTCTTATCCTGAAATTCTGTTCAGTTGAAAGAACCGCCTCCGGATCTCTAAGATCTTCCGAAGGAGCAAGCCCTCTGATGCCTCAGATCAGTCGGAAATATCCATTCCCTGACGATTTAGTTCGTTCAGAAGAAGATATGTCTGCTCAGTCCTGATGTCCACAGATCAGTTGAAGACAATCTTGATTCCCGATGCCCCCAGATCGGTTGAGGAGGTCCATTTACTTCCTGATGCCCCCAGATCAGTAGAAGGCACAATCCTGATGTTTCCGATCAGTTGAGGACTTCCAACCACCTGACGATTTATTTTCGTCGGAAGAAGACTTGCTTGCTCAGTCCTGATGTCCCCAGATCAGTTGAAAGCATTCTTTAAAATTCCCGATGCCCCCAGATCGGTTGAGGATATCCATTTTCTTCCTGATGTCCCCAGATCAGTAGAAGGCACATTCCTGATGTTTCCGATCAGTTGAGGATATCCACCCACCTGACGATTTACTTTCGCCAGAAGAAGACATGTCTGCTCAGTCCTGATGTCCCCAGATCAGTTGAAGACAATCTTGTTTCCGATATTCAGGTCGGCAAAAGACGTCTATTTCGTTTTGATATTCAGATCAACCGAAGATGTCGACCTTCTCTTGGTGCTCAAACCAATTGAAGTTTTTCCCTCAGCAATGAGGTTGCCTGTTCCTTCTTATCGCAAGTTGGAGCTTATTTAATTATCCAGGTCAATTGAAGTTTTTTCTCCCTGCTTGCGGGTTGGTATATTCCTTCTTATTGGAAGATGGAATCTTCTGTTGATTAAGAGCGCAAATTTTCGAGTTCATTCTGGTATTCAATCTCCTTCCACCTCAACGGTTCGAAACTTTCCTTTCTCACTCGTCAGGTTCAAGAAGTTTGAATAGGGGCAGCTGTTGCACCCCAAAATTTGCCCTCTTTCTCTGTGCTATAAGTTATCAAGGACGTTTATTTCGTCGCTTAAAAAATCAAGAAAAATAATAAAGAGTTTCTTATAAGGTGCTTGCAATTGTTAATTCAACTGAGCTTCATTGGATTTCATGTTGAGGAGTTCTTATGTGCTTCGATTCTTATCTTCCTCAAGAATTTATCAAAGCTTTATTGTTAAGTCGGATTGAAGTGCGGTGCATGTCATGACGTGAGAGTTAGACTTGTGGGTTCATTTAGTTCAAGACGTGCTTAATCTCGCATTTACTTTCGGCTTGTAATATGAGTTCGACTTGGCTTAACGATTGAAGTTAATGTTGCATTCGAAGAATAAGATGATCGGGGTTTGAAGTTTGATTCCATAAATTCAATTTAAGTTCAACATTATTTGATTGCATTCAAGGTCTTAAGCATTTGATTGGTCAAAGAGTTGATTCAAGTTGAAAGACTCATTCATAAGGACTTTAGCATACAAGTTACAAGATATATTCAAGGCATGGTTTAAGATTCAAGTTAATTCTTCATCCAAAGTTCAAGTATCATTCAAATGTTCAAAAATTACAACTACAAAAAACCAAGAGTCCATACAAATCCTCAAAAAAAAAAAAGAGAAAGAAAGTTGAATTACAAAAGAAAAGCCCATCCTAATTTTTCCTTGTTTCAAGCTTCTCTATGTCAATCTTAGAACTTCATGCTTTGGCTTTCCTCCACCGATTTTGTTAAATTCTTCATGACTTACACGACAAAACAAGGAAACCAGTTCACAAAATATTCGATAAGCACCTCGAAAGCCCATTGCCAACAGCTCTGTGTAGTCCAAGCATAAACCAACCTGCTGCTTCTAAACCAAAAGGAAACCAAGCCTACAATTTCAAAGAAGTTCAACAAGAAATAGGGAAGAGGAATCGGTTAACAGCAAAAAAAAAAAAAAGAGGAAGATATTCAGAGATAAAAAATTCAGAACGTAACAAATTTCTAACAAACTTTTTCTTCAATCCTCATCATCTCGATACCAATTCTCACCTTCAATCATCATCAATCACAAAACTCAGAAAATCATCATCGAACCTTGATCTCACATCTCCAATTTTCTCTCTGAAAATCACGCTACAATCTTCACAACAGAACAATCTTCGTTCTTTGATCCCCTTTTTCCTCTACATTCAATTCATCACAAAAATCTTCAATCCTCTCGAGGAACCATCAACACGCAGATCCTCATCAATTTTCTTCGACTCAGTTTCTCTGTGCAATAACTGAATCACACTTTAATTCGCCTCTTCCTTCAAAATCATCAAATCTCCCTCCGATTTCTCTTCCTTCAATCACCAAATCACCATCACTGAATCTCCAATCTTCTTCATCATCGATTCAATCTTCACCAGAAAACTCAGAAGGATCCCTCTCTGTTCCCTCTCTGAATTGCTTTACATAACTGCATCAACAACAATATTCGACGCGCATTGTTAACAATCACCGTGATCACGCAAAACAACAACAAAATGCGGTGGAAATTCAAGAAGAAGAAGAAGAAGAGGAAGAAGAAGAAGAAGAAGAGTGGAGGTCTAAGATGCTACCTGAAGTAGAAGTCTCCGTCGCTTCCTCGTGTTTACGTGGTCGCACCGCCGTGTTTATCAATCGGAGAAGATGAGAGTGAGGTCGCGAGCCGAGAGTGAGACGAGTTGAGGAGGATGTGTTCGCTGGTTCAAGGTGACCGGCGAGCGGTGGAGGACTCACAGGCGTCGTTCTTCGATCGAGATAAGGAGAAGAAGCTGAAACGTGAAAGCTCAAGAGCGTAAACCTAATTCCCTTTCCAAATATCTTCTCTTGTGTTAATTAATTGAATTAGGAGATTTAATGGAGTTTAATATGAATTAGCATAAGGTTTAATTTGAGTTGAATAATCTGAAAATTGATTAACAAAAATCTGAAAATTGAACCAAAAGAATCATTGTGGACTCAATCCCTTGGGCCAAGACCGAATCTGCTTCCTACACCCCATGAGAGCCCAATTTTGTGCAAGAAAACCTATAACAAAAACTCTGTTTGGGCTTCCCCTATGGGCCTTGCGCCTGTTATTGTTTGCAGCACCAGATTTCAGAATAAACTCCCTGTGTACATGATTTTATATTTTTTAGACTTAGTTTTTTACTAGTTTATTTTCTATCTCTTTTAGTATGATGAAACATTGGCATTTGTTAGATTTTGATTTGATAATAGAACATAAAAATCAAATAGTTTTGTTAATTTTTGCATGATAAAAAAATGGATAAAAACATGTAATATTTCCTTGTTAGAATTTTAATATTTTGCACATAGTTTAGTTCTAATTCTTTGATAAAAATGTCATAAAAAAAACAATTTAATCTTGTTAGATTTTATTTTAGAATTTACTTAGAATTCAATTGCTAGTATTTTCTATAGCGTGCTTCCTTGTTATTACTAATTCAGTTGTTGAGATGTGCAAGGTACTTTGAGAGAGTTCGATTGGGATTCAATTGCGGTGTGTTCCACTTTATTTGTGGGACACAAACTTATTCCTGATCTCTCATCCATTGAGATGTATATTCCTGTATTGTCTGGATTGTATTTCTTGTAGGTTGCTTGTGTGGTTGTGTCTGATACGCACCACATAGTGGTTGTGATTTATTTTCACACTGCATCGCTTTGACGCTTATGCTGGACTCCTGGCTATGCTGGATGTTAGATTACGTGAAGTTTCTTAGTTCTGCTTGCGTTGCTAGCTCACTGCGGATTTGCTATCCGCTCGGTATCTCCTCCGTCCCTTTTACTCTTTCACGCACCATACGATGCCATGAGAAGTAGGGTAGGCATGCAGCATCATTCATAACATGAGAAGTAGGGTAGACATTCATCTGGCCAAGCCCTCGAAAGAGGCTCTGTTTTTGTTTGTTTACTGTTTTCAGTTTATTTCCAGTTATTTGCTTGTTCAACCATCTCAGAGGACTTTCCCCGTGGATGGTGGCTTCGGAGGACTTTCCCCGTTAGCTAGAACGTTTATTTCTAGTTATTGTCTTGTTCATCCATCTCGGAGGACTTTCCCCGTGGATGGTGGCTTCGGAGGACTTTCCCCGTTAGCTAGAATGTTTATTTTCAGCTATTTGCTTGTTCAACCGTCTCGGAGGACTTTCCCCGTGGACGGTGGCTTCGGAGGACTTTCCCCGTTAGCTAGAACGTTTATTTCCAGTTATTGTCTTGTTCACCCGTCTCGGAGGACTTTCCCCGTGGACGGTAGCTTCGGAGGACTTTCCCCGTTAGCTAGAACGTTTATTTCCAGTTATTGTCTTGTTCACCCGTCCCGGAGGACTTTCCCCGTGGACGGTAGCTTCTGAGGACTTTCCCCGTTAGCTAGAACGTTTATTTTCAGCTATTTGCTTGTTCAACCGTCTCGGAGGACTTTCCCCGTGGACGGTGGCTTCGGAGGACTTTCCCCGTTAGCTAGAATGTCTCCCTAGTTCCCAGGTCACTACTTCGGTAGTTTGCTTGTTTTACGAGCTGAGCTCGTTTGTGTGTTGCATTTGCATTGTTTACTACTACGGTAGTTTGTTTGTTTCTCGAGCGGAGCTCGATTGTATGCCATATCTTTGTGATGCTTGTTCACTATCTTCTTATCTGCTATGCCTGTTAGTATGATATCCTTGTGATGCTTGTTCACACACTTGCACATGTATGCCTGTTACATGTTGTTCGCGATGCCTGTTCGCGTTATCTTTGTGATGCTTGTTCACACACTTGCACATGTATGCCTGTTACATGTTGTTTGCGATGCCTGTTCGCATTATCACTTGTGATGCCTGTTCACACACTCACATTCGTGTATGCCTGTTACATGATTGTCTTTCTATCTGCGATGCCTGTTCGTATGATATCTTTGCGATTCCTGTTCGCCTGTTCTTATCTGTGATGCCTGTTCACATGCCATGTTTGCTAGGATCTTTGTGACGCTCCTTGTTTGCATGCTCCCTTAGGGTGCTCGGTTCCGTTTCTCTAGGAGACGCGAATCGAGATAGAAACAGAAACTTTTTGGCCGAACTACGGCGCTCTGATTTCTCCATTGCACATTGGAGGTACGTAGGCATAGGGTACGAACACCCTAGCGAGCAGACTTTTCTTTTTTTGTCTTTATCTTGTTCGATCTTTTCTCTTTTCCTTTATTTTGTTCGACCTTTTCCTTTATCTTGTTTACCTACTATTTGCTTGTTCCTCTTATTTGTATATCTTCCGTTGCATGTTTCCCTTTACACATAGCATGATACACACACACATACCCTTAGATTAGAAAATTAGCAAGAATGGATCCTGTGGAGTACCACAGACGTGAGGGGTGCTAATACCTTCCCCTCACGTAACAGACACCCTTACCCTTTCTCTGAGACCATTGCTTGTTATTTTGGTTTTCTTCGATATTTTCCATTCCTTATTGTAGGATAAATAGATGTTCGATGGCGACTTCATTGTATTTGTTTCGATGAGTTTTCCAGTTGCTTCACGCGTCTCCACGGTGCACCTCACGTCTCCATCCTCAGATCATTCCAACTGCAGATCCAGCGTGTGGAAGCTTGCATGGCCATCATGGACACTCAGCAGCATCCCTCACCTGATCCAAGCTAAGTTTTTTAAATTTCCTTTTAATTTAATTACATAAACTTCTTTTTTTTTATTTTATTTTACTATAATAATAATAATTTCTATTTCAAATTAATATTTGTATATTTGTTTCTATAATATTTATTCATATTTAATCGGAAATATATTTTCACCGATTTAATTAATTAATTCGATTTTTATTTATTATATTAAACTTAGTCAATTCGTACCCTAAGCAGGGTTTACGAAGATCCCTCCCTACACTGAAAAATCTTTTCTTTGTGCATTTCTTTTCAGGATTATTTTCAGATACCTTCCGATCACATGCCACGTCTTTTACACTCACGCATTTTGCCTATTTTTGCCCATTTTTTAGGGTTAACGTCGAGGCCACCTTCGACTACAAACCATATCAAATCAAATCAAAAAGCTAAGTCCTTTTCATATTTTATTGTTATTATTTATTTCCTTTTCCTTTTTTTATATTATTAGGGTTAACCCTAATTATTATTTGAATTGATAATGCACTCACCCCTTCGTCTTTTTTTCCTTTTGCCAATTTTTTTCAGGGTTAGCCAACCATCAAAGCTCAATAGTTGGTAACCCTAAATTTAACCTCTTTTGTTTTTCTGTTTAATTATTACTTATGTCAAACCCGCTGGTTTCATTGTTCCCTTCCCCATATTCTTGTGTATTTGTTTCTGGTTTGTATTGATTGGCCTTAAAGGCACTTAAACTGGATAATATTAATTGTTGTGGTTAGTAATCCTAGGGAGTGATAACCCTGAACTGAATTAGAATTACAAGATAACTTATTTTGAATTTGATCACGTGATTGCTGCACCCACACACACTTTTTGGTAACCCCTCTTGTTGCCTGTTGCCTTTGTTGCCTTGTGTTTTTGCAGAATAGCCATGTCCCTCGAACACGAGGATACCTCAGCCATGTTGCCTCGATTAAGATCATGGGTCCCTAATGATGCTGCCTTCGATACACTAAACATGATCTCGACCCTCGGAAGTTGCCTACGAAAGGCTGAGGTGTCCTCTAGCTGCCTACGAAAGGCTATTCTGATCCTTCCCTTAGACTACCTGCCTCTCTATGGCTAGGGACAGTCTTATGGCGAACGAATTCTCGATGACCCTTCAACCTCCAAATGAAAGGCTTCCTGCCCTCTTATGGCATGGACAGACCCTTTCACCCTGAAAAGCTAAAAGAACTGATTTTCTACATTATTAAGGTAATCGCCCTAATTGCCTTGCTCTGGATAAAAACTTTTTCATATTCTTTCTCATAAACCTTCAAAATGGCTACGCTCATTTACGAGCTAAAGTCCATATAAGGCCTATATAAACTCAAATCCACTCCATATGACCAAAAGTATAAAAGTAATCTCACATGAAAAGCAAAATACATTTTTCTCATCTTCATTTTCCATTACACTCATTTGGAATCTTGAACTGACTTGGGCGTTGGAGTGCTAACCTTGCAGATCCATCCCCACACCATTGTATATTGGAGATCACCACAGCTGGTTCAGGATTCCTCACCGACTATTTAACCTACTTCTGGTTCCATAACAGAATAGAAGTGTCGTATGCGTGAAACGACTTATCTCTTTGATTCACCAGTCTGAAACCTTCTCAGGTCATCGAGTCTAGAGCACTCAAAATCAAACATGAAAATTTGTCACGTTTAATCCAATAAGGTAGCATTTCATTTTTTATTCCTTGAATCTCTAGACTTATGATTCCTATGAAAATTCCATGATTGTATGATTCTTGATAAAAACTCAAATCCACGATATAATTATCGAAGAGTGGAGGTAATCATCTCGAAGATCATACCAAAGGTTTCTAATCAACCTTATAGTCTCGCTTCGCCTTAATTATCCGTCACCAATGCGATCCTCACCGTAACGACTTGGAAGATATGGTAATATTGTAGTAACTCTTGGCATAAATCCATTACTAGAGCATATTCTCTCGATGGCGAAGGTCCTCCAAACGATAAAAGAAGAACATATCGGGCCAGAATTACTAGATCATAATGGTGATTAGGTCGCGCCTCAACTCCTAGATCACGATGCAGTAAACCGTGAATAATGTTATACGCCACCATAACGTGAAATGTTGATATTTTGATTCTACTCGACCATGTTTTTCAACATTAAAGACATGGATGTGAGTAGAAGAGAGTACTCTTCGTTATGTCTTTATCGAGCGACATCTGCTCTAATATGTAGCACTGGGAGAGAATGTTTGATAGTTTTTCATTGCTTGTTGGAGATTTTATAACATGATTTGTTTTAAATTAGTAAATGAATAATTTGTCGATGCTTTCTGCTGCAGTAAAATGAAGTTAGACATGTTGATGTTTTCATTTTTATTACTAATAATTTTAAAAAGTTGTAAGTGTTACATGTCATATGATGTGAGCGGGTTTATGTTGACGAATGTAGCATCCTAATTGTATGAATGCTTTTAAATTACTCTAATTTTATTTGTAATTACTTGGGGGAAGATTAGGGTGTTACAATCCACCGCTAAAATACCTTTTTCATCAGGCTATTTGATGTTGAGTTGTGCAATGAATATGTTTGTACATGAATATATTTGAAGAATGAGTACATTCTACAAACTGCAGTTACCGAAATATAGTGATCGCAACAGTTTCCACCGATGACATAATCCATTATGCGATACCTCGTAGGCAT
This sequence comes from Vicia villosa, assembly GCF_029867415.1. Classification (NCBI taxonomy): domain Eukaryota; kingdom Viridiplantae; phylum Streptophyta; class Magnoliopsida; order Fabales; family Fabaceae; genus Vicia; species Vicia villosa. The sequence continues at coordinate 40,791,023 of NC_081180.1, read as the reverse complement.
CAGACTCCAAGCAATAATTTTCGATCTAATGTAGTCGAACTACTAGGCCTCCTCCAACCAGAATTAGATGTATAAGATAACATATATCCTTTTGTCATAGGTGGATAAGTGGGGGAAGGATGCCACAGGTAAATCTAACGTTGAAGCGAAGTATTTTCGAAGACAGATCCAACCAGCATTCTCATCTAAATTTACACCCAGCTTTTCTGACCCGTAAAGAGACATTATGACAAAGGGAAGGAACCATTTTCAATTCATAGGGACCGAGGAAGGTTTCAGCAAAGAATTCCTTAGGAAACCTCACCTTCGTGTGGCTATGCTCTCGGCATGGGCAGAATCCTACCAGACACTATGAGACTAACTCTCACGTCTCTTCTAGACACACCATTAATTACACTTTGAAGGATCACGATGGGCATATACCCTAAAGTAAAGTGAATCAAAGATATTGTCGCTCCATTGTTTATAAGATGTAACACATAGCTATTCCTAGAGACAACTCCTATAACACCCTAATTACTGACTCGACATAAAATTAAATATTTCAATAAATAAACTCAACAAATTAGAGTTTCACACATGATTCTCCAATCATAAAATCCAAAGCAAAGTATTCTTTAGGAAATAGGCAGCATAATAACAAATAAGTTTTAACATCAAAGTCTCATCAATCACAAAATAACCAAAATTGGTTTAACATTTCCAAAATAACATAAACACGTAATAAGAAACAAAAGAACCTCTTGTCCCCATTGTTACATATTAGATTGATTCCACTAAAGACCCGAAAAAATAAGTAACTAAGGAGGCATTAAGCCATCCTCTACCTTAAACAGATACTCCTTAACCTACTCGTTTGTATCCCATAGGAGCATATTCACTACAATAAACAAAAAATGGTGAGAATACACTCAAAATATGTTAATAGTGTAAGACAAAGCTAGGGTAGCATAATCACATAATCATCAAATACACACGCTATTCACAACCATCACCAATCACATCAAGTATTCTGAACCATTCAACAACTTCATGATCATTCAACTATATATGCAGACATGTATGCAAATGTACTCAATACCTCGACCATAAATGCATACGGTACCATTATGGACAACACAGGTCCATATTCGCTCCTGATTCCCTCTCGGAACCAAAGCATACCAAATTTCTACTAATCTTTTTTAGCAACGCTTCAGCGAGTCCTCAATGGAATCAACTACTCGCTCCCGGTCCATTCCTATGGACTAAAGCACGCCAAAATCGAACAGAAGTCCGTACACCATGATGCATGACCTCAATAGTAATGTGCAAATATGAATATGCACGATCGATCCATCTTCTGACCATGTACATCGCCAATAAGGCCATCTTAACACAAAAAGTATGATATGCACACATTTAATCATACATTACCATTCATATTATGCAAGTAATTCACATACACACATAACTCACCAATTACTTTTATATTAATTAATAACAAAATAGTCAATCATTAACATATCACACTCATTCATATAATTTTCAATTATTATTGCATAAGCAACAATAGTTCCCACATTTGGACTATACACCTCAACACAGGTAATCACAATCATGTGCACATTGTATAATTATTTCACAACCACATTTCATAACTGCCATAATTGATTTAATTATTATTTCACCTTTATAATAATTTTCAATCTGGAAACACATCACACGTATCATACTTAATTGTCTACACCTTTGTAGACATCGCTTGTTGACGATTGTGGATATCCTGACGACCCAGAACTGTAACACCCTGTTTCGCGTAATCCGTTTTAATAGATTTAATATTTACTTTTATTTATTTATTTATTTGGTGGCTTAATTAATCATTTTGTTGAAATTATGTGCTATATGATTTTGTGGGAATTATGGGAGGTTAGTATAATTTTAGTTGATTTAAAATAAGGGAATAATATTAAAATAATTAGAAAATAGAGATATTGGGTTGAAAATATGAATAATGTGGAAATAAGGGAAGTTGTGATAATTGATAATAGGTTGGAGTCAAGGTGTAATTATAAGAAATGTGCAGGCTGTGTACAATGTCCTTAAGGAACTGTGCAGGCCATGTACGAAGTCACAAAAGCCTAGCAAATATTATAGGAAAAAACAAAGAAGGAAAAAATAATCAAGCTTCAGCACCCGCTGACGATGCACCCTGCTCACCCCCGAAATTCCCCTTCTGAAGCATCCTTAAAGGGCCTACTTCTTTGACAGGAATAGGAACTCCAGAGAAGAATCCCTTCGTAAGACTCACTTCTTGTGACCTTCAGAGTCTCAACATGACTCTTCCTCTCCACGTGAAGAGTGTTATAAGCCTCCTTAGCACATTGATTTTCCCCACCAATAACATTGTAGGTCTTTTGATGCCGCTTATTCTCTACCTCAAAGGAGGAGTACAACTCCAAGATGTGGACAACCAGAGTTGAAAAAGAACCATGGATCTTCACCTTTTCTTTCAAAGCATCAACAAGCGTGACCTTTCCTTGCAAGTCAATAAGTTCCTTTTGGATGGAGGAACACTTCTGCTCCATGGTTTCACACTTTACCTTCCGAGTATCCCTCTCCTTGGAAAGATTACCTAGAACTAAGACGTCCCTTCTGCCAGCAACGACCAGAGAGAACAATGAAGCAGCATGATACACATGGAAGGTGACCTAAAAAAGAAGCTCTATCTTCTTTTCCTTAGAAAGGTTCATAATAAAATAGTGATCCTCTGTCGATACTGGAGAAGTAGCAACTTCCTCATGGGTACGAGAAATCTGAGAAGAAAGAATATTAGGGGCTCGGAGGATGATAGTCAGCAACCCTAAGGCAACGTCCCAAACAGGTGGATCTGTTTGGAGAAACCTCCTATATAAGGGAGTGTTGGTATTCATCCTGGTTCCTCTTTATTCGAGCAGGAGACAGTGGAGTTTCTTCCATAGTTAAAATAGTTGCAGGCTCATAAGTTGATATACCCTGTGGGCTGATTTTGTAGCCCTAACAGCAATGATACAAGCAATGGTCGTAAGAGAGGTCGTCACAACCTAGGCGGTAGAACTAGTCTTGATACCTTAAGGGTTGGCAAGGTTTTAGAGCAACTTTAACTTATCTATGTTATCTTCAAGATTCAGTCAAACATGTTAAAACATAAAACAAAAACTATGGGACTCCGTCCTCACAAAAGATCCCTTTCCTATTCGTGTGATTGACCGCACTCATGAGAACATAAGTATCAATTTTCTTCTTTCTTATTTGGGAAGAAGGAAGCACATTGGGGCCAAGCCCCCCTTCCCAACCAAGTCCTTGAAATTAGGAATGTAAGTCTTTCTTCATCGTAACCTCTTTGAGGGAAAAAGAACCTAGTTTGAAGCGGTAAAAATTAAGAATATAATGGAAGTGTGGCCAAGACCAAAACTTCAGGAATCTACTTTTGCAGAAGCGAGAAGACCCAATCAAAGCATACCGGAAGGAAAGATGGGCCTTTGAGCGAGGGATTTCACTAGCACGCAATGCCTTAGGAAATCACCCTAGTCGCTGGTGAAATGGCTTAACCAAGGATCGTTTGCATGAAAGATAATAAGCCCTTGGTCACGTGTGTCATCTTGGGAGGTGCTCACAATGTAGAAAAAGTCGAAGAACAATATGAGGGAAGGCTTTTAAGATTTGTGCTTAGCCTAAAACTACAACACTTTCATGTAAGCTTAAGCCCCGGGATAAAGCTGGGAGGGGCAAACCTTCAAATGTTTCAAGACGGCCACCTCAAATTTAAAAAAGGAGAATCATTATCATGTATTGGTGAACAAACACTCATAAAAAATGACCCATCTTTCATAAAAAAAATCTACATATACTTTTTTCCAAACCCACGCGAAGGACTGATTAATCTAGAGGGTTTCCTACCGTAATATCGGTAGCATAAATGGTCACTTCAATATTCAAAATAGACGGGGTTCACACCACCTCTACAGGTATCCAGCTATACATGATCGCATCGGTTGACTCAAACAACATCACGCTCCTCTGGGAAAGCCCAATAACTTTAAAATGCTCGTCGGGCTTGAACCAAGAAACTACATCGGGCCTACCCCTATGCTCCAGGTGGGTTTTAATTTTAGCATCATTAGATTTGCATCTATGGGCTCTTCGGTAAATCTGGAGGAAATCTCTAACTCGTTTTTTCATCAATTTAGCAGCTCATATTTTTGCATCAGACAAAACGAGTGGGTGCATAGGAACCTCAATGTGACCGTCCTCGACGTCATCATTTGACAAGAGGGTGTCGAAAAAATCCAGGGAATAAGCCTTCTCATCAAGGGAGTTCCTAAATACCCTTTTCGAATCAGAATCGTCGGTCAAGGACACAAATTCATGGCCCATGTATTCAGGAGCAAATGGAGGGAACTGTGAATCAAGAGATACCCCTATTCGTGCAGTAGAAGAAACATCACTCTCAAAATCACTATATCACTCATCTTGACCTAAATAAAACACTGAAGGTAAAAGAGTGAGTTGAAAAGAGTATCTCGAAAGGCGAGACAACATAAGCAAATAAATAAAAATAGGCATAACTTTTAAGCTAAGAGCCGCAAGTGCTTTAATAAGTGCTTTCAGGAAGGAAGAGAATAAGACGTTTGCTAATAAGAAACGCTTATGAACGAAACTGGATGTCAATGATTGTGAAAAGTTTATTCGATGCTCAACCAATCTTATATATAGGCAAAGATGGTTGAACGAATCAGATCATTTGTAAAATGAAGTTACAAAATCAATGACTGGATTTTCCCTTGGAAATATCAACAAACTTGAGTGCATTCGAATGCACTTAAGCAACACCATGCTCTAACTAGTCACTTCAGCCCATGAGTCAGAAAAAAGTAGCGAAATGTTTCAGTGATGGAAATGCATTTAATGCGCTTGTTCCCCACTACTTTTTCAACTGACCCCGAACGTTTTAACTTCTAGTTCGAATAAGGACATCCTTGGAGGTCGGTCACGAATGCTAAAGACTTCCCCGACTCCCTAAACGTTCGACAAACGTTTGGCGCAACTATTCTAGGTCGGACAAATACCTTAAAGGACTAAGGCCCGAATCAACTCAAATCCCCTCCATATGACCGGAGGTATAAAAGTCATCTCACACGAAAAATAAGGTATATTTTTCTGATCTCCACTTTCTATGACATTCATCTTAAATCTTGAATTGACTTGTGTTTTGAAATGCTAACATTCTAGGTTCATCTCCACGCCACTCTATTGGAGATTAGTGGAGTCGGTTCATAATTCATCACCACCTATTACAACTATTTTGGTTTCAATACGAAACTTGTCTTCTCCCGAATTATTTAGATTCATTACTAAAACCTAAAAAAATTAAAACACGTTAATATAAAATAAAAGTACTCTAAAATTTAGAAAATTTATGTATTGAAAACTATTATGATAGTCTATCATCATGATTCATCAATGGCATCACCCCACCCTAAAATGATCTATTATATTTTTAACACTAACCTAAATCTCAAAACCTAATCCAATATTTTTCTCGAAATGCAATGTATATTAATAATACTAACTAAATCTAACTAAATATCTCCATTTTTTTCTCCATTCTAAGCCGGAAGAAGGAAGAGAATGAAGAAGAAATGTTCAAAAACACATAAATTCTCTTGGTTCAAAAACACATAAATTCTCTTTTATTAATCTTAGTGAAATTAAAACGTGCTTACCTTTTTTTACTAATTAATTCATATTACGTCCTTTCTTATCACTAGTATGCAATTATTGTCATACTTGAGTCCATGACTAATAGATACATTTTTTAATACTAATATTTACTTAAGGAATATGACATGTATGCATTTAGGTCTCCAATTGATTTCGGGGAAAAATATATATATATTTTTTTTACAATGGAGGGCCTAAGCCTAAAAGTAACAGAAATTACAACTGAACAGATCTAATGACAAAATTAACACTCCTATCCTTCTCCATAAGATGCAACATCCAAGGAGGAGCCTCCCTCTAACAACCTTTCACTCTAAAAGTGAAACTTTAAAATTCATTTTAATCACTTATTCCCGACACTTATTAACAAATCTGGTGAAAAGCATTTATTCATTCTAGCCACCTTTCATTATCTGATTTTTAGGTCGTCTTAATATTTTGGAGGTCCTGTGTAGGTTAGTCATGATAAAATAATTAGAGGCCTTATTTAACCTCATTTTAGTAATGACAAAAATTTATGAGACTCTATTTAATTACAATTAAATTATAAAAAATTTGAAGTTATATGTGATAACTCGCCTTGCACGCCCTAAAAACGACCCCACTGATTTCAAAAATTCAACGTTATTTTATAGGACATATTTGAAGTTCTAATTAGGTTCACTGCCCGAAACTCTCACAAGTATACTTTGTTTGGAATAATTGAACTAACACTTGCCGCAACCTCGTAGGTAGAAAACAAAAACAAAAACAAAACATTTAATTATTTCAAAGGAGAATCTAGAATCCAAGGTATAATGAGTTATTTTTGGACCTTGACGGTGTGAATTTATTCCTAATAAATTAATATCTAAATTATTAAAAATATAACATGTTCAGGTCTCATACAAGATGTTAGAGATCTGTACTTGAATGCCAGACATACCTTCACCAAGATAGATTCTGTTAGAACAAGATTTGTTCTGATCAATATTCTTAGTTTTGATGATAACAAGGATATGAATTTTGTGTGAGATAATGTGGTACTCTAATACATTGCAATTTACCTTTCAGGAAATATATAAAGAGTATGCACAAATCAGCGCTCAGAAGCTTTGTCTCAGAAGGTTCAGCATGCAACATCAGAACATGGTCTGGCAGGACATCAGAAGATGGTCAAGGCAGAATCAGAACATGGGTCTATGGAAGCATCAGAAGAACTTGAGATCAGAAGCAGAAGCACTGAAGTTCTCATGGTATCACGCTCAGAAGCACTTCAAGGTCAGAAGACAAGAAGATGCTATGCACCAAGCTATTTGACTCTGATGATATTCAAACGTTGTATACACAAACATCAGATCAGAAGAAAGTACAGGTGGCAGGCTACGCTGACTGACAAAAGGAACGTTGGAAGCTATTAAAGGCAACGTCAGTAGACACAGCGTGAACAAGGCTTGAGGTAGTTGACAAAAGCGTGAAACATTAAATGCAATGCTGTACGGAATACGCAAAGCATTAAATGCTCCCAACGGTCATCTTCTCGAAGTGCCTATAAATATGAAGTTCTGATGAGAAGCAAGGTTAACGAATCCTGACCGAATCTGCTGATAATTAACTTGCTGAAACGCTGTTCAAATCAAAGCTCAGAAACTTCTGAAGGATAGAAAAACACTTAGAAAGGGGGGGTTTGAATAAGTGTAGTCTTAAAAACTTGAACGATAAAAATAAAATGCACAGTTATTTTTATCCTGGTTCGTTGTTAACTAAACTACTCCAGTCCACCCCCGCGGAGTGATTTACCTCACCTGAGGATTTAATCCACTAATCGCAACAGATTACAATGGTTTTCCACTTAGTCCGCGACTAAGTCTTCTAGAGTATCCTGATCACAACCTGATCACTCCAGGAACAAATGCTTAGACACAAGCTAAGACTTTCTTAGAGTATCCTGACCACCACGTGATCACTCTAATTACAACTGCTTAGACACAAGCTAAGACTTTCTAGAGTATCCTGATCAACACTTGATCACTCTAGTTACTTACAAATTAACGTAATCAATTCTAAGAGTATTACAAATGCTTCTGAAAAGCTATAATCACAACAGTGATATTTCTCTTAACGTTTAAGCTTAATTTCACTAATATATTACAACAGCAATGTAGTGAGCTTTGATGAAGATGAAGTTTCTGAGCTTTGAATTTGAACAGCGTTTCAGCAAGTTAATATTCACAGAATTTGGTTCAGAGTTGTTAACCTTGCTTCTCATCAGAACTTCATATTTATAGGCGTTTGAGAAGATGACCGTTGGGCGCATTTAATGCTTTGCGTATTCCGTACAGCATTGCATTTAATGTTTCACGCTTTTGTCAACTACCTCGAGCCTTGTTCACGCTGTGTCTACTGACGTTGCCTTTAATAGCTTCCAATGTTCCTTTTGTCAGTCAGCGTAGCCTGCCACTTGTACTTTCTTCTGATCTGATGTTTGTGAATATAATATTTGAATATCATCAGAGTCAAACAGCTTGGTGCATAGCATTTTCTTGTCTTCTGACCTTGAAGTGCTTCTGAGCGTGATACCATGAGAACTTCAGTGCTTCTGCTTCTGATCTCAAGTTCTTCTGATGCTTCCATAGACCCATGTTCTGATTCTGCCTTGACCATCTTCTGATGTCTTGCCAGACCATGTTCTGATGTTGCATGCTGAACCTTCTGAGACAAAGCTTCTGAGCGCTGATTTGTGCATACTCTTTATATATTTCCTGAAAGGGAAATTGCAATGTATTAGAGTACCACATTATCTCACACAAAATTCATATCCTTGTTATCATCAAAACTAAGAATATTGATCAGAACAAATCTTGTTCTAACAACTTCATCTTCATCAAAGCTCACTACATTGCTGTTGTAATATATTAGTGAGATTAAGCTTAAACGTTAAGAGAAATATCACTGTTGTGACTATAGCTTTTCAGAAGCATTGTAATACTCTTAGAATTGATTACATTAATTTGTAAGTAACTAGAGTGATCAAGTGTTGATCAGGATACTCTAGGAAGTCTTAGCTTGTGTCTAAGCAGTTGTAATTAGAGTGATCACGTGGTGGTCAGGATACTCTAAGAAAGTCTTAGCTTGTGTCTAAGAATTTGTTCCTAGAGTGATCAGGTTGTGATCAGGATACTCTAGAAGACTTAGTCGTGGGCTAAGTGGAAAACCATTGTAATCTGTTGCGATTAGTGGATTAAATCCTCAGGTGAGGTAAATCACTCCGTGGGGGTGGACTGGAGTAGTTTAGTTAACAACGAACCAGGATAAAAATAACTGTGCAATTTGTTTTTATCGTTCAAGTTGTTAAGACTACACTTATTCAAACCCCCCTTTCTAAGTGTTTTTCTATCCTTCAATTGGCATCAGAGCGCCGGTTCTAAGGTGCAAGCACTTAACCGTGTTTAGAAAAGATTCAGGAAGAGAAAAACACTTCAGTAAAAGATGGCTGGTGAAGTTCAAACAAATCCAACTGCATCTACATCTGGCTCTGCTGAGCAATACAACGGTAACAATGGTTATACTAGACCACCAGTATTTGATGGTGAAAACTTTGAATACTGGAAAGATAAACTGGAAAGTTACTTTCTTGGTCTAGATGGTGAACTATGGGATCTTCTGATGGATGGTTACAAACATCCAGTGAAAGCCAGTGGCGTAAGGCTTACAAGGTAAGAAATGGATGATGATCAAAAGAAGCTTTTCAAGAATCATCATAAATGTAGGACTGTTTTGCTGAATGCTATCTCTCATGCTGAGTATGAGAAGATATCTAACAGGGAAACTGCCCATGATATATATGAGTCATTGAAAATGACCCATGAGGGAAATGCTCAAGTCAAGGAGACTAAAGCTCTTGCTCTAATCCAGAAATATGAAGCCTTCAAGATGGAGGATGGTGAAGATATTGAGAAGATGTTCTCAAGATTTCAAACTCTAACTGCTGGATTGAGAGTTCTGGATAAAGGCTACACCAAGGCTGATCATGTAAAGAAGATTATCATAAGCTTACCCAGAAGATGGGGTCCAATGGTGACTGCATTCTATAGCAACCTGCCCTAAAAATTAAATTTAGAGTCGCCACCTATTCTGAAGGGCGAATAGGAAACCCTACGCAGTTAAGAGATTCGGGGTAAGCTATCATAATCAGGTCGAGGGAAGGTGTTAGGCACCCTCGACCCTTTCCTATTGGCTTTGAATCTAAGGTAAAGGTTCATGGCTAAAATATTGAGGTTTAATAGCTAAAGAAGTGAATAGGGTGAAAATTGAGATTTAGAACTGAATTGAGATTTGGAGGGGGGAGACTCGCCTTGTTGCCAAGTGCCTACGTATCTCCTTATGGAGAATCAGAGTCAACGTAGTTCGGGCACAGGATTGTACGCCTTAGAATTGATTATGAATGGTTTGAAGGCTTTTTGAATGGCCTATCGTAGTTGTTGAAAGTTGTGATTTGAATGTGTTGACGGTATTTTGAATTACCGTTTCGTAGTTTTGAAAAGGTATTTTGAATTACCTTCGTAGTTTCGCAGTATCGAAGAGATGAAAATCTCTGGTTTGTGATTGGACGTGTTTTAAGTTTCGGGCGTACAACCCTGATTTGATGTGTCACTGTTAGATGCGGTGATCAATAGATTTGATCAGTATAGCTAACAGATTAATGGGCATTGCTGGTTACTCAGATCGATAGATTGATCATCGCGGGCAGCAAATTGAATGTGTTTTAATTTGTAATTTTTATCTCTCGTCTAAAGCGACTGATAGCTTCAGTCGGGTCGAGGAGAGAATTGATTTAGAGTTAGTCGAATTATTATTAATAAATTAAATTAATCAAAATTATTTCTCGCCTACTGCGACTAATAGGTATAGTCGGTTCGGGGAGAAAAATAATATTAAGATTAATGTTTTGCCAAACGGTAATGGGATCGGGCAAACCCTAATTCTTACACCGAATAATCGGGAAATATTATAAAACCCTAACCCTAATTTAATTATATTATTGAAATTAAATTATGTGTATTATAAAATTAACTAAAATCAATTATACAATTGTACAAATAATATAAAACAAATAAAAATATAAAAATAATAAAGGAACCTGGGACCACAATCCTGTGCTTCTGAGTCTTGAACGTCCATGGTAATCCCTCAATTCTGGTGCGTTTGATTAGATCTTGATGGGATCCGAAGGCTATGATACAAGGGCGCATGGTGGACGTGTATAGGCTCGCTGCACAGGATCTGTAAACATATTAGAACATACAAGTTATCAAAAATAATATGTCGCCTATGGGGTTCGAACCCCAGTTCACACCATTACCAGTTACCGTTCTCGCCAGATGCGCCACTTTTCTTTGTTGATAAACTTACGCGTTAAGATCTAGATAACCATACCACGAATGATAAAAAAAAATAAAACACACAGACGCGCGCCCCAGCTTTCTCCTTCGTGAGAAGTTTTCTGCAAATACGTGAAGCTTTTGACCACCCCTGCCAATTGAATCTCACAAAATAACAACAATAAATAAATTTTAAAAGCATGGATCGATTGTAAATTATGTTCTAAACACGATGGTGGCTTCGGTTTCTTCCAATTTGGGCTAAATCTCAAAGTCCTAATTTCGAACCTTCATAACCTAACAATGGCAGATACTGATTCATGGACTCAAACAGAAATTAAACTACATGGAAAGCCTCGATTCAACATCTGGAACGTAAATATATAATCAAAATTGATTCATCATGCGCAAATTAATCAAATCGAATCGACTCGTAGACACCGAACCGTGAGCAATTTTCTAGATGGTTCTGTAAGCCTGGATCTTTAGTAACCATTGGGATTGCTTCCGTGAAACTCCATGAGTATGTTTCAATCCTTAATTTGTCTTGAGAACCTCTGTATCCTCCAAACTGAATTTGAGTTTCTTGAGTTTTTCTTTGAAGTTTTTTTTCGGTTTTTTCTTCCTGGAGGCAGCGTTCTCCGACTGCGCAGACCCCCCCTCTCTTTCATCTGTTATGTTTGTTTATATATGGATTCAATTAGGTTAACCAGAATGGCAAGAATTGATCATTGAGTGTGATTGAAAATTGATTGGAAATCTCTAACTTTGGCTCATGTTTATTCTTCAAAGAAATCCCTTTGGTGATGAAGATTTGATTTGGAGAGAGATCTTGTATTTTCAATGATTGAGATTCATATATTTTTCATTGAATTTTGATTGAAAACTTGCCAAATTGGTATCAAATCTCTCCACTCATCTCATGAACGAAATTGATCTATATATTTGATGTGTTGACTCATTGGAAAATCAAATCTTGGATTAAAATAAATTATTCCAATTTTTATATGACTTATCCTTATTTAAATGAATTAATAATTCAAAATAAATAAAAATAAGTATTATTAAAATAAAAATAATTATTTTAAGAGTCATCATAAAGCTCATGAACATGTTTGAAATCCACTTTTAGGCCCATTGGATTAAGAGGACCAAAACCACTTAGTTAGGGTTTTATGTATTTCTCCAAAATCGATCAATTTCTAAGCCTTGTATCTCCCTCCATTTTAATCATATGAATTCATTCAAGGACTTTTTAGAAAGCTAGAAGAGTCCTCTAAATGACCCTTTTGGTTTCATTTATATTGAAGCTTCCATGTTCGAGTTATGAGTCTTGACCTAAAAGGTGTTTTTCGTTGACTTTTCGGAGGACCTATAATCTCTTTTACCCCTTAGATGGAATAAGATGGGCAAATTTCGGGGTATGACAGCTGCCCCTGTTCAATCTTCTTAAACCTGAAGAATCAGATAGACACGTCTGCCTATTGTGATCTAAAGGTAGAAGATGATTGGACACTGAAATGCCCTGAAATTTGTGTTTGTTGGAAAAAAATTTGTGGGAGATGGGCTTAAAGATGCCACCCAAGGTAAATACCCCTCTCTTTTGAAGAATGTGAAGCAGATGATATCGAAAGGAACCACTTGCTTTGACTGTAGCATGGCCTGAAAAGGCAAATTTTGATTTTATGCAATGTGATGATGCATGTAATGTATGATGCAGTGAGCTTCTCAAAATAAATGAGAGCCACGTATGTATATGCACTATGTGTGAATGAGGTATGTTAGTTGAATGATGCATGATTGTTAGTTATGTTAGTTGAAAAATGTCAGAAATTCTGAAAAGAAAGATAAAACCTATGTGTGTTATTGCTGATGTCTTGGAGAAGATCACTGCCGAGGGACTAACGTGATAAACCTAGTTGAGGAATCATTTGAAAAACCTTGTATGCCTGGAAAAGCTCCTAGAAAGGATGGAATACGTCTTGAAGAAGACTTCCTGGAAAGGTTCCTGAAAAGGAATAGCGAGGACCTTCTGTTGGTTGTGTAATTGGCTTGCTATGGTCATCAAGCCTCCGCAGTTTGTGAACCCCTACTTACTATAGTTCTAGTAAGTCTTCGTAGTTTGTGAACCCCTCACTTACTATAGTTCTAGTAAGTCTTCGTAGTTTGTGAACCCCTCACTTACTATAGTTCTAGTAAGTCTTCGTAGTTTGTGAACTTCTCACTTACCATAGTGCTGGTAAGCTACCGTAGTTTGTGAACTTCTCACTTACCATAGTGCTGGTAAGCTACTCGCAGTTTGTACCTCACTTACCATAGTTCTGGCAGGTTACATCGCAGTTTGTGCCCCAATAGGATTGCTTGCTATAATTCTAGCAAGTTCACCTGCACCGACAGGGTTATCGGCGAATATCATCGCAGAATTTACCTGTTTCACCAGGGTTATCTGCGAGTGTTATCGCAGAATTTACCTGTACCACCAATAGGGTTATTCGCGAGTGTTGTCGCGAAATTTACCTATGTCACCAGGGTTATCTGCGAGTGTTATCGCAGAATTTACCTGTACCACCAATAGGGTTATTCGCGAGTGTTGTCGCGAAATTTACCTATGTCACCAGGGTTATCTGCGGGTGTTATCGCAGAATTTACCTGTACCACCAATAGGGTTATTCGCGAGTGTTATCGCGAAATTTACCTATGTTACCAGGGTTATCTGCGAGTGTTATCGCAGATTTTACCTGTACCACCAATAGGGTTATCCGCGAGTGTTATCGCGAAATTTACCTATGTCACCAGGGTTATCTGCGAGTGTTATCGCAGAATTTACCTGTACCACCAATAGGGTTATCCGCGAGTGTTATCGCGAAATTTACCTATGTCACCAGGGTTATCTGCGAGTGTTATCGCAGAATTTACCTGTACCATCAATAGGGTTATCCGCGAGTGTTATCGCGAAATTTACCTATGTCACCAGGGTTATCTGCGAGTGTTATCGCAGAATTTACCTGTACCATCAATAGGGTTATCCGCGAGTGTTATCGCGAAATTTACCTATGTAGAACTTTGTTTTGTAACTGCGTATGCATCATGCTTATGCGTTATGTACATGCCCCTGTTGTTTGTATAATGCGTATGTGTGAATGCTTACACAGGTATATGTTGTATGTATACTGATGAATGTATGCAATGATGATGCAATCCCATGGTTTTATCTCCTCAAACCCATTAAACTTGTTTATTCCATGCTTGCACTTATACCCTGACTATGCTTATGCTGGCTTCGTAATGTTTATGTATGCTTATGCATATGCGTATGCTTGGTTGACGTAATGAGTGGAACGAAGTAATGTCTTCTGTAAGATTACCCGAAAAGGTCTTTTGAATGGATGTGAATGTTTGTCTTGAAGAAGACTACCTGAAAAGGTTTTTCGAAATGGTAGCAATTTGTCTTAGAGAATACCACCTGTAAAGGCTCTTAGCGTAGATAGAAATTTGTCTTAAATAAGATCACTTGAAAAAGTTCTTAGCAAGGGATGAAGAATGTCTTTAAAGATGACTACCTGAAAAGGTTGAAAGATGTCTTAAAGAAGACTACCTGAAGAGGTTCTTGAGAGGGATGACGAATTGTTTTTTTTTTGAACGGGACTACCTGAAAAGGTGCTTAGGACAAGAATGTCTCGAAGAAGGCTACCTGAAAAGGTGCTTAGAAAAGTAATGTCTTAAAGAAGACTACCTGAAAAGGAACTTAGAAAGAAGGGAACGTCTTGAAAAAGACTACCTGAAAAGGAACTTAGAAAAGTAACGTCTTGAAGAAGACTACCTGAAAAGGTATTTAGAAAAAGAATGTCCTGAAGAAGACTGCCTGAAGAGGTACTTAGAATAGGAATGCCTTGAAGAAGGCTACCTGAAAAGGTTCTTAGCAAAGAATGAGGAATGTCTTTGAAGACGGCTACCTGAAAAGGCTGAAAGATGTCTTAGAAGGACTACCTAAAAAGTTTCTTGGAGAGGACAGTGAATGTCTTAGAATAGATCACCTAGAAAGATTCGTAGAATGTCTTAAAGAAGACCACCTGAAGAGGTTCCTAGAAAGGGCGATGATTGTCTTAGAGAAGACTACCTAGAAAAGTTTCTTAGAAAAGGACTGTAAGATTTGTCTTAAACAAGACTACCTGAAAAAGTGTGGTGCATTGTAATGCATGATTTGTATGTATTTGCATGATGCCCCAATGATATGTTGTTGATAACCAAGCGTATATAGCTCGCCGATGTTGGATGGTTGTTGGATGCTAGCGCGATTTCCCAATCCCTGTTTTTGAAGATCGTAGTTAGGAGAAAGATCTGTAAAGTGTGGGAACACCCTTTTTTTTTTTGTGTGCCTTGCCCCAGTTTGCCCCTTTGAATTACTCCACGCCTTTAACCTTTGAATTGTTTACTTTATGGATTTGATATCCAGTGCCCCAATGTTTAGTGGAAAAAGATGTCTATGATCTCCAAGCCATGAAGGAAGTGCCCCGAGCAATAACCTTGTCATGCTTTGACGTTTAGATTAAAGGGTATGTCCCTGATTTCCAGGATATGGAGGGTTATCCATGGTGTTCTATCCTTTTCAATTTGAATTCTTCCCATGTTTGACATGCCCCTGTTTGTCATTGCTTCGAGGTGTTCCCCGAGTCGATTGATCCTTAGGAAGAGTGCCCCTAGTGAATAGGATGTTTGATTGCATGCCCTTGTGATCTTTGAAATTTTGCCCCTGTTTAGGAGAACCCTCTAGATGTGGTTCCCCCTACTCCAGGGTCTTTATTAGAAATGATCACCTTTGATTAAACGAATTCGAAGATCTCCTCGATGCTAAGTGTATACTCGCAGATGACGTTGTACCATTTGAGAAGTAACTCCAATGCGATGCGTGTGCAAGTTTTGAAATCGAAGTCCATTATGAATTAGGACTGGATGATTTGGAATGAATGCTTGAAGAAGCGTAGTGGTTAGAAATAGTTTTAACAAACCTAGGAGTCAGTATAACAAAATCCTGCTTGATATGCTTTCATGGTTAACCTTGCCTCAATTAGGACTTTTAAATGTTGTAACTTGGCCTGGTTCATGGTTTTAAGAAACAATGGATATAAGGCTCGAAATTTATTTAACCCACCCCTTTCTCCTTGATGTTCTCCAGATCCTAAGAATTCTTTTAATCCAATGGATGTGCTTTGTTTGTAAGAGAATCGGTTTTGATGTTGAGCAGAAGCCTTAGTAGAGATCCAAGCATTGATGAAAACTGTTTGTAAAGATCCAAGCATTGATGTGAAGCTTCATTGGTTTAGCAGTCACAAGATTATCCTTTGTATTTCGCCTTTGTTTTTATCCCTTATTTTTGCATGAACCAACTCCTTGAGTTTGATCCATCGGGATGCCCTAATTTTTGCCTAAGTCGTTCTTTTGTTTTCATGGAATTATCCATTTTGACTTAGCGGGCGTTTTTCTTTTGAAAGCTCCTTTTGAGATATTGATTTTTTTGGATATTGAATGTTGTGACTGCTATGTTGATTTTGATTTGCAAGCTTCGCCTTTGATACTTCCTCGATCTTGAATGATGTAATGAGGAAGAAGATTGTTGTAAATGTTATCTCCATTACTTCCTCATTCTTAGATGAATGCGAGGAAGAAGATGTGCTCGAACCTCTTGGATTGACTGATTCTCTTGACAACCAAAATACACCATTGAATTAATTGAAGTCTACCCTGCCCCTGGTTAAAATCAAGGTTTATTTGAATAGTAGAAACAAACTCCAACTCCTGGCTCGACGGGGGTAACGAGGGATTAACCTCCTTATATCTCCACTGTTTAGGAATTGAAGCAATGCCTGTACATCCTCGGCTCGGTCTTACCTTGAAAGCATATGTTTAGCTGGACTTAGTCATTTGTATTCGTCATTCTCCCTCAAGTTTGTTAATACTCCTAAATTTGAAATTGAAATTCGTAGTAGTGAGCGAATGAATTGACTCCAAAACCTGCATGGTCATCCCATTAGAATTGCTAAATCCGAAGGTATATCTTCTATCCTGAGTAGCACTTAGCGATCGTAAGGGTTGAAATTGTGAGCATGGTAAACACCTATTAATCCTAGGGATAATCTCCTTTGTAGATCCACTGACCTTATTTTACTCCTTAGTTGATGAACTTGTAGAAGTGAAGTGTAACCTCGAGTTCTCCTTGGACATGTCAAACCTGTTGGGAATAAATCGTTAGCGGTGGGTTTTCGTCGTATCGGAACTTCATGAGTTTCCTTTGACTGAACCTCTTTTGTTTTTCCTAAGGATAGTATCACCTATGACCCTTTTTCCCCTTGGTGTGGGGTTGACATTTGTCGAATTCCCTCCATCGTAGTCATGCATCTTTGTTTAGGGTATTGCCCCGGTTGGACTGACCCTTGCCCCTAGGTTATCGTAGAGCGTCCTTGTAAGTTTGATATGTTCTAAGATGAACCCCTTTATGACTAGCTACCTCTTGAGTGTATCTATGAGGGAACTTCTTTGTTGAACTAATCCTTGCTCGATGACAACCTTTACGGTATTTATGATCCTGTTACGATAGGGCATGGACATGCGGCTGGCATAGTGAAAGGCATCCTTATTCCCTTAGTAAGACTAAGATCATTCTCGATATTTTATCCTCCTTTCTCCATAGTTTATGATCCTTTGATTGTCTTCTTTACGGGTCTCGGGAAATCGGCTAGCATGGTAAGTATGGGTGCGGGCGAAGATGTAAATGTAAATGCAAATGTATGACAATGCAAATGCATGGATATGCGAGACTCCTTGTATTATAACTCCGTGTATGCAATGCAGACGTGTGACGTATACTCCGAGGGATAGCCTTAGAGGCGACATTAGACCCTAGCAAAATCCTGGCAAGATAGATGTTACGACACGCCAATGGAAATCCCTTAGATTAGGGAGTATGCAGAAGGTAGCGGTTGGTGACCGTTCAAGACAGTCACCAAGTCTCATGGCTATCGAGAGGCCAATCAAACGCATGCTAATGAAGTTGTCCTTCGGGGAAGGACGCGTCGTTGTGAAAACACATGGATGTAAAAGAAAATCCCTATAGGCTAGGGAATACGTAGGAGTAAGCACTGGGTGACCGTTTAAGATGATCACCGAACCGCATGGCCATCGAGAGGCCAATTGACGTATGCTAACAAAGATGTCCTTCGTATGAAGGATGCGTTTTTAGAAATATGTTGAAAGAGTATTGTGGTGTACTTTTCGCTATTATCGTATCCACAGGGATTATTGCGATATCACCGCCGTTCTATAGCCTATTTTGTCTTGAGTTATGGTTACTTTAAATTTGGGTTTGCAAAAGATCATTCAATTCTTTTAGTAGCAAAGAGTAAATTAATGAAAGTTCTAAGTTAAAGAAAATGTATCAAGATTCGATTTCATCGACCTAAATTTGTATGTCTCCTTATAAATAGATGCTTATGAACTTGCTAACGATCAATATAATTACGTATCGACACCTATATCGTCCGTGTCCGCAACGATATAGTTAGATTTACCGTATTGTTTAACCGACGATTTCTCCACCGTTTAAACAATACAAATAACGTTTTAAGAACCGATACTTAGTAAACATCAAACTCTAAATCCATGTCTGCAACTTATAGTTTGAAAGATGATTAGTTAGGTCTAGATACAAACATTGATGTCTCAAACACTTATACCAAAGAAAAAGCTTTAATAAACAAACTAAACCATCTATATTGATCATCACTTGTTCATACACATATATTCACAAGAAAAACATACAAAAGGCTAGGAAGATTACATCTTATCTTGATACAAAAGTGATTTAGCTATCCATGAGAATGGTAGCTTGCACAAGAAGTAAAGGATGAAGATCAACAAGCATAAAAGGCGATTAATCGACGATCAAAGCTTCCAATCTTCGATTCTTTGTTTGCTACAGTGCACAAGTGTTTATATTTGCTCTCAAGATTAACCAACCCTCCAAAATATCTGAAAACCCCTTTATATAGAATTCTGAATTCTGTCCAGGGCGCGACGCGCCCTCCAGCGCGCTTCGCGCCAATACACTTAAAATTATAAACCGCCCATGCGCGCGACGCGCGCAACTCTCTGCCAAGAAGCTCCAAAATATCTCGCCCAGGGCGCGACGCGCCCACATCTCCGCGCGACGCGCGCAACTCTCTGCCTGGGACTCTCTTGCAAAGCTCAAAACAAGCTCCAAACTTCCCCAAAATTGGCTAAAACCTACAAAAATCATAACTAAAACACATATTAACATAAAATGAAAGCTTAATATTATAAACTATAAATAATTATCTAAAACTTCAGGGAATTGTACGAATATCCGATAAAAACGGTCGAAAGGTGCCATTAATTAAACTAAATATAAACACAATTTGGCACCTAACAACTCTCCCCAACTTAAACTCTTGTTTGTCCTCAAACAAAACAATGATAAATTACCGGGAACACAAAATATCACAAATGAAACAACAAGGCAGAAACAAGAACAATTTAATGGTTCAAATTCCAAAAGTACACAAAGATCAATCCTTACCAGTTTTCATCAAAGTACCATGATAACAATGCTAATCCTATATACAAATTCTATGTCAGAAATTCCACAAAGCAAAAGAAGTTCAAAAATGAATCACACCTACGTATTTCTCTACTGAGAGAACAAAAATGGAGGATCCTATCACTCACCAGACAATGACGCAAACATACCGAATTAATTATAAACTCATCTAAGCATAAGATATATAAAAAGTATATAAGCATGAATCACTAAGGACTTTCAGGTTGTAGCTTGGCTTGGTTAACAAGGAAGTGTCATTTCTCAAGGCCATTGAAACAAAAGGGGTCAATTCCTAAGAGAGCATTCAAATCATGATTATATCCACACATCCTTATCAACCGATCACACAATTTTATTGCTCAAGAGTTCATCTTTTTATTTTAAAAAAACTAGCTATATACAAAGCTCTTCTCTTTTCCTTTTTTTTTTTTTTTTCTTTTTCTTTTTCTCTCTTGAGCAATTTATTTATTTTCTTCTACTCACCAATACAACCAAGATCAAAATTTTATTCTCCCCAACTTGAATATTACCACCACATAATCACGAATGCTCCCTATTCTAAGGCGAAAAGGAATCAATCCTAACCACATTTCATGGTACTCTTCAAGGTTCAAAGAAAGTCATCAAGATTCAAATCAAACATCGGCAATTATAAGGCATGACATTATTCCGATTGAATCTTGGCAAAATGGCTCAAAGTGGTTAGCAAATACTCACACACTCACCGGGTAGGTTATATTTGGAAGAGAAGTTATACTCGTAGTGCAGAACAAAACGCCTTGATCACTTTCATGCTTAACACAATTTAATAACAATGCAAGATTAATCATAATAAAAACGAGTTAAAACGCACATTGCTGGTATCCAGCACAATTTATATATATACACAGTGGAAAGTCTCCTCACAACTACAGCTAGGCTAAAGTGATTCACAATTGAACTAATTTTATCCACAGAAATTAATGACAACTAATTTGTACAATTAAAAGCATCAGAATCAAAAGTACTTGATAAATAAAACGATAAAGGATGTACCTTGCGCGTACAGTTTTCAAATTATATCATCACCACTCAAATTGTGTTGCATCATCCAAATTCATCGTGGCAATAAAAATTTGTGTTCCAGCTAATTAATCATTAGGACAACTTGTCAAACCATTATTTCTAAAATATAAACACTAAACTAAAATAAACTACTTAAAAATAAATAAATGCAAAAATAAAATAAACTGAACTTATATAAAAATAAAAACCACACCAAGCGGTGTTAATTATCCAAAGGCGTAAACTTAGCCTTTCAAAATACCTCATCCACCAGGATGGAACAAAATTAAAAACAAAGACAACTAAAAACTGTTCTAATCATAAAACTAAAAAAACAATAAAACATAAAGCAATAATAATAAAAAAATCTACTCCTCATCGGAAGTCTCCGGATCATCCTGCTCCATCCCCTCCTCAGGATCTGGCCTGCCCTCAGGCCATGCAGCATAGGCCGATAAATCATCCCTGGAACCAACAGGCTGCTGCAGAGAAAGCTGCCGGATAGAATCCTGCAAAAACATAAACGCTCTCTGATGCGCCATATGCATCTGATAGTTCCAATCACTTGCATCACCATACTGTGGACCAGCAGGCGGTGCAGCAGCAACCGGAACAGCCTGAGAAGCATCGGGAAGGTCAGATGCACCAGCAGCAACACCAAAAGGACGACCTCCAGGCAAACAGTACCTGTTAGCAAAAATATCATCGATAATACCATCCATGGGGATCATCCCACCAGTTGGGAACCGGACACCAGCCTTCCTGCATAAACCCATTATTAAACCAGGAAAAATCAACCTACATTTCACCCCATCTCCATGAAGAGTCCCATTCAGGGCGACTCTTTTCAGCTCATTCGCCACAATCCTGGACACATCAATGTTATCACTATTCAGAATACCCTGAACCAAACCTGCCGTATCAATGGTGAGAGAAGAAGTGTGACTCCGTGGCCTAATGTTGTAAAGGACCACCGAAGCCACCAACTGAGCCTCCTCCGTCAACTGACTACGAGTAAAAGTCTTTGGCAGCCCAGCTTTAGTCAGAGTATAGGTGAAACCAGTCCTGCAAATCCTGTCCCTAATGCTGTCTGCATCCCAATTTCCTCTATTCAACCTGGGATGGTACTGACACTCTTCTACCAAAGCAAGAGGGTTATCCAGAAAATCAAAAATAGCCTCTTTGCTAAAATCAATGGCCTTACCTCTCACCCATGTTTTAAACGGGTAAGCTTCAGTACCTGTCCAACTGCTCGGAGGCAAGGCATTTGCATAAAACTCTCTAACAATCTCCACCTGATAGAATTGTGGTGGAGTGAACAGCTTGTCCCAGCATGTTTCAGACAAAGCAGTCCACGCCCTTTGGAAGAGGTCGTGGTCAATAGGAACCACCGTGCGCTCACTCCACACAACGCGGCTTTCAAGCTCATGGTACCTCGCCTCTTGCTCCGGACCTAGAAACCTCGTCCGATCAAACCTGCCAGCTTGTGAGGAAGATCCCTCACCAGAACCAGCCTTCTTTCTTTTCAAAAAGGGTGCCATTCCTTTGATGATGATGATTATGGGGAGACGAAAATTAGTGAGGAAAATGCAAGAATCAAAGAGCTTTGTGTGTTTTGTTCTTTTTCTTTCTTGGAACAAAGAGGAGAAAGGGCAAGAGTGGAGGCAAAACCTCCAAAAACCCTAAATCTCAATTCTGAAAACGAACCGGGTCGGGCCCAGCATGGGTGGGCCCAAACAAAATTATTTTTTTTTTCAAAAATACGTACAGCGCGCGACGCGCGCAGACTCGGCGCGACGCGCCCTCATCTCTGCCAGGAAGGGGTCTTAGAACTCACAAAGCGCGCGACGCGCGCAAATGGGTGCGACGCGCGCTACACCAGAAACAGCAGAAAAACTGCATTATTTCAGCACGCCCAAAAATACCGGTAGATCGTTTCTGGCTCGACGACAACTCAAAAATCCCACCTGCAAAAATAACACAAATACAAGTGAATATATACAACTTGGGGTGCCTCCCAAGAGCGCTTTGTTTAACGTCGGTCAGCTCGACGGTCAAAGGCAATCAAGGATCGCCAAACGATAAAACGCAAGTTTCACGATTAAAATCGCTTCCACGATACACCTTCAACCTCTGACCATTTACTACCCACTCTTGGTTTGATTTTTGGTCCTCTATCACAATAGCCCCTTGGCTTCTCACTTCTTTGACCAAAAACGGTCCGGACCATTTAGACTTCAACTTTCCCGGAAAAAGTCTTAACCGGGAATTGAAGAGTAAAACTAATTGCCCTACCTTAAAGTCCTTCATTCTAACCTTACTATCATGATAGAATTTGGTCTTTTCCTTGTAAATCGAATTGGACTTATAGGCATGCAATCTCATCTCTTCCAACTCATTAAGTTGGATTTTTCTTCTCTCTCCACACAACTTGTGGTCAAAATTCAAAAGCTTCAAGGCCCAATATGCCTTATGCTCTAGTTCTACGGGAAGGTGGCAACTTTTACCATACACCATTTGGAATGGTGTAAGACCGATCGGTGCTTTGAAAGCGGTCCGATACGCCCACAAGGTTTCATCTAACTTCATTGACCAATCCTTCCTAGAACTAGACACAGTTTTCTCAAGAATTCTCTTAATCTCTCGATTGGTCCTCTCAACTTGCCCATTTGTTTGTGGATGATATGGAGTAGCTACCTTGTGCTTGACTCCATATTGCTCCAACACTTTTTCAAGCGGAGCATTACAAAAATGAGATCCACCATCACTAATTATCACTCTTGGCGAGCCAAACCGCGAAAATATATTTTTCTTCAAAAACTTTATCACGGTCTTACCATCTGCTTTGGGTGAAGCAATCGCTTCCACCCACTTAGACACATAATCAACAGCTACCAAGATGTATTCATTTGACATTGAGGAAGGGAATGGTCCAACAAAATCAATGCCCCAACAATCGAATACCTCAACTTCTACAATACTTTGGAGGGGCATTTCCTCTCTTTTCCCTATTCCACCAGTTCTTTGACAGCTGTCGCATGAGGCAACATGGTGGTAAGCATCTTTGAACAAAGTAGGCCACCAAAATCCCGATTGAAGGACTTTTGTGGCCGTACGCAAACCATTAAAATGACCACCATAAGGCGAATTGTGGCAATGCCACAAAATGCTTTTTGCCTCCTCATCCGCGACACATCTTCTCAAAAGATTGTCACTACTCAACTTAAACAAGTGAGGATCGTCCCAAACATAAAAATTAGCATCGTTTAAAAACTTTTTTCTTTGATTCCAAGTTAGATCCTCCGGTATCCAGCCAGATGCTTTATGATTAGCCATATCTGCGAACCAGGGTCTAACTTCTTGTACCATGTACAGTTTTTCATCCGGGAATTCTTCTCTCACTTCTTTTTCATTGTTTGTCACCTCGGTATTCACTAACCGAGACAAATGATCCGCAATCAAATTTTCTGTACCTTTCTTATCTTTCACTTCAAGATCAAATTCTTGAAGCAAAAGAATCCACCGAATAAGCCTCTGTTTTGAATCAGGCTTGGTGAGAAGATATTTGATTGCGGCATGATCAGTGTAACACACAACTTTAGAACCAATGAGGTAAGGACGAAACTTTTCCAATGCAAATACAATTGCGAGCAATTCTTTTTCTGTGGTGGCATAGTTAACCTGTGCCTCATTTAAAACTTTGCTCGCATAATGTATAGCATGGAATTGCTTGTTCTTCCTTTGGCCTAAGACCGCACCAACCGCATAGTCACTAGCATCGCACATGAGTTCAAACTCAAGCGACCAATTAGGAGCGACAATTATGGGTGTGGTGGTCAAATTTGCTTTAAGTTCTAGGAAAGCTTTTAGACATGATTCATCAAAATTAAATTCCATACCTTTGTTGAGCAAATTACTCAAAGGCTTTGCGACCTTGGAGAAATCCTTGATGAATCTTCTATAGAACCCAGCATGTCCTAAGAAGCTCCTTATGCCTTTCACATTCACCGGAGGGGGAAGTTTTTCAATAACTTCAATTTTTGCCGGATCAACCTCAAGCCCCTTCGAAGAAACCTTGTGGCCAAGAACAATCCCATCCGTCACCATGAAAGTGCATTTCTCCCAGTTGAGAACCAAATTTGTTTCAATGCATCTTTCCATCACCACATCAAGGTTCTTCAAGCACAAGTCAAATGATGACCCGTACACAGAAAAATCATCCATGAACACCTCAATGCTTTTTTCGATCAAATCTGAGAAGATAGCTTGCATGCACCTTTGAAATGTTGCAGGAGCATTACATAGTCCAAATGGCATTCTTCGGTAAGCGAAAACGCCAAAAGGACATGTAAAAGCAGTTTTCTCGTGGTCCGCCGGATTCACTGATATTTGATTGTATCCCGAATAACCATCCAAGAAACAATAAAAATTTCTTCCGGCTAACCTCTCTAACATTTGATCCATAAAAGGCAATGGAAAGTGATCTTTTCTTGTGGCTTGGTTCAACCTCCTATAATCAATACACATTCGCCACCCGGTCACCGCTCTCGAAGGAATCAACTCGTTCTTCTCATTTCTCACAACTGTCAATCCACCCTTCTTAGGAACCACATGCACCGGGCTCACCCACTCACTATCGGAGATGGGATAAATCATCCCCGCCTCTAATAACTTCACAACCTCTTTTCTAACAACTTCTTTCATGGTTGGATTCAATCGCCTTTGAGGTTGTGCCACGGGCCGAAAATCATCTTCTAACATAATCTTATGCATACAATAGGCCGGACTAATACCCTTCAAGTCGGATAAAACCCATCCTATTGCTTCTTGATTCTTCGTCAACACTTCCTTCAATCGATGCTCTTCCTTGTTAGACAAACCACTATTAATGATAACCGGCTTAGTAGAATTGTCACCGAGAAACACGTATTTCAAGTGAGATGGTAACACATTTAACTCCACCTTTTGCTCTTCAACTTTAGGTTCATCCTTCAACTCTTCAATTTGAGTTTCAAATGGATCCATCTCCTCACAAGCCTCTAAGTTTCTCAAGCAATCTTCAATTTCCTTCTCTTGATCTTTGGTGAGAACTTCGAGAGCTTCCATTAAAGTCTTCTCAAGAGGATTCGACAAGTACATTTGATTTTCCACTTTCATAATAGCCCTTTCGGTAGCATCGATTCTAAAACAATCATCCTCATCATTAGGATGCTTGATGGCTTCAAAGAGATCAAGACATAATTCTTCATCTTGGTACCTTAATTTCATTAAGCCATCATCAATGTCGATCATCATTCGGGCCGTCTTCATAAAAGGCCTTCCTAAGATCAATGGAATCTCAGGATCTTCTTCCATGTCTATAACGATAAAATCAACAGGATACCAAAATTTGTCAACCTTGACAAGCAAGTCTTCCGCAACTCCATGAGGGTGAGCTGTGGATTTATCTGCTAATGATAACGTCATTCTTGTCGGCTTCAAATCATTGATTCCTAATCTTCTCACCATAGACAATGGGATCAAATTAATGCTAGAACCGGTATCTACCAAACCTTTGCCTATGTGAACATTTCCAATAGACACCGGTAAGGTTACCCGCCCAGGATCATTTGATTTTATCGGAGTATTGCGTTGAATTAACGCATTACAACAAGAGCTCACCGTTACTACCTCCGGATCCAAGAATCTTCTCTTCTTCGTGATGATGTCTTTGATGAATTTTGCATACATCGGCATTTGCTCTAATGCTTCGGAAAAAGGAACATTGATTTGCAACTTGCTAAAAATGTCCAAGAACCGAGCATAGTGCTTTGCATCTTCTTTCTTTGACGGACCGGGAGGGTAAGGTAATTTCTTCACTTGTATAGAATCATCCACCTTCTTCTTTCCCTTTTCACTCACACTCAATTTTTTTCTCTCTTTTTCTACAACTTTCTCAAGAGTTTCTTTTTCCACTAATTCTTTCTCTTTCTCATTTTCAACTAAATCACCCTCAACATTTTTTTCTACTTCAATCACCCTATCTTTTTCACTCTCAACAATTTCCTCCTCAACTATCTCTCCTACACCCATATCAATATTTCTACCGCTACGAGTTAGAATTGACTTACAATGCTCACGAGGATTTTCTTTTGTAGTAGCCGGAAAAGGACCTTTGTTTTGATCGGCAAGTTGCTTTGACAATTGCCCGACTTGAGTTTCAAGGTTCTTAATTGCGGCATCCGTACTCTTTTGGCTTGCAATTTGCAATTGCATGAATTGGCTAAGAGTGTCCTCGATAGAAAGCTTTGTTTGTTGAGGTTGTTGATTGTAACCGCCTTGATAAGGATTTTGACGATTCGATGGGCCCGCTTCCGGCCTCCATCCTTGTTGATAACCTTGATTACCTCTTTGTTGGTAACCTTGGTTATTGTTGTAAGGTTGTTGTTGAGGTCTCCCACCATATCCTTGATTAGGATTAGACACATAATTCACCTCTTCATCCGGTGGAGGACAAAAACCAGTTTGATGGTCACCCCTACACAATTCACAACACATCACATGTTGATTTTTAGAAGGGCTCCCATTTATCTCTTTGATTTGTTGAGGGAGTTTTGACATTTGTTGAGTGAGCAATTCAACTTGTTGTGTCAATAACTTGTTTTGAGCAAGTATTGCATCACTAGTGCTCAATTCAAGAACTCCCGGTTTTCTTTGCAATGCACTACGGTTGTGTTGCCCTTGATGATCATTCAAAGCCATTCTATCAATGATAGCAATCGCTTCTTCAGCAGTTTTTGACATCAACGAACCACCCGCGGTAGCATCTAAAAGAGTTTTTGGTTGAGGTTGGAGTCCATTTCTAAAGATATGGATTTGAGACAACTCATCAAACCCATGACCTTTGCACTTTCTAACCATGGACTTGAACCTCTCCCATGCTTCATTGAGAGATTCATTCGAACCTTGAGAGAACACCGCAATAGAAGTTTTCGCTTCCATGAACCTATTGTGAGGAAAGAACCGATCCAAGAACTTCTCTTCTAACTCGTTCCAATTTGTCATGACATTATTTGGTTGATCAAGGTACCATTCCTTAGCTTTTCCAATTAAGGAATGAGGAAAAAGTCTCCTGAACACCTGTTCTTCTTGGTCTTCCGGAGCACCTATTGTTCCGGCAATCTCGTAGAACTTTGTTAGATGAGTAAATGGATCCTCGTGATCTGCCCCTGTGAACGGATTTTGGTATAATAATTGAAGTAACCCCGTCTTCATTTCGGAGTTTCTTCCATTGGCCTGATCACGAGCAAATTGTGCATTGAGACAAGGGCTGTTAACACATGGCCCTCGAGGTGGTGGTGGATCCGCAGCCATTTCTTCCTCAACCAAGTTTTCAACCGGAGTTGAAGAAGAAGATGCTTCTTGTTGTTGTCTTCTTTCCCTAGCTAGTTGTCTCCTCCTACGAGTTTTGCTATTCTCTCTACGAGCAGTCCTCTCAATCTCAGGATCAAAAAGGAGTTGATCTGCAGGTACACGTCCTCGCATAAACTGTAATCTGAAAAACTAACCAAGCAAATTAACAAACACAAGGAAAATAAATTTAGAAACAAGATATTAATTATAAGACTCAATACAAAACAAACTATTGCAATGCTTGCAATATCTAAACAACAATCCCCGGCAACGGCGCCATTTTGTTGAAAGAGTATTGTGGTGTACTTTTCGCTATTATCGTATCCACAGGGATTATTGCGATATCACCGCCGTTCTATAGCCTATTTTGTCTTGAGTTATGGTTACTTTAAATTTGGGTTTGCAAAAGATCATTCAATTCTTTTAGTAGCAAAGAGTAAATTAATGAAAGTTCTAAGTTAAAGAAAATGTATCAAGATTCGATTTCATCGACCTAAATTTGTATGTCTCCTTATAAATAGATGCTTATGAACTTGCTAACGATCAATATAATTACGTATCGACACCTATATCGTCCGTGTCCGCAACGATATAGTTAGATTTACCGTATTGTTTAACCGACGATTTCTCCACCGTTTAAACAATACAAATAACGTTTTAAGAACCGATACTTAGTAAACATCAAACTCTAAATCCATGTCTGCAACTTATAGTTTGAAAGATGATTAGTTAGGTCTAGATACAAACATTGATGTCTCAAACACTTATACCAAAGAAAAAGCTTTAATAAACAAACTAAACCATCTATATTGATCATCACTTGTTCATACACATATATTCACAAGAAAAACATACAAAAGGCTAGGAAGATTACATCTTATCTTGATACAAAAGTGATTTAGCTATCCATGAGAATGGTAGCTTGCACAAGAAGTAAAGGATGAAGATCAACAAGCATAAAAGGCGATTAATCGACGATCAAAGCTTCCAATCTTCGATTCTTTGTTTGCTACAGTGCACAAGTGTTTATATTTGCTCTCAAGATTAACCAACCCTCCAAAATATCTGAAAACCCCTTTATATAGAATTCTGAATTCTGTCCAGGGCGCGACGCGCCCTCCAGCGCGCTTCGCGCCAATACACTTAAAATTATAAACCGCCCATGCGCGCGACGCGCGCAACTCTCTGCCAGGAAGCTCCAAAATATCTCGCCCAGGGCGCGACGCGCCCACATCTCCGCGCGACGCGCGCAACTCTCTGCCTGGGACTCTCTTGCAAAGCTCAAAACAAGCTCCAAACTTCCCCAAAATTGGCTAAAACCTACAAAAATCATAACTAAAACACATATTAACATAAAATGAAAGCTTAATATTATAAACTATAAATAATTATCTAAAACTTCAGGGAATTGTACGAATATCCGATAAAAACGGTCGAAAGGTGCCATTAATTAAACTAAATATAAACACAATTTGGCACCTAACAAAATATAATCCATACAGGCTAGGGAACGCGTATATGTAAGCACATGGTGACTGTTCAAAGTAGTTACTGGATCGCATGGCCATCGAGAGGCCAATCGACGTGCATAAACGAAGATGTCCTTCGTGGGAAGGACACGTAGTTATAAAATACAAAGATATAAAAGGAAACTCCCCACAGGTTAGGGAGTGTGTAGATACAAGCGTAGAGTGACCGTTCATGACAGTCACTAGGTCTCATGGCCATCGTGAGGCCAATCAACGTGCATAAATGTAGATGCCCTTCGTGGGAAGGACATGGTCTTGGAAATAGAGTCCCTGCAGGCCAGGGAACGCGTAGGGATACCTGCAAAAATTAAAATGCAAGGCATTCGCAGTATATAAATTGCACATATATAATAAGCATGTAAGCACATAAGCCCTAGGTTCATAGGTTCGACGTAGCGGCTTAGGGTGCTACCCTTCCCATTGGTATGTTCTAGAAGGTCTCATGGGGTCGTTCGTAGCTGCCGAGACTTTTTGTCTCTTTGGATTTTGGAATAACTCATTGATCCATGAGGTTCGAGTTTTAGGGGTAGGTTCCCAGAGAGATCAGCCAAATACCAAGTCCAGCCCTCAACAAGGTCGAGCCTCGTATCAGACCTTTCTGGATATTCAACCCACTCTGAGTGGAATTATAATAAGACTCGTAGGCGATGTAATTCCCCTCTGGTCATTATTATAATTCCCACGCTTAGGTTTAACAACAATTTATATATCCCCAAAATTTACAGTGAAACAAGTAATCATTTAAATAAACATTTATTTAAACTACTATAAATATTTACTGTAAATAAAAACCGTAAATAAATAAATTAAATTTAAATATTTATAAGAACCTGATCCCCAAATCCTGCCATTTGTAGCTCCAAAATTGCAGTACAGCAACAAATATTAAAGTAAACGAATATTCATTTAAATTATTGTAATTACTGTAAATGGAAGTTTTAAATAAATAAATAAATAAATATTTAAATAAAATGAAAAACCCTAAATCCTAGTCCAAAACCCTAATTTTGGCAAATTTGCCAAACCCTAAAAAAGTTTGCCAAAAACCTAAACCCTGCCAAAACCTAGGAGCATAATAATTTACAGTTTTGTTATCACTGGTCCCCAGCAGAGTCGCCAGCTGTAGCAACCTGCCCTAAAAATTAAATTTAGAGTCGCCACCTATTCTGAAGGGCGAATAGGAAACCCTACGCAGTTAAGAGATTCGGGGTAAGCTATCATAATCAGGTCGAGGGAAGGTGTTAGGCACCCTCGACCCTTTCCTATTGGCTTTGAATCTAAGGTAAAGGTTCATGGCTAAAATATTGAGGTTTAATAGCTAAAGAAGTGAATAGGGTGAAAATTGAGATTTAGAACTGAATTGAGATTTGGAGGGGGGAGACTCGCCTTGTTGCCAAGTGCCTACGTATCTCCTTATGGAGAATCAGAGTCAACGTAGTTCGGGCACAGGATTGTACGCCTTAGAATTGATTATGAATGGTTTGAAGGCTTTTTGAATGGCCTATCGTAGTTGTTGAAAGTTGTGATTTGAATGTGTTGACGGTATTTTGAATTACCGTTTCGTAGTTTTGAAAAGGTATTTTGAATTACCTTCGTAGTTTCGCAGTATCGAAGAGATGAAAATCTCTGGTTTGTGATTGGACGTGTTTTAAGTTTCGGGCGTACAACCCTGATTTGATGTGTCACTGTTAGATGCGGTGATCAATAGATTTGATCAGTATAGCTAACAGATTAATGGGCATTGCTGGTTACTCAGATCGATAGATTGATCATCGCGGGCAGCAAATTGAATGTGTTTTAATTTGTAATTTTTATCTCTCGTCTAAAGCGACTGATAGCTTCAGTCGGGTCGAGGAGAGAATTGATTTAGAGTTAGTCGAATTATTATTAATAAATTAAATTAATCAAAATTATTTCTCGCCTACTGCGACTAATAGGTATAGTCGGTTCGGGGAGAAAATTAATATTAAGATTAATGTTTTGCCAAACGGTAATGGGATCGGGCAAACCCTAATTCTTACACCGAATAATCGGGAAATATTATAAAACCCTAACCCTAATTTAATTATATTATTGAAATTAAATTATGTGTATTATAAAATTAACTAAAATCAATTATACAATTGTACAAATAATATAAAACAAATAAAAATATAAAAATAATAAAGGAACCTGGGACCACAATCCTGTGCTTCTGAGTCTTGAACGTCCATGGTAATCCCTCAATTCTGGTGCGTTTGATTAGATCTTGATGGGATCCGAAGGCTATGATACAAGGGCGCATGGTGGACGTGTATAGGCTCGCTGCACAGGATCTGTAAACATATTAGAACATACAAGTTATCAAAAATAATATGTCGCCTATGGGGTTCGAACCCAAGTTCACACCATTACCAGTTACCGTTCTCGCCAGATGCGCCACTTTTCTTTGTTGATAAACTTACGCGTTAAGATCTAGATAACCATACCACGAATGATAAAAAAAAATAAAACACACAGACGCGCGCCCCAGCTTTCTCCTTCGTGAGAAGTTTTCTGCAAATACGTGAAGCTTTTGACCACCCCTGCCAATTGAATCTCACAAAATAACAACAATAAATAAATTTTAAAAGCATGGATCGATTGTAAATTATGTTCTAAACACGATGGTGGCTTCGGTTTCTTCCAATTTGGGCTAAATCTCAAAGTCCTAATTTCGAACCTTCATAACCTAACAATGGCAGATACTGATTCATGGACTCAAACAGAAATTAAACTACATGGAAAGCCTCGATTCAACATCTGGAACGTAAATATATAATCAAAATTGATTCATCATGCGCAAATTAATCAAATCGAATCGACTCGTAGACACCGAACCGTGAGCAATTTTCTAGATGGTTCTGTAAGCCTGGATCTTTAGTAACCATTGGGATTGCTTCCGTGAAACTCCATGAGTATGTTTCAATCCTTAATTTGTCTTGAGAACCTCTGTATCCTCCAAACTGAATTTGAGTTTCTTGAGTTTTTCTTTGAAGTTTTTTTTCGGTTTTTTCTTCCTGGAGGCAGCGTTCTCCGACTGCGCAGACCCCCCCTCTCTTTCATCTGTTATGTTTGTTTATATATGGATTCAATTAGGTTAACCAGAATGGCAAGAATTGATCATTGAGTGTGATTGAAAATTGATTGGAAATCTCTAACTTTGGCTCATGTTTATTCTTCAAAGAAATCCCTTTGGTGATGAAGATTTGATTTGGAGAGAGATCTTGTATTTTCAATGATTGAGATTCATATATTTTTCATTGAATTTTGATTGAAAACTTGCCAAATTGGTATCAAATCTCTCCACTCATCTCATGAACGAAATTGATCTATATATTTGATGTGTTGACTCATTGGAAAATCAAATCTTGGATTAAAATAAATTATTCCAATTTTTATATGACTTATCCTTATTTAAATGAATTAATAATTCAAAATAAATAAAAATAAGTATTATTAAAATAAAAATAATTATTTTAAGAGTCATCATAAAGCTCATGAACATGTTTGAAATCCACTTTTAGGCCCATTGGATTAAGAGGACCAAAACCACTTAGTTAGGGTTTTATGTATTTCTCCAAAATCGATCAATTTCTAAGCCTTGTATCTCCCTCCATTTTAATCATATGAATTCATTCAAGGACTTTTTAGAAAGCTAGAAGAGTCCTCTAAATGACCCTTTTGGTTTCATTTATATTGAAGCTTCCATGTTCGAGTTATGAGTCTTGACCTAAAAGGTGTTTTTCGTTGACTTTTCGGAGGACCTATAATCTCTTGTACCCCTTAGATGGAATAAGATGGGCAAATTTCGGGGTATGACAGCTGCCCCTGTTCAATCTTCTTAAACCTGAAGAATCAGATAGACACGTCTGCCTATTGTGATCTAAAGGTAGAAGATGATTGGACACTGAAATGCCCTGAAATTTGTGTTTGTTGGAAAAAAATTTGTGGGAGATGGGCTTAAAGATGCCACCCAAGGTAAATACCCCTCTCTTTTGAAGAATGTGAAGCAGATGATATCGAAAGGAACCACTTGCTTTGACTGTAGCATGGCCTGAAAAGGCAAATTTTGATTTTATGCAATGTGATGATGCATGTAATGTATGATGCAGTGAGCTTCTCAAAATAAATGAGAGCCACGTATGTATATGCACTATGTGTGAATGAGGTATGTTAGTTGAATGATGCATGATTGTTAGTTATGTTAGTTGAAAAATGTCAGAAATTCTGAAAAGAAAGATAAAACCTATGTGTGTTATTGCTGATGTCTTGGAGAAGATCACTGCCGAGGGACTAACGTGATAAACCTAGTTGAGGAATCATTTGAAAAACCTTGTATGCCTGGAAAAGCTCCTAGAAAGGATGGAATACGTCTTGAAGAAGACTTCCTGGAAAGGTTCCTGAAAAGGAATAGCGAGGACCTTCTGTTGGTTGTGTAATTGGCTTGCTATGGTCATCAAGCCTCCGCAGTTTGTGAACCCCTACTTACTATAGTTCTAGTAAGTCTTCGTAGTTTGTGAACCCCTCACTTACTATAGTTCTAGTAAGTCTTCGTAGTTTGTGAACCCCTCACTTACTATAGTTCTAGTAAGTCTTCGTAGTTTGTGAACTTCTCACTTACCATAGTGCTGGTAAGCTACCGTAGTTTGTGAACTTCTCACTTACCATAGTGCTGGTAAGCTACTCGCAGTTTGTACCTCACTTACCATAGTTCTGGCAGGTTACATCGCAGTTTGTGCCCCAATAGGATTGCTTGCTATAATTCTAGCAAGTTCACCTGCACCGACAGGGTTATCGGCGAATATCATCGCAGAATTTACCTGTTTCACCAGGGTTATCTGCGAGTGTTATCGCAGAATTTACCTGTACCACCAATAGGGTTATTCGCGAGTGTTGTCGCGAAATTTACCTATGTCACCAGGGTTATCTGCGAGTGTTATCGCAGAATTTACCTGTACCACCAATAGGGTTATTCGCGAGTGTTGTCGCGAAATTTACCTATGTCACCAGGGTTATCTGCGGGTGTTATCGCAGAATTTACCTGTACCACCAATAGGGTTATTCGCGAGTGTTATCGCGAAATTTACCTATGTTACCAGGGTTATCTGCGAGTGTTATCGCAGATTTTACCTGTACCACCAATAGGGTTATCCGCGAGTGTTATCGCGAAATTTACCTATGTCACCAGGGTTATCTGCGAGTGTTATCGCAGAATTTACCTGTACCACCAATAGGGTTATCCGCGAGTGTTATCGCGAAATTTACCTATGTCACCAGGGTTATCTGCGAGTGTTATCGCAGAATTTACCTGTACCATCAATAGGGTTATCCGCGAGTGTTATCGCGAAATTTACCTATGTCACCAGGGTTATCTGCGAGTGTTATCGCAGAATTTACCTGTACCATCAATAGGGTTATCCGCGAGTGTTATCGCGAAATTTACCTATGTAGAACTTTGTTTTGTAACTGCGTATGCATCATGCTTATGCGTTATGTACATGCCCCTGTTGTTTGTATAATGCGTATGTGTGAATGCTTACACAGGTATATGTTGTATGTATACTGATGAATGTATGCAATGATGATGCAATCCCATGGTTTTATCTCCTCAAACCCATTAAACTTGTTTATTCCATGCTTGCACTTATACCCTGACTATGCTTATGCTGGCTTCGTAATGTTTATGTATGCTTATGCATATGCGTATGCTTGGTTGACGTAATGAGTGGAACGAAGTAATGTCTTCTGTAAGATTACCCGAAAAGGTCTTTTGAATGGATGTGAATGTTTGTCTTGAAGAAGACTACCTGAAAAGGTTTTTCGAAATGGTAGCAATTTGTCTTAGAGAATACCACCTGTAAAGGCTCTTAGCGTAGATAGAAATTTGTCTTAAATAAGATCACTTGAAAAAGTTCTTAGCAAGGGATGAAGAATGTCTTTAAAGATGACTACCTGAAAAGGTTGAAAGATGTCTTAAAGAAGACTACCTGAAGAGGTTCTTGAGAGGGATGACGAATTGTTTTTTTTTGAACGGGACTACCTGAAAAGGTGCTTAGGACAAGAATGTCTCGAAGAAGGCTACCTGAAAAGGTGCTTAGAAAAGTAATGTCTTAAAGAAGACTACCTGAAAAGGAACTTAGAAAGAAGGGAACGTCTTGAAAAAGACTACCTGAAAAGGAACTTAGAAAAGTAACGTCTTGAAGAAGACTACCTGAAAAGGTATTTAGAAAAAGAATGTCCTGAAGAAGACTGCCTGAAGAGGTACTTAGAATAGGAATGCCTTGAAGAAGGCTACCTGAAAAGGTTCTTAGCAAAGAATGAGGAATGTCTTTGAAGACGGCTACCTGAAAAGGCTGAAAGATGTCTTAGAAGGACTACCTAAAAAGTTTCTTGGAGAGGACAGTGAATGTCTTAGAATAGATCACCTAGAAAGATTCGTAGAATGTCTTAAAGAAGACCACCTGAAGAGGTTCCTAGAAAGGGCGATGATTGTCTTAGAGAAGACTACCTAGAAAAGTTTCTTAGAAAAGGACTGTAAGATTTGTCTTAAACAAGACTACCTGAAAAAGTGTGGTGCATTGTAATGCATGATTTGTATGTATTTGCATGATGCCCCAATGATATGTTGTTGATAACCAAGCGTATATAGCTCGCCGATGTTGGATGGTTGTTGGATGCTAGCGCGATTTCCCAATCCCTGTTTTTGAAGATCGTAGTTAGGAGAAAGATCTGTAAAGTGTGGGAACACCCTTTTTTTTTTTGTGTGCCTTGCCCCAGTTTGCCCCTTTGAATTACTCCACGCCTTTAACCTTTGAATTGTTTACTTTATGGATTTGATATCCAGTGCCCCAATGTTTAGTGGAAAAAGATGTCTATGATCTCCAAGCCATGAAGGAAGTGCCCCGAGCAATAACCTTGTCATGCTTTGACGTTTAGATTAAAGGGTATGTCCCTGATTTCCAGGATATGGAGGGTTATCCATGGTGTTCTATCCTTTTCAATTTGAATTCTTCCCATGTTTGACATGCCCCTGTTTGTCATTGCTTCGAGGTGTTCCCCGAGTCGATTGATCCTTAGGAAGAGTGCCCCTAGTGAATAGGATGTTTGATTGCATGCCCTTGTGATCTTTGAAATTTTGCCCCTGTTTAGGAGAACCCTCTAGATGTGGTTCCCCCTACTCCAGGGTCTTTATTAGAAATGATCACCTTTGATTAAACGAATTCGAAGATCTCCTCGATGCTAAGTGTATACTCGCAGATGACGTTGTACCATTTGAGAAGTAACTCCAATGCGATGCGTGTGCAAGTTTTGAAATCGAAGTCCATTATGAATTAGGACTGGATGATTTGGAATGAATGCTTGAAGAAGCGTAGTGGTTAGAAATAGTTTTAACAAACCTAGGAGTCAGTATAACAAAATCCTGCTTGATATGCTTTCATGGTTAACCTTGCCTCAATTAGGACTTTTAAATGTTGTAACTTGGCCTGGTTCATGGTTTTAAGAAACAATGGATATAAGGCTCGAAATTTATTTAACCCACCCCTTTCTCCTTGATGTTCTCCAGATCCTAAGAATTCTTTTAATCCAATGGATGTGCTTTGTTTGTAAGAGAATCGGTTTTGATGTTGAGCAGAAGCCTTAGTAGAGATCCAAGCATTGATGAAAACTGTTTGTAAAGATCCAAGCATTGATGTGAAGCTTCATTGGTTTAGCAGTCACAAGATTATCCTTTGTATTTCGCCTTTGTTTTTATCCCTTATTTTTGCATGAACCAACTCCTTGAGTTTGATCCATCGGGATGCCCTAATTTTTGCCTAAGTCGTTCTTTTGTTTTCATGGAATTATCCATTTTGACTTAGCGGGCGTTTTTCTTTTGAAAGCTCCTTTTGAGATATTGATTTTTTTGGATATTGAATGTTGTGACTGCTATGTTGATTTTGATTTGCAAGCTTCGCCTTTGATACTTCCTCGATCTTGAATGATGTAATGAGGAAGAAGATTGTTGTAAATGTTATCTCCATTACTTCCTCATTCTTAGATGAATGCGAGGAAGAAGATGTGCTCGAACCTCTTGGATTGACTGATTCTCTTGACAACCAAAATACACCATTGAATTAATTGAAGTCTACCCTGCCCCTGGTTAAAATCAAGGTTTATTTGAATAGTAGAAACAAACTCCAACTCCTGGCTCGACGGGGGTAACGAGGGATTAACCTCCTTATATCTCCACTGTTTAGGAATTGAAGCAATGCCTGTACATCCTCGGCTCGGTCTTACCTTGAAAGCATATGTTTAGCTGGACTTAGTCATTTGTATTCGTCATTCTCCCTCAAGTTTGTTAATACTCCTAAATTTGAAATTGAAATTCGTAGTAGTGAGCGAATGAATTGACTCCAAAACCTGCATGGTCATCCCATTAGAATTGCTAAATCCGAAGGTATATCTTCTATCCTGAGTAGCACTTAGCGATCGTAAGGGTTGAAATTGTGAGCATGGTAAACACCTATTAATCCTAGGGATAATCTCCTTTGTAGATCCACTGACCTTATTTTACTCCTTAGTTGATGAACTTGTAGAAGTGAAGTGTAACCTCGAGTTCTCCTTGGACATGTCAAACCTGTTGGGAATAAATCGTTAGCGGTGGGTTTTCGTCGTATCGGAACTTCATGAGTTTCCTTTGACTGAACCTCTTTTGTTTTTCCTAAGGATAGTATCACCTATGACCCTTTTTCCCCTTGGTGTGGGGTTGACATTTGTCGAATTCCCTCCATCGTAGTCATGCATCTTTGTTTAGGGTATTGCCCCGGTTGGACTGACCCTTGCCCCTAGGTTATCGTAGAGCGTCCTTGTAAGTTTGATATGTTCTAAGATGAACCCCTTTATGACTAGCTACCTCTTGAGTGTATCTATGAGGGAACTTCTTTGTTGAACTAATCCTTGCTCGATGACAACCTTTACGGTATTTATGATCCTGTTACGATAGGGCATGGACATGCGGCTGGCATAGTGAAAGGCATCCTTATTCCCTTAGTAAGACTAAGATCATTCTCGATATTTTATCCTCCTTTCTCCATAGTTTATGATCCTTTGATTGTCTTCTTTACGGGTCTCGGGAAATCGGCTAGCATGGTAAGTATGGGTGCGGGCGAAGATGTAAATGTAAATGCAAATGTATGACAATGCAAAT
Organism: Vicia villosa; assembly: GCF_029867415.1. Taxonomy (NCBI): domain Eukaryota; kingdom Viridiplantae; phylum Streptophyta; class Magnoliopsida; order Fabales; family Fabaceae; genus Vicia; species Vicia villosa. Next base: position 40,752,134 of record NC_081180.1, on the reverse strand, counting down.
GCATGGATATGCGAGACTCCTTGTATTATAACTCCGTGTATGCAATGCAGACGTGTGACGTATACTCCGAGGGATAGCCTTAGAGGCGACATTAGACCCTAGCAAAATCCTGGCAAGATAGATGTTACGACACGCCAATGGAAATCCCTTAGATTAGGGAGTATGCAGAAGGTAGCGGTTGGTGACCGTTCAAGACAGTCACCAAGTCTCATGGCTATCGAGAGGCCAATCAAACGCATGCTAATGAAGTTGTCCTTCGGGGAAGGACGCGTCGTTGTGAAAACACATGGATGTAAAAGAAAATCCCTATAGGCTAGGGAATACGTAGGAGTAAGCACTGGGTGACCGTTTAAGATGATCACCGAACCGCATGGCCATCGAGAGGCCAATTGACGTATGCTAACAAAGATGTCCTTCGTATGAAGGATGCGTTTTTAGAAATATGTTGAAAGAGTATTGTGGTGTACTTTTCGCTATTATCGTATCCACAGGGATTATTGCGATATCACCGCCGTTCTATAGCCTATTTTGTCTTGAGTTATGGTTACTTTAAATTTGGGTTTGCAAAAGATCATTCAATTCTTTTAGTAGCAAAGAGTAAATTAATGAAAGTTCTAAGTTAAAGAAAATGTATCAAGATTCGATTTCATCGACCTAAATTTGTATGTCTCCTTATAAATAGATGCTTATGAACTTGCTAACGATCAATATAATTACGTATCGACACCTATATCGTCCGTGTCCGCAACGATATAGTTAGATTTACCGTATTGTTTAACCGACGATTTCTCCACCGTTTAAACAATACAAATAACGTTTTAAGAACCGATACTTAGTAAACATCAAACTCTAAATCCATGTCTGCAACTTATAGTTTGAAAGATGATTAGTTAGGTCTAGATACAAACATTGATGTCTCAAACACTTATACCAAAGAAAAAGCTTTAATAAACAAACTAAACCATCTATATTGATCATCACTTGTTCATACACATATATTCACAAGAAAAACATACAAAAGGCTAGGAAGATTACATCTTATCTTGATACAAAAGTGATTTAGCTATCCATGAGAATGGTAGCTTGCACAAGAAGTAAAGGATGAAGATCAACAAGCATAAAAGGCGATTAATCGACGATCAAAGCTTCCAATCTTCGATTCTTTGTTTGCTACAGTGCACAAGTGTTTATATTTGCTCTCAAGATTAACCAACCCTCCAAAATATCTGAAAACCCCTTTATATAGAATTCTGAATTCTGTCCAGGGCGCGACGCGCCCTCCAGCGCGCTTCGCGCCAATACACTTAAAATTATAAACCGCCCATGCGCGCGACGCGCGCAACTCTCTGCCAAGAAGCTCCAAAATATCTCGCCCAGGGCGCGACGCGCCCACATCTCCGCGCGACGCGCGCAACTCTCTGCCTGGGACTCTCTTGCAAAGCTCAAAACAAGCTCCAAACTTCCCCAAAATTGGCTAAAACCTACAAAAATCATAACTAAAACACATATTAACATAAAATGAAAGCTTAATATTATAAACTATAAATAATTATCTAAAACTTCAGGGAATTGTACGAATATCCGATAAAAACGGTCGAAAGGTGCCATTAATTAAACTAAATATAAACACAATTTGGCACCTAACAACTCTCCCCAACTTAAACTCTTGTTTGTCCTCAAACAAAACAATGATAAATTACCGGGAACACAAAATATCACAAATGAAACAACAAGGCAGAAACAAGAACAATTTAATGGTTCAAATTCCAAAAGTACACAAAGATCAATCCTTACCAGTTTTCATCAAAGTACCATGATAACAATGCTAATCCTATATACAAATTCTATGTCAGAAATTCCACAAAGCAAAAGAAGTTCAAAAATGAATCACACCTACGTATTTCTCTACTGAGAGAACAAAAATGGAGGATCCTATCACTCACCAGACAATGACGCAAACATACCGAATTAATTATAAACTCATCTAAGCATAAGATATATAAAAAGTATATAAGCATGAATCACTAAGGACTTTCAGGTTGTAGCTTGGCTTGGTTAACAAGGAAGTGTCATTTCTCAAGGCCATTGAAACAAAAGGGGTCAATTCCTAAGAGAGCATTCAAATCATGATTATATCCACACATCCTTATCAACCGATCACACAATTTTATTGCTCAAGAGTTCATCTTTTTATTTTAAAAAAACTAGCTATATACAAAGCTCTTCTCTTTTCCTTTTTTTTTTTTTTTTTTTCTTTTTCTTTTTCTCTCTTGAGCAATTTATTTATTTTCTTCTACTCACCAATACAACCAAGATCAAAATTTTATTCTCCCCAACTTGAATATTACCACCACATAATCACGAATGCTCCCTATTCTAAGGCGAAAAGGAATCAATCCTAACCACATTTCATGGTACTCTTCAAGGTTCAAAGAAAGTCATCAAGATTCAAATCAAACATCGGCAATTATAAGGCATGACATTATTCCGATTGAATCTTGGCAAAATGGCTCAAAGTGGTTAGCAAATACTCACACACTCACCGGGTAGGTTATATTTGGAAGAGAAGTTATACTCGTAGTGCAGAACAAAACGCCTTGATCACTTTCATGCTTAACACAATTTAATAACAATGCAAGATTAATCATAATAAAAACGAGTTAAAACGCACATTGCTGGTATCCAGCACAATTTATATATATACACAGTGGAAAGTCTCCTCACAACTACAGCTAGGCTAAAGTGATTCACAATTGAACTAATTTTATCCACAGAAATTAATGACAACTAATTTGTACAATTAAAAGCATCAGAATCAAAAGTACTTGATAAATAAAACGATAAAGGATGTACCTTGCGCGTACAGTTTTCAAATTATATCATCACCACTCAAATTGTGTTGCATCATCCAAATTCATCGTGGCAATAAAAATTTGTGTTCCAGCTAATTAATCATTAGGACAACTTGTCAAACCATTATTTCTAAAATATAAACACTAAACTAAAATAAACTACTTAAAAATAAATAAATGCAAAAATAAAATAAACTGAACTTATATAAAAATAAAAACCACACCAAGCGGTGTTAATTATCCAAAGGCGTAAACTTAGCCTTTCAAAATACCTCATCCACCAGGATGGAACAAAATTAAAAACAAAGACAACTAAAAACTGTTCTAATCATAAAACTAAAAAAACAATAAAACATAAAGCAATAATAATAAAAAAATCTACTCCTCATCGGAAGTCTCCGGATCATCCTGCTCCATCCCCTCCTCAGGATCTGGCCTGCCCTCAGGCCATGCAGCATAGGCCGATAAATCATCCCTGGAACCAACAGGCTGCTGCAGAGAAAGCTGCCGGATAGAATCCTGCAAAAACATAAACGCTCTCTGATGCGCCATATGCATCTGATAGTTCCAATCACTTGCATCACCATACTGTGGACCAGCAGGCGGTGCAGCAGCAACCGGAACAGCCTGAGAAGCATCGGGAAGGTCAGATGCACCAGCAGCAACACCAAAAGGACGACCTCCAGGCAAACAGTACCTGTTAGCAAAAATATCATCGATAATACCATCCATGGGGATCATCCCACCAGTTGGGAACCGGACACCAGCCTTCCTGCACAAACCCATTATTAAACCAGGAAAAATCAACCTACATTTCACCCCATCTCCATGAAGAGTCCCATTCAGGGCGACTCTTTTCAGCTCATTCGCCACAATCCTGGACACATCAATGTTATCACTATTCAGAATACCCTGAACCAAACCTGCCGTATCAATGGTGAGAGAAGAAGTGTGACTCCGTGGCCTAATGTTGTAAAGGACCACCGAAGCCACCAACTGAGCCTCCTCCGTCAACTGACTACGAGTAAAAGTCTTTGGCAGCCCAGCTTTAGTCAGAGTATAGGTGAAACCAGTCCTGCAAATCCTGTCCCTAATGCTGTCTGCATCCCAATTTCCTCTATTCAACCTGGGATGGTACTGACACTCTTCTACCAAAGCAAGAGGGTTATCCAGAAAATCAAAAATAGCCTCTTTGCTAAAATCAATGGCCTTACCTCTCACCCATGTTTTAAACGGGTAAGCTTCAGTACCTGTCCAACTGCTCGGAGGCAAGGCATTTGCATAAAACTCTCTAACAATCTCCACCTGATAGAATTGTGGTGGAGTGAACAGCTTGTCCCAGCATGTTTCAGACAAAGCAGTCCACGCCCTTTGGAAGAGGCCGTGGTCAATAGGAACCACCGTGCGCTCACTCCACACAACGCGGCTTTCAAGCTCATGGTACCTCGCCTCTTGCTCCGGACCTAGAAACCTCGTCCGATCAAACCTGCCAGCTTGTGAGGAAGATCCCTCACCAGAACCAGCCTTCTTTCTTTTCAAAAAGGGTGCCATTCCTTTGATGATGATGATTATGGGGAGACGAAAATTAGTGAGGAAAATGCAAGAATCAAAGAGCTTTGTGTGTTTTGTTCTTTTTCTTTCTTGGAACAAAGAGGAGAAAGGGCAAGAGTGGAGGCAAAACCTCCAAAAACCCTAAATCTCAATTCTGAAAACGAACCGGGTCGGGCCCAGCATGGGTGGGCCCAAACAAAATTATTTTTTTTTTCAAAAATACGTACAGCGCGCGACGCGCGCAGACTCGGCGCGACGCGCCCTCATCTCTGCCAGGAAGGGGTCTTAGAACTCACAAAGCGCGCGACGCGCGCAAATGGGTGCGACGCGCGCTACACCAGAAACAGCAGAAAAACTGCATTATTTCAGCACGCCCAAAAATACCGGTAGATCGTTTCTGGCTCGACGACAACTCAAAAATCCCACCTGCAAAAATAACACAAATACAAGTGAATATATACAACTTGGGGTGCCTCCCAAGAGCGCTTTGTTTAACGTCGGTCAGCTCGACGGTCAAAGGCAATCAAGGATCGCCAAACGATAAAACGCAAGTTTCACGATTAAAATCGCTTCCACGATACACCTTCAACCTCTGACCATTTACTACCCACTCTTGGTTTGATTTTTGGTCCTCTATCACAATAGCCCCTTGGCTTCTCACTTCTTTGACCAAAAACGGTCCGGACCATTTAGACTTCAACTTTCCCGGAAAAAGTCTTAACCGGGAATTGAAGAGTAAAACTAATTGCCCTACCTTAAAGTCCTTCATTCTAACCTTACTATCATGATAGAATTTGGTCTTTTCCTTGTAAATCGAATTGGACTTATAGGCATGCAATCTCATCTCTTCCAACTCATTAAGTTGGATTTTTCTTCTCTCTCCACACAACTTGTGGTCAAAATTCAAAAGCTTCAAGGCCCAATATGCCTTATGCTCTAGTTCTACGGGAAGGTGGCAACTTTTACCATACACCATTTGGAATGGTGTAAGACCGATCGGTGCTTTGAAAGCGGTCCGATACGCCCACAAGGTTTCATCTAACTTCATTGACCAATCCTTCCTAGAACTAGACACAGTTTTCTCAAGAATTCTCTTAATCTCTCGATTGGTCCTCTCAACTTGCCCATTTGTTTGTGGATGATATGGAGTAGCTACCTTGTGCTTGACTCCATATTGCTCCAACACTTTTTCAAGCGGAGCATTACAAAAATGAGATCCACCATCACTAATTATCACTCTTGGCGAGCCAAACCGCGAAAATATATTTTTCTTCAAAAACTTTATCACGGTCTTACCATCTGCTTTGGGTGAAGCAATCGCTTCCACCCACTTAGACACATAATCAACAGCTACCAAGATGTATTCATTTGACATTGAGGAAGGGAATGGTCCAACAAAATCAATGCCCCAACAATCGAATACCTCAACTTCTACAATACTTTGGAGGGGCATTTCCTCTCTTTTCCCTATTCCACCAGTTCTTTGACAGCTGTCGCATGAGGCAACATGGTGGTAAGCATCTTTGAACAAAGTAGGCCACCAAAATCCCGATTGAAGGACTTTTGTGGCCGTACGCAAACCATTAAAATGACCACCATAAGGCGAATTGTGGCAATGCCACAAAATGCTTTTTGCCTCCTCATCCGCGACACATCTTCTCAAAAGATTGTCACTACTCAACTTAAACAAGTGAGGATCGTCCCAAACATAAAAATTAGCATCGTTTAAAAACTTTTTTCTTTGATTCCAAGTTAGATCCTCCGGTATCCAGCCAGATGCTTTATGATTAGCCATATCTGCGAACCAGGGTCTAACTTCTTGTACCATGTACAGTTTTTCATCCGGGAATTCTTCTCTCACTTCTTTTTCATTGTTTGTCACCTCGGTATTCACTAACCGAGACAAATGATCCGCAATCAAATTTTCTGTACCTTTCTTATCTTTCACTTCAAGATCAAATTCTTGAAGCAAAAGAATCCACCGAATAAGCCTCTGTTTTGAATCAGGCTTGGTGAGAAGATATTTGATTGCGGCATGATCAGTGTAACACACAACTTTAGAACCAATGAGGTAAGGACGAAACTTTTCCAATGCAAATACAATTGCGAGCAATTCTTTTTCTGTGGTGGCATAGTTAACCTGTGCCTCATTTAAAACTTTGCTCGCATAATGTATAGCATGGAATTGCTTGTTCTTCCTTTGGCCTAAGACCGCACCAACCGCATAGTCACTAGCATCGCACATGAGTTCAAACTCAAGCGACCAATTAGGAGCGACAATTATGGGTGTGGTGGTCAAATTTGCTTTAAGTTCTAGGAAAGCTTTTAGACATGATTCATCAAAATTAAATTCCATACCTTTGTTGAGCAAATTACTCAAAGGCTTTGCGACCTTGGAGAAATCCTTGATGAATCTTCTATAGAACCCAGCATGTCCTAAGAAGCTCCTTATGCCTTTCACATTCACCGGAGGGGGAAGTTTTTCAATAACTTCAATTTTTGCCGGATCAACCTCAAGCCCCTTCGAAGAAACCTTGTGGCCAAGAACAATCCCATCCGTCACCATGAAAGTGCATTTCTCCCAGTTGAGAACCAAATTTGTTTCAATGCATCTTTCCATCACCACATCAAGGTTCTTCAAGCACAAGTCAAATGATGACCCGTACACAGAAAAATCATCCATGAACACCTCAATGCTTTTTTCGATCAAATCTGAGAAGATAGCTTGCATGCACCTTTGAAATGTTGCAGGAGCATTACATAGTCCAAATGGCATTCTTCGGTAAGCGAAAACGCCAAAAGGACATGTAAAAGCAGTTTTCTCGTGGTCCGCCGGATTCACTGATATTTGATTGTATCCCGAATAACCATCCAAGAAACAATAAAAATTTCTTCCGGCTAACCTCTCTAACATTTGATCCATAAAAGGCAATGGAAAGTGATCTTTTCTTGTGGCTTGGTTCAACCTCCTATAATCAATACACATTCGCCACCCGGTCACCGCTCTCGAAGGAATCAACTCGTTCTTCTCATTTCTCACAACTGTCAATCCACCCTTCTTAGGAACCACATGCACCGGGCTCACCCACTCACTATCGGAGATGGGATAAATCATCCCCGCCTCTAATAACTTCACAACCTCTTTTCTAACAACTTCTTTCATGGTTGGATTCAATCGCCTTTGAGGTTGTGCCACGGGCCGAAAATCATCTTCTAACATAATCTTATGCATACAATAGGCCGGACTAATACCCTTCAAGTCGGATAAAACCCATCCTATTGCTTCTTGATTCTTCGTCAACACTTCCTTCAATCGATGCTCTTCCTTGTTAGACAAACCACTATTAATGATAACCGGCTTAGTAGAATTGTCACCGAGAAACACGTATTTCAAGTGAGATGGTAACACATTTAACTCCACCTTTTGCTCTTCAACTTTAGGTTCATCCTTCAACTCTTCAATTTGAGTTTCAAATGGATCCATCTCCTCACAAGCCTCTAAGTTTCTCAAGCAATCTTCAATTTCCTTCTCTTGATCTTTGGTGAGAACTTCGAGAGCTTCCATTAAAGTCTTCTCAAGAGGATTCGACAAGTACATTTGATTTTCCACTTTCATAATAGCCCTTTCGGTAGCATCGATTCTAAAACAATCATCCTCATCATTAGGATGCTTGATGGCTTCAAAGAGATCAAGACATAATTCTTCATCTTGGTACCTTAATTTCATTAAGCCATCATCAATGTCGATCATCATTCGGGCCGTCTTCATAAAAGGCCTTCCTAAGATCAATGGAATCTCAGGATCTTCTTCCATGTCTATAACGATAAAATCAACAGGATACCAAAATTTGTCAACCTTGACAAGCAAGTCTTCCGCAACTCCATGAGGGTGAGCTGTGGATTTATCTGCTAATGATAACGTCATTCTTGTCGGCTTCAAATCATTGATTCCTAATCTTCTCACCATAGACAATGGGATCAAATTAATGCTAGAACCGGTATCTACCAAACCTTTGCCTATGTGAACATTTCCAATAGACACCGGTAAGGTTACCCGCCCAGGATCATTTGATTTTATCGGAGTATTGCGTTGAATTAACGCATTACAACAAGAGCTCACCGTTACTACCTCCGGATCCAAGAATCTTCTCTTCTTCGTGATGATGTCTTTGATGAATTTTGCATACATCGGCATTTGCTCTAATGCTTCGGAAAAAGGAACATTGATTTGCAACTTGCTAAAAATGTCCAAGAACCGAGCATAGTGCTTTGCATCTTCTTTCTTTGACGGACCGGGAGGGTAAGGTAATTTCTTCACTTGTATAGAATCATCCACCTTCTTCTTTCCCTTTTCACTCACACTCAATTTTTTTCTCTCTTTTTCTACAACTTTCTCAAGAGTTTCTTTTTCCACTAATTCTTTCTCTTTCTCATTTTCAACTAAATCACCCTCAACATTTTTTTCTACTTCAATCACCCTATCTTTTTCACTCTCAACAATTTCCTCCTCAACTATCTCTCCTACACCCATATCAATATTTCTACCGCTACGAGTTAGAATATGAATGAAGTTTCTTTGGAAGAGCTTATCAGTGCCTTGAGAAGCCATGAAATAGAGCTGGACGCAAACGAGCCTCAGAAGAAAGGTAAGTCTATTGCATTAAAATCTAATGTTAAAAAAATGCACTAACGCTTTTCAGGCTAGAGAAGAAGATCCTGAAGAATCAGAATCTGAAGAAGAAGATGAACTGTCCATGATCTCCAGAAGGGTAAACCAACTCTGGAAGAGCAAGCAAAGGAAGTTCAGAGGCTTCAGAAGCTCAAAGAGATTTGAACGAGGAGAATCTTCTGGTGACAGAAGATCTGACAAGAAGAAGGCTGTCTGCTATGAGTGCAATGAGCCTGGACATTACAAGAACGAGTGTCCAAAACTTCAGAAGGAGAATCCCAAGAAGAAGTTTCATAAGAAGAAAGGTCTTATGGCAACATGGGATGATTCTGAATCAGAATCAGAATCAAACTCTGAAGGAGAGCAGGCCAACTTCACGTTGATGGCTACAGAAGATGATGAATCAGAATCTACATCAGAATCAGATTCTGAAGAGGTATTTTCTGAACTATCTAGAGAAGAGTTAGTTTCCAGTTTAACAGAACTTCTGGAACTCAAGGCTCATCTTAGTATCAAATACAAAAAGCTGAAGAAGCAGTTTGAATTTGAAACTAAGAAGCTGGAAGTGGAAAATTCTGAACTGAAGGAAAAAGTTTTAAATCTATCCAAAGATAGTGGATCTCCTTCTGAAACAGAAAAATCCATTCCTAGCATGAATCATATTCTGAAAGAATATGACTCGAGCTTCAGAAAGTTCTTATCTAGAAGTATTGGCAGAAGTCATCTTGCTTCTATGATGTATGGTGTTTCTGGAAACAGAAGGTTTGGTTTTGGCTATGAGGGTGATACCTCACATAAATTTGAACCTACTGATGATCTGAAGATCACATACAAGCCATTGTATGATCAGTTCAAATATGGCCATGCACATGATATTAGGCTCACTTCACATGTACAGAAGTTTAACACTGTTCACACCAAGAAGCTTGTGACACATCCTAAGAAATATCATGCTGACAAACCTAAAGAATATCATGCTGTTCCTCCTGTTAAATATTTTGCTAAACCCAAGTTCAATCAGAACTTGAGGAGAACTAACAAGAAAGGACCCAAGAAATTGTGGGTACCTAAGGAGAAGATAATTTCTGTTGCAGATATCCTTGGCGGCAAAGAGGACAAAAAGCAAAATGTCATGGTACCTGGACTCTGGGTGCTCGCGACACATGACGGGAAGAAGGTCTACATTCCAAGACCTGGTGCTTAAACCAGGTGGAGAAGTCAAGTTTGGAGGAGATCAGAAGGGCAAAATCATTGGCTCTGGAACCATAAGTCTTGGTAACTCTCCTTCCATAACTAATGTACTTCTTGTTGAAGGATTAACGCATAACTTATTGTCCATAAGTCAATTAAGTGACAATGGTTATGACATAATCTTTAATCAAAAGTCTTGCAAGGTTGTAAGTCAGAAGGATGGCTCAATCCTATTTACAGGCAAGAGAAAGAACAACATCTATAAGATTGATCTTTCTGATCTTAAGAATCAGAAGGTGACTTGTCTTATGTCTGTTTCTGAGGAGCAATGGGTCTGGCACAGAAGATTAGGTCATGCTAGTTTGAGAAAGATTTCTCAGATTAACAAACTAAATCTGGTCAGAGGACTCCCAAATCTGAAATTCAAATCAGATGCTCTTTGTGAAGCATGTCAGAAGGGCAAGTTCTCCAGACCTGCATTCAAGTCTAAGAATGTTGTTTCTACCTCAAGGCCGTTAGAACTCTTGCACATTGATCTATTTGGCCCAGTCAAAACAGAATCTGTCAGAGGGAAGAAATATGGATTAGTCATCGTTGATGATTATAGCCGCTGGACATGGGTAAAGTTCTTGAAACACAAGGATGAGTCTCATTCAGTGTTCTTTGAATTCTGCACTCAGATCCAATCTGAGAAAGAGTGTAAAATCCTAAAGGTTAGAAGTGATCATGGTGGTGAATTTGAGAACAAATTCTTTGAGGAGTTCTTCAAAGAAAATGGTATTGCCCATGATTTCTCTTGCCCTAGAACTCCACAGCAAAATGGAGTTGTAGAGCGAAAGAATAAGACTCTACAAGAAATGGCCAGAACCATGATCAATGAAACCAATATGGCTAAGCATTTCTGGGCAGAAGCAATAAACACTGCGTGTTATATTCAGAATAGAATCTCTATAAGACCTATTCTAAATAAGACTCCTTATGAATTGTGGAAGAACAGAAAGCCCAACATTTCATATTTCCATCCTTTTGGATGTGTATGCTTTATTCTGAATACTAAAGATCATCTTGGTAAGTTTGATTCTAAAGCACAAAAGTGTTTCCTTATTGGATATTCTGAACGCTCTAAAGGCTACAGAGTATACAATACTGAAACATTGATTGTAGAAGAATCAATCAATATCAGGTTTGATGATAAGCTTGGTCTTGAAAAACCAAAGCAGTTTGAGAATTTTGCAGATTGTGATATTGATATATCAGAAGCAGTAGAACCAAGAAGCAAAGCTGCAGAAGCTGGCAGTTTCAGAAGCAATGGATCAGAAGATCAAGTTGCTGCATCTTTAGAGAATCTCAAGATTTCTGAAGAGCCAACAGTCAGAAGATCACCTAGACTTGCCTCAGCTCATTCAGAAGATGTGATCCTTGGGAAGAAAGATGATCCCATCAGAACAAGGGCATTCCTTAAGAACAATGCAGAATGTCAATTAGGTCTTGTTTCTTTGATCGAGCCAACTTCTGTTGATCAAGCTCTAGAAGATCCAGACTGGATAATTGCCATGCAAGAAGAACTCAATCAGTTTACAAGGAATGATGTATGGGACCTGGTTCCTAGACCAAAAGGATTTAACATCATTGGCACTAAGTGGGTATTCAGAAACAAGCTAAGCGAGAAGGGAGAAGTGGTAAGAAACAAAGCCAGACTGGTTGCTCAAGGTTATAGTCAGCAAGAAGGGATTGACTACACAGAAACCTTTGCACCAGTGGCCAGGTTAGAATCTATTCGTCTATTAATTTCTTTTGCCACTCAACACAACATCACTCTTTATCAGATGGATGTTAAGAGTGCCTTCTTAAATGGTTACATAGATGAAGAAGTTTATGTCCATCAACCTCCTGGTTTTGAAGACTCCATGTCTCCAAATCATGTTTTTAAATTAAAGAAATCATTATACGGATTGAAACAAGCTTCTAGAGCTTGGTATGAACGTTTGAGTTCTTTCCTTCTGGAAAATGGTTTCACTAGAGGAGAAGTGGACACTACTCTCTTCTGTAAAACATTTAAAAAGGATATTTTAATTTGTCAAATATATGTTGATGATATTATCTTTGGAACATCTAATGCTACACTTGGAAAGGAGTTTGCTGAGTCTATGCAGGCTGAGTTTGAGATGAGCATGATGGGTGAACTCAAGTATTTCCTTGGGATTCAAATCAATCAAACATCAGAAGGAACCTATGTTCATCAAACGAAGTATATGAAAGAACTTCTGAAGAAGTTTAATCTTTCTGAAAGCAAAGAAGCCAAAACTCCTATGCATCCAACATGTGTCCTAGGTAAGGATGAGGTAAGTAAGAAGGTAGATCAGAAGTTGTACAGAGGTATGATTGGATCTCTTCTATACCTAACTGCTTCTAGACCTGACATTCTCTTCAGTGTTTGTTTGTGTGCTAGATTCCAATCAGATCTGAGAGAATCTCATTTAACTGCGGTTAAGAGAATTCTGAGGTATCTGAAAGGTACTACTAATGTTGGTTTAGTTTACAGAAGATCCAAAGATTACAACTTAGTAGGATTCTGTGATGCTGACTATGCTGGAGATAGAATTGAAAGAAAGAGTACTTCTGGAAGTTGTCAATTTCTTGGAAGTCATCTGATCTCATGGTACAGCAAGAAGCAAGCTACAATTGCCCTCTCAACTACAGAAGTAGAATATGTTGCTGCAGGTTGTAGCACACAAATGCTCTGGATGAGAAGTCAGCTAGAAGATTATCAGATATATGAGAGTAACATTCCTATCTTCTGTGATAATACTTCTGCTATATGTTTATCTAAGAATCCTATCTTACATTCAAAAGCTAAACATATTGAGATTAAACATCATTTCATAAGGGACTATGTTCAGAAGGGTGTTATATCTTTAAACTTTGTGGATACAGACCATCAATGGGCTGATATCTTTACAAAACCCCTTGCTGAAGATAGGTTTAAGTTCATTTTGAAGAATATCAGTATGGATTTATGCCTAGAATGAGAAGATGAAAAGATATTATGTATGAGTATCTTCTGAAATGAGATTGGATTAGTCTTTTATAAGAAGTTCTGATTGTAATCAATTAGAAGTAGTGATTCTGTTATTACTAACGTTTCATTGTCTAAGTTGACTCAGAATCTCTTTAAAAGTAAAACAGCTGTAACTGGCTATCCAGAAGGTAAACACGTGTTCACTATTTCTGGACAAGCGTGCGTGCAGTTGAGGGGACGCCTACTTAGGTAACTGTGCTAATCACTTCTTTTGTCATTATTATCTCTCCTCACGTCATGTAACATTAAATGCTATCCATCATTTCCTTTTATTTCGTTTTCTTTTAATATTCTTCAAACGTTTCTTTTCCCTCTTATATTTCTCTCTCTTGCATTCAGTTTCTTTTTCGCCCTCTCTCTCTTTGCATTCATATCATAAACCCTAGCAGTTTTCACTATCTGCAACTTCATCATGAATCCCTCGTCAAGTTCTGCAAATCAAGAAACTGATCGTAAACAAAAGAGAAAGGCAACTGATGAACCAGAAATCAAACCAAAAAGAGTAAGGATCACCTATGACCCTCTCAAATTGAACCCGTTTGAAGCTATGATGTCTGGAAACTACTCTAGACGTGTGTATCAACCTCTTGACGGTATCCCTCAATCACCTTCCTCTTCACAAACATCCACAACCTCTTCCTCTTCATTCATCCCTCTGGAACCACCGTCTTCACCATCTGATATCTCCTCTCCTTCAACCCATCCCTCAGATATATCCTCATCTCTCTCACACCCTTTTCCCACCAGAACACCTAACCCCTACAGTGTTGTGTTTCCCGATTCCAGGTTCACTGTCAACCCTCCAACACCTACCACTCAATCATTTCTAGAGCTTTTACATTCTGATGTAAATAGCTGGTTGGAGATTCTGGGCGCTGCTCACCTTAACCATCTGGATGAGTATGCTACTTGCAACCTCTGGGATGCATTTCGTCAGGATTTTCTGGTTAGGGCTACGGACGTCCAGAGAAGGATCATGTCTGACGCACTTGGTGTTTGTGGTCGTCTCTTGGAAGCTGGTGAAAGCAACTATCACCATCTCACCAGGAACAGAAGAGTTCTTGAAGAGAGGATACCTGCAGATGAGATGGAAGAAGAAGAAAATCTCTGCAGAGACATTGTGGTTTGGAGACCATGGTACCCTGTGCTGACTGGAGATTTTCAGTGGTTGTTTGATTGGTTCAGAATGAACCCTTCTGAAAGTGCTCCTCACATGGTCTTTCCAGAAGTGGTTTATCCTGCTGAAGTTGCTGGTCCTACTCCTCCAACAAACCTAGCAGCTATTCTTCAGGCGTTGGAAGTTGGAGCTTCTGTGTTGCCTGAACCAGAATATGCTGAGGCTGCTCCTGAGTCAGACTCAGATGTTGAGATGGAAGGTACAGAAGCTGAAGACCTCCCAGAAGATCATCCTGCTGAGATTGCTGTCCCTGTTGGCAGAAATTCTGGTGCTTCTTCTTCTGGTGTAACCTCAGCTCTGATGGAGACCTTGGAAGCTCTACATCAGAATCAAGCTTTGCTGGCTTCTCGTTTGGACACGCAAGAAGCAGCCAATGCTGAGTTTCGCTCCTTCATGGCAAGGCAAACTGCAAGCACTAACGGGGTTCATGACATTCTGGCGCAGATTTTGTCTAAGCTAGGGTCTTAGTCTTCGGTCTTTGTAGTTTTCTTTCCTTGTTGCATCTGTTTTCTGCATACATCTTTTGTAATCCTGCTTGTTTAAATCAATGAAAAGTTTAATTTTGTTTCTTTCCTTTGTCATTTTCTACATCTGAATCTTTTATAATCTTTTTTGATGTTATGACAAAAAGGGGGAGAAAATATATGATAAATGATCTGATTAATATTATCAGTTACCGGGTAAAAAGGCCCCACATTACTAACAGAACTTGCAAAGTTCTATGTTTTTAAGTTGTGTTGTTGCAGGAATTGAAGATTCTCTTTAAAGATCAACATAAGAAGCAACAAGATGAATCAAGCTCTTGGATTCTTGAAGCAAGCTGAGTGCTATGAAGCTTCAGAATCAGAAGCAAGAAGGAAGAATGTTCAGATATTCTGATGATAGAATATGATCTGATTCTGAATGTCTATTTGTTCTAATACATTCTATATGGCTTATATGGCTCTGATACATATTATGTGTTCTGAAACATATTTTATGTTCTGATTCATTCATGCTGACTTTTGTCGTTTAGTTTTGTTCTGTAACATTTCAGGATGTAGAGATGCTCTGATGAAGCTCTGGTACATTCAGCAATGTTCTGATACAATCTAGCATGAAGTAATGTAAGAAGAAATTCAAGCTCTGAAGTTGTCCGCTGGAAGCAAGAGTCAGAAGCTGTGAATGTTCTGAAGATCAAAGAAATTCAAGTTCTGAAGTTGTCCGATGGAAGCAGGAATCAGAAGCTGTGAATGTTCTGAAGATCAAAGAAATTCAAGTTCTGAAGCTGTCCAAATGGAAGCAGGAATCAGAAGCTGTGAATGTTCTGAGGATCTAAAGAAATTCAATGTTCTGAAGCTGTCCTATGGAAGCAGAAATCATAAGTCATGAATGTTCTGTAGATCAAGCACTGTGAACGTCTCTACTGAAATACTCAGGGAAGTCTTTTATTATTACAATTCTTCTAGTATTAGTTTCAGGGGGAGACTGTTAATCTCAGGGGGAGACATATTCACATGCTTATGCTATAGCTGTGTAAATTGTCTTTAGCCGTCTGCTTTTTCTGATCGCAAATTCATATCATTTATATATGTTTTTGTCATCATCAAAAAGGGGGAGATTGTTAGAACAAGATTTGTTCTGATCAATATTCTTAGTTTTGATGATAACAAGGATATGAATTTTGTGTGAGATAATGTGGTACTCTAATACATTGCAATTTCCCTTTTAGGAAATATATAAAGAGTATGCACAAATCAGCGCTCAGAAGCTTTGTCTCAGAAGGTTCAGCATGCAACATCAGAACATGGTCTGGCAAGACATCAGAAGATGGTCAAGGCAGAATCAGAACATTGGTCTATGGAAGCATCAGAAGAACTTGAGATCAGAAGCAGAAGCACTGAAGTTCTCATGGTATCACGCTCAGAAGCACTTCAAGGTCAGAAGAAAAGAAGATGCTATGCACCAAGCTGTTTGACTCTGATGATATTCAAACGTTGTATACACAAACATCAGATCAGAAGAAAGTACAGGTGGCAGGCTACGCTGACTGATAAAAGGAACGTTGGAAGCTATTAAAGGCAACGTCAGTAGACACAGCGTGAACAAGGCTCGAGGTAGTTGACAAAAACGTGAAACATTAAATGCAATGCTGTACGGAATACGCAAAGCATTAAATGCTCCCAACGGTCATCTTCTCGAAGTGCCTATAAATATGAAGTTCTGATGAGAAGCAAGGTTAACGAATCCTGACCGAATCTGCTGATAATTAACTTGCTGAAACGCTGTTCAAATCAAAGCTCAGAAACTTCATCTTCATCAAAGCTCACTACATTGCTATTGTAATATATTAGGGAGATTAAGCTTAAACGTTAAGAGAAATATCACTGTTGTGATTATAGCTTTTCAGAAGCATTGTAATACTCTTAGAATTGATTACATTAATTTGTAAGTAACTAGAGTGATCAAGTGTTGATCAGGATACTCTAGGAAGTCTTAGCTTGTGTCTAAGCAGTTGTAATTAGAGTGATCACGTGGTGGTCAGGATACTCTAAGAAAGTCTTAGCTTGTGTCTAAGCATTTGTTCCTAGAGTGATCAGGTTGTGATCAGGATACTCTAGAAGACTTAGTCGTGGGCTAAGTGGAAAACCATTGTAATCTGTTGCGATTAGTGGATTAAATCCTCAGGTGAGGTAAATCACTCCGTGGGGGTGGACTGGAGTAGTTTAGTTAACAACGAACCAGGATAAAAATAACTGTGCAATTTGTTTTTATCGATCAAGTTTTTAAGACTACACTTATTCAAACCCCCCTTTCTAAGTGTTTTTCTATCCTTCAGATTCTTGATGCTATCATTATCTCTGCTTTCAGTAGCATATACAATTTTCATGCTTTGAATGCATCCCATTTTTAATTGGGTGTTTGTTCCGAAAATTGGAAAAAAAATTCAACACTTGCAATCTATCAGTAAAGACTTTTAGGAATATTTTGAGATGGATTGCAAAAGCTGAAAAAATATTTTGTTCAATGTAGAAGAACATTTTTTATTTTCTAATTTTGCAATCCATTCTAAATAAATGATGCATTCAATAGTGGGCGACTACAAATAAGATAGCATTAGGGTAAAATCTGTTCGACGAGTGTTTTATAGTAAAATATGATTATTTTATCCCTCAGATTATCAAAGAAACCGAAGGATTAAACCATTTATTTCACAGTTGTTAACAAATAAAAACATAAAGTGCATTAGCTGGAATTCAATGCATGTCCTGAATAGTATATCACCTCGGTTTTTAAAACAACCGATGGCAACAAGTTGTTTTTTTAATATATATATATATATATATATATATATATATATATATATATATATATATATATATATATATATATATATATATATATATATATATATGGCGCGTCTTGGAATAAAACCTCGGTTTTTTCTGGATGACGTGAAAGCTTCGTCATGAAAAGTGTTATTTGTTGTAGTGTTGTGGATTTAATTAGGGGCACCAAGAAAAGCGAAGATTTGCTAAAGATGAAGATTAAGTTTATGTCTTATTTTTTTGGTTTGTGTATGGTATTTGTATTGTTACGTCTGTTTTAATTAGTTGCAACACATGTACTAAAATGAAGCACTCAAATGGTTGTATGTATTGTATGATGTAATGATGAAACTGTGATGAATTGACATAATTTCGATGTACTCAAATGAAGTAACTTTTTTAGTTTGCATTGTATGATGTAATTTATCTGTACTCAAATTGTTACTTTTAATAAATGAGAATTGAGATTAAACCGAAAACATAACCTGTAATGTATTATTGACATAATTTCGAGACATAACCTGTGATGTTAACTAGGCCCGTTTTGACATTATTTTGAGATAACCTGTATTTTGACATAATTTAGAAACATAATATGTGCTTGTTTTGACATAACAGGGTTTTTGACATAATCTTGACATAACCTAGAATTTAACCTGTTTTGACATAATCTAGTTTCAACCTATTTTGACATAACCTGTAATCTTAATATAACTTGTAATTCAACCTGTTTTAACATAATATGTAATTCAACCAATTTTTACATAATTTCTCTGTACTTGTTTTGACATAATTAGTTCCATAACCTTGTTTTGCAACATAACTACAACTCAACATAACTTCAATTACATATATTGTAATAGTTGTTACATAATTTGTAATTCAATATGTAATTCAACACCACCATTGCAATTCATAAGTGCATAAAAGCCTAATTGTTTAGTTATTACAAAAAAAACATAACAGCGGCATAACAACTTAATTCTTTGTTCATATCAGTAACATAACAAAAAACACGACCTTAAATGTTTGGTCATTACAAAAAACATAACAGCCACATAACAACAACATAAACAACAACAAGTAACATAAACAGAAACATAACTGCAATAAAAGTAACTATTTTTATGTTGGTGGCGGTGCTTGCGACCCTCCTTCTATAATTGTTTGTCCCGCCCCTTTATTTGAATTATCACCCTTTTCGCCTTTTTATTGTCACCTTTAGCAATCGCTCTCTCCGCGGCTCTCTTTCCTTTACAATTAACCTCAACATTTTCTTCTCCACCATTAACCTCCCCAAAATAACATCTTCAATATTAACTTCTTCAACTTTGTGTTCAACATAAATGTCAATGACTTTAAATTCTCTAACATCTTCCATGAACCTTAACACATCGTTGCCATTATTCAAAGGCCGAAGTCCACAACAAAAAGAAAGGTTAGGATTCCAATACCATAAACACTTTATCCCTCACCTTTAATCAATTCTTCAATTTGCATATAGGGCATTAAGTCCACATCCCAATCCCATTTCATTTAAGAAACAAGTGTTAGAACAAGAATTGTTCTGATCAATAATCTTAGTTTTGATGATAACAATGTAT
Source organism: Vicia villosa (assembly GCF_029867415.1). Lineage (NCBI taxonomy): Eukaryota > Viridiplantae > Streptophyta > Magnoliopsida > Fabales > Fabaceae > Vicia > Vicia villosa. The sequence goes on along the minus strand of NC_081180.1, from coordinate 40,732,703 downwards.
ATGAATTTTGCTCAAGATAATGTGGTACTCTAATCCTATGCAATTTCCTTTTCAGGAAATATATAAAGAGTATGCACAAATCAGCGCTAAGAAGCTTTGACTCAGAAGGTTCAGTATGCAACTTCAGCACATGGTCTGGCAAGACATCAGAAGATGGTCAAGCAGAATCAGAACATGGTCTATTAGAAGCATCAGAGGAACTTGAGTTCAGAAGCAGAAGCACTGAAGTCATGGAATCACGCTCAGAAGCATATCAAGATCAGAAGATCAGAAGATGCTCTGCACCAAGCTGTTTGTACTCTGATGATTTTCAACATAATATTTACAAAGAACAAATCAGAATCAAGTACTAGATGGCAGGCTACGCTGACTGACAAAAGGAACGTTAGAAGCTATTAAAGGCAATGTCAGTAGTCACAGCAAAATCAAGGCTCGAGGTAGTTGACAAAACAGTGAAACATTAAATGCAATGCTGTACGGAATACGCAAAGCATTAAATTCTCCCAACGGTCATCTTCTCAAAACGCCTATAAATATGAAGTTCTGATGAGAAGCAAGGTTACGAATTTTGGACGCACTTTGAACGAATTCTGAACTATCTCTGATACTATCTTGCTGTTCACTTCAAAAGCTATCAAACTTCATCTTCAATCTCACTACATTATTGTTGTAATACTTTAGTGAGTCTAAGCTTAAATCTGTAAGAGAAATATCACAGTTTGTGATTATCGCTTTTAAGAAGCAATTGTAATACTCTTAGAATTTGTTTACATTAAATTGTAAAGGACTAGAGTGATCGGGTTGTGATCAGTATACTCTAGAGAAGTCTTAGAAGGTCTCTAAGCAGTTGTTCCTAGAGTGATCAAGTTGTGATCAGAAGACTCTAGAAGACTTAGAAGTTGTCTAAGTGGAAAACCATTGTAATCTCGTGTGATTAGTGGATTAAATCCTCAGTTGAGGTAAATCACCTTGTATAGGGTGGACTGGAGTAGTTTAGTTAACAACGAACCAGGATAAAAATACTTGTGCAAATTATTTTTATCTTACGAGTTTTTGAAACTACACTTATTCAAACCCCCCCCTTTCTAAGTGTTTTTCTATCCTTCAATTGGCATCAGAGCGCCGGTTCTAAGGTGCAAGCACTTAACCGTGTTTAGAAAAGATTCAGGAAGAGAAAAACATTAAGTCAAGATGGTTGAGACTCCACCACCTTCATCTACATCTACATCTGGCTCAGCTGAGCAATACAATGGTAATGGTAACAATGGTTACACTAGACCACCAATATTCGATGGTGAAAACTTTGAATATTGGAAAGATAAATTGGAAAGTTACTTTCTTGGTCTGGATGCTGATCTATGGGATCTTCTGTTGGATGGTTACAATCATCCTGTTAAAGCTACTGGTGTAAGGCTCACGAGAAACGAAATGACTGATGATCAAAAGAAAGATTTCAAAAATCATCACAAATGCAGGACTGTTTTGCTGAATGCTATCTCTCATGCTGAGTATGAGAAGATATCTAACAGGGAAACGGCCCATGACATATATGAGTCCTTGAAAATGACTCATGAAGGAAATGCTTAAGTTAAGGAGACCAAAGCTCTTGCACTAATCCAGAAGTACGAAGCCTTCAAGATGGAGGATGATGAAGACATTGAGAAGATGTTTTCAAGATTTCAAACTCTGACTGCTGGATTAAGAGTTCTGGACAAAGGCTACACCAAAGATGATCATGTAAAGAAGATCATCAGAAGCTTGCCCAGAAGATGGGGCCCAATGGTAACTGCATTCAAGATTGCGAAGAATCTGAATGAAGTTTCTTTGGAAGAGCTGATCAGTGCCCTGAGGAGTCATGAGATTGAACTTGACGCAAATGAACCTCAGAAGAAAGGTAAGTCTGTTGCATTAAAATCTAATTTTAAAAAATGCACTAACGCTTTTCAGGCTGAAGAAGAAGATTCTGAAGAATCAGAATCAGAAGAAGAAGAAGAAGAAGAAGATGAACTGTCCATGATTTCCAGAAGAGTCAATCAACTCTGGAAAAGCAAGCAAAGGAAGTTCAGGAGCCTCAAAAGCTCAAAGAAGCCTGAAAGAGGAGAATCTTCTGGAGGCAGAAGATATGACAAGAAAAAGGTTGTGTGCTATGAGTGCAATGAGCCAGGACACTTCAAAAGTGAGTGCCCAAAACTTCAGAAGGAAAATCCCAAGAAGAAATTTCATAAGAAGAAAGGTCTTATGGCAACGTGGGATGATTCAGAATCAGAATCAGACTCTGAAGATGAGCAGGCAAATCTGGCACTAATGGCCACAATGGATGATGGATCAGAATCTACATCAGAATCAGATTCTGAAGAGGTATTTTCTGAACTATCTAGAGAAGAGTTAGTTTCCAGTCTAACAGAACTTCTGGAACTCAAGTCTCAGATTAGTATCAAATACAAGAAGCTGAAAAAGCTATTTGAATTTGAAACTAAGAAGCTTGAAGTGGAGAATTCTGAACTGAAGGAAAAAGTTTTAAATTTATCCAAAAATACTGGATCTCCTTCTCTCTCTGAAAAATCTACTCCAAGTCTGAACAATATTCTGAAAGAATATGACTTAAGTTTCAGAAAGTTTTTATCTAGAAGTATTGGCAGAAGTCAACTTGCTTCTATGATATATGCTGTGTCAGGAAACAAAAGAGCTGGCATTGGTTATGAGGGTGAAATCCCATACAAGCTTGAATCTGTGGATGATATGAAAATATCATACAAGCCTCTGTATAACCAATTTAAATTTGGCCACTCCCATGATATTAGGCACACATCACATGCTCAAAGTTTTCACATAACACACACCAAGAAGCATGTGACAAAACCTAAGAAATATCATGGAACTCAGAACATAAACTATCATTCTGTTCCTCCTATTTCCTATAATGCTAAACCCAAGTTCAATCAGAACTTGAGGAAAACTAACAAGAAAGTACCCAAGAAGATGTGGGTACCTAAGGAAAAGATTATTCCTATTGCAGATATCCTTGGCTGCAAAGAAGGAAAAGCACAACATGTCATGGTACCTGGACTCTGGGTGCTCGCGACACATGACAGGAAGAAGGTCTATGTTCCAAGACCTGGTGCTTAAATCTGCTGGAGAAGTGAAGTTTGGAGGAGATCAGAAGGGCAAAATTATTGGCTCAGGAACTATAAAGTCTGGTAACTCTCCTTCTATTTCTAATGTTCTTCTAGTAGATGGATTAGCTCATAACTTATTGTCCATAAGTCAATTAAGTGACAATGGTTATGACATAATCTTTAATCAAAAGTCTTGCAAGGCTGTAAGTCAGAAGGATGGCTCAATCCTATTTACAGGCAAGAGAAAGAACAACATTTATAAGACAGATCTTCAGGATCTTAAGAATCAAAAGGTGACTTGTCTTATGTCTGTTTCTGAAGAGCCATGGGTCTGGCACAGGAGATTAGGACATGCTAGTTTGAGAAAGATTTCTCAGATTAACAAACTAAATCTTGTCAGAGGACTCCCTAATCTGAAATACAAATCAGATGCTCTTTGTGAAGCATGTCAGAAGGGCAAGTTCTCCAAACCTGCATTCAAGTCTAAGAATGTTGTCTCTTCCTCAAGGCCGTTAGAACTTTTGCACATTGATCTGTTTTGCCCAGTCAAAATAGCATCTGTCAAAGGGAAGAAATATGGATTAGTCATCGTTGATGATTATAGCCGCTGGACATGGGTAAAGTTCTTGAAACACAAGGATGAGTCTCATTTAGTGTTCTTTGAATTCTGCACTCAGACCCAAACTGAGAAGGAGTGTAAAATCATAAAGGTCAGAAGTGATCATGGTGGTGAATTTAAGAACAAATTCTTTGAGGAGTTCTTCAAAGAAAATGGTATTGCCCATGATTTCTCTTGTCCTAGAACTCCACAACAAAATGGAGTTGTAGAACGAAAGAATAGGACTCTACAAGAAATGGCCAGAACCATGATCAACGAAACCAATATGGCTAAGCACTTCTGGGCAGAAGCAATAAACACTGCATGTTATATTCAGAATAGAATCTCTATAAGACCTATTCTAAATAAGACTCCTTATGAATTGTGGAAGAACAGAAAGCCCAACATTTCATATTTTCATCCTTTTGGATGTGTTTGTTTTATTCTGAACACTAAAGATCATCTTGGTAAGTTTGATTCTAAGGCACAAAAGTGTTTCCTTCTTAGATATTCTGAACGCTCTAAAGGCTACAGAGTATACAATACTGAAACATTGATTGTAGAAGAATCAATCAATATCAGGTTTGATGATAAGCTTGGTCTTGAAAAGCCAAAGCAGTTTGAGAATTTTGCAGATATTGATATTGATATCTCAGAAGTTGAAGAACCAAGAAGAAAAGTTTCAGAAGCTGAAAACCAAAGCAGCAAAGAATCAGAAGATCAAATTGCTGCATCCTTGGAAAATCTGAGAATTTCTGAAGAACCAACTATCAGAAGATCATCTAGACTCACATCTGCTCACTCAGAAGATGTCATTATTGGAAAGAAAGATGATCCAATAAGAACCAGAGCGTTCTTAAAAAGTGAGAATCAGAATCTGCTCTCAGAAGCTAAAAACTAAGAGTCTTGTTGTCATCAGCATCTGAAAGCAAGACGACAGCTGTAATCTGGTACCTTCTGGCTGTAAACTCGTGTTGGCTACAGGTAAAAGCGTGCATCTGAAGGGACGTCTTCCTAGGTAACTGTGTAAATCGTTTCAGAAGTCACTCTCTCACCTAACGTCATTCCTCATTAAATGCAATTGATTTTATTTGATTTTGTAACTGTTCACTGTCATAAAATGCATTACATTGTCTTTTCAAATCCGTGTCTATAAATTCATTTCAAATTCTTTTAGGGTTTCTTTTCGCTCTCTTTTCATTTTCCTTTGTGTATGCATTTCTGCAATCTTTTCTCTCTTTTCTCTAACCCTAAGCGAAAACCAAGTTCTTGTTCTTCTCTCAAAGTTGCTCAAATGGCTGCCTCATCATCTCTCAATGCTGGTCCCTCTGCACCCATTCATCCTCGCGAAGGAGAACAACCGTTGGTTCCGGTCATCACTTGCTCAATCCCTAAAGACAAGTTGGAAGTTATCTGTGAACTCATGGTTGATTTTGACAGTATTGAAGAACATGAGTTTCGTCTTAAGGAGGACATGATTTTTCAGGGATGGACATCACTTTTTGCTGAGTTCTGTGGTCCTACTTACCCAGATTTAGTGAAGGAATTCTGGATTCATGTCGTCGTCACTCCTACCTCCATCCTATCCTTTGTTCATGGAAAATTTGTGGTAGTAACAGAAGCAATTCTGAGAATGATGTTTGATCTCAGAACCGCTGAAGGAGCATTTGAACTTAATAAAAGAGAAGACTGGGATGACGTTCTATCCACTCTCTATGATGGAGGAAAATACAACAAGCCTGTTAAAGATTTGAAGCTCATTTATCCAATCTGGACAAAGATTCTCTTGGGGTGTTTCTATCACAGGAAATCAACCCACTCTGCTGATTATGTGAACAAGGAGCAACAATACATTCTGTATTATATTGCTACCCAGAAGAAAGTTGATGTTATTCACATCATTTTCAAACACATGTGTAAGGCTGTGAAAGAATCTAGGGATACTTTCAAATCGAAAAAGAGCTACATCATTCCGTTTGGAAGAATCTTTACAAATCTTCTGGTCCACTCCAAGATTGTGGAAAGTCTGGAATTAGAAGGAACCATTAAAGATCTTGCAGTTTGCTCAGGAAGCTGCTTGAATGCTCTTACCTTGAGAAAGATGAATGTAATCAGTTCTGTAAAGAACGCTCCTAAGCCTCTTTCTGGAGTTGAAGACAGAAGGGATCCTATTCTTGCTGAATTTGAATCCTTCTTCAGAAATGAGATTCCAGAAGTTAGGACAAGGTATCTAAACTCTCTCAATGAAGAAGCTGTCCAAACTGTCCCTGAAAAAGGCAAAAGGAAAAGAGCTCCTTCTTCAAAAGCTGCTGACTTAGAAGAAGTCCCTGAACCTGCTCAGAAAGCTGCTGTCAACAAAGAAAGAAGGACTAAAAGGAAGCTTGACCGTTCCTCTGGTAGTCAGGATAAAGAAGTTCTTACAGAAGTTGTTCCTGTAGCTACTGACAGTTCTGCTACACTTGAAGCTATAGCTGAATCAGAAGTAGCGTCTGAGAAAACAGCAGAAAAGGAAGAAGATGTTGCTGTTGAGAAAAAGAAAAAGAAAAAGGCATCTAAAGTTGTTGTTGTTCAAAAAGTTGCTGAGAAGAAGAAGAGAAGAAGAATGATTGTGACTGATAGTGAGGAGGAAGAAGTTGCCTCAGAAGCTGTAGAAAAGGAAGAAGACAGTCGAATGGCTGCCAGAAGAAAAGAAATTGCTTCTGGAAAAGCAAAGGTAGTGGAAGAGAAGAAATCCAAGAAGCAGAAGCGCCGTGAAGCTGAACTTGCTGCTCTTCAGAATGTTTCTAAAGGTATTGTCTTCTCTGAATCTGTTTCTGCACCTGCTTATCAATCAGAAATTGCACCAATATTTGTTGCCCCTCCTTCTGAACCTCTAAACCAACCAGAAATAGTCCCATCAGAATCACCCATTCTTGTCCATGCTCTCATTCCTCCCTCTCCTTCTCAAATAAACACTGTATCTGACCAAGTCATTGAACCCACTGTTCTTGACATACAACCCCTCCAAACTGTCATTCCTCTCACAACATCTTCACCCTCGTCTCTATCTCCTCCTTCTGAAAATAATGAACCCATTCCCTCCACCTCACTAAATAATTTTTCAGAAACCGTAGAAAATTTCCTTTTTCCACTTAACCGTGATCCGCAGCCCTACTCCATACTTAAATCAGATTTTGGTCTACACAAAATCAAACCTCGTCGTCCCTACAGTATTGGTGTACGCTTTACAATTGTAAAGCAGCTTGTAGACAGAGGTGTGGAAGTCCTTCGTGCAGCTCATCATGGTGGAATAGATGATGAAGCAATGCGAAAGATCTGGCGGTCCTTTAGATTCATGTCTGATGTTGCCTTTAAAGCCCTTCAGGAGTCTTGTGAATATCTTGCTCCAAAACCTAAAAGGTTTCTAAGGGATGCTGAAGATTTTTGGTTTACTAGTTGTAGTGGCCGATTCTGCTTTGAAGAGAAAAAAATTCATTGATGAGCTTGAATTAGCAAGGCTCCTTGCAGAACTGGAAGCGAATCCCTGCAGAACTCTTGTGGTCTGGCGACCAAAGTTCATGGTTCTGACTGGTGACTTTCAGGGGATGTTCAATTGGTTCAGAATGAACCCTTCTGAAAGTGCTCCTGATATGGACTTTCCAGTAGTGGTCTATCCTGCAGCTGCAGCTGGTCCTCCTTCTCCAACAAATCTTGCAACCATTCTTCAAGCCCTGGAAGATGGAAATTCTGATTTCCCAGAACCAGAATATGCTGAAGCTATTTCTGAGTCTGACTCAGATGTAGAGATGGAAGATGCTGAAGAGATTGACTGTTCTCATTCAGAAGATCATCCTGCTGAGAATGTGGTGGTACATTCTGATGATCTCCCTGAAGAGACTACCATGGAAGCAGCAGTGGAGAATGCTATGCCAGTCAACAGAAGACTGGAAGTTTCTTCTTCTAGTGAACCCTCCTATCTGGTGCGGACTTTGGAGGCCATGTAGAAGAATCAAAATGACCTGGCTTCTCGTCTGGATAGGCAAGATGAGACCAATGCAGAGTTCAGAGCCTTCATGGCAAGGCAGACTGAGAGCAACAATGGGATCCATGAGACACTAGCCAAGATTTTGTCAAAGCTAGGGTCTTAGTCTTTGTGTCTTAGTTGTTTTCTGTTTGTTTGTTGCATCTGTTTTCTGCATAACTCTTGTACTTCTGCTTATTTTATCATTGACTATTTGTTTCTCTTTCCATTTGTCCTGTGGTTACATCTGAATCTTTTACATTCTTTTTGATGTTATGACAAAAAGGGGGAGAAATAGTGATAAATGATTTGATTTATATTAGCAGTTGCTGGGAAGAAAGCCCCCACATTTCTAACAGAAGCTACAAGCTTCATATGTTTCTAAGTTGTGTTGTTGCAGGAATTGAAGATTCAAGATCAATAAGCAACAAGATGAATCAAGTTCTTGGATTCTTGAAGCAAGCTGAGTGCTATGAAGCTTCAGAATCAGAAGCAAGAAGGAAGAATGTTCAGATATTCTGATGATAGAATATGTTCTGATACATTCTATATGGCTTATATGGCTCTGATACATATTATGTGTTCTGAAACATATTTTATGTTCTGATTCATTCATGCTGACTTTTGTCGTTTAGTTTTGTTCTGTAACATTTCAGGATGTAGAGATGCTCTGATGATGCTCTGGTACATTCAACAATGTTCTGATACAATCTAGCATGAAGTGATGTAAGAAGAAATTCAAGCTCTGAAGCTGTCCGCTGGAAGCAAAAATCAGAAGCTGTGAATGTTCTGAGGATCAAAGAAATTCAAGTTCTGAAGCTGTCCGATGGAAGCAGGAATCAGAAGCTGTGAATGTTCTGAGGATCTAAAGAAATTCAAGTTCTGAAGCTGTCCGATGGAAGCAGGAATCAGAAGCTGTGAATGTTCTGAGGATCTAAAGAAATTCAATGTTCTGAAGCTGTCCTATGGAAGCAGAAATCAGAAGCAGTGAATGTTCTGAAGTTCAAGCATATGTGAACGTCTCTACTGAAATACTCAGGGAAGTCTTTTATTTATAAAATTCTTCTAGTATTAATTTCAGGGGGAGATTATTCATCTCAGGAGGAGATTGTTAATCTCAGGGGGAGACACATTCACATTATGTTTATATGCTTATGCTATAACTGTGTAATTGTCTTTTGCCGTCTGTTATTCTGATTGCAAATTCATATCATTTATATATGTTTTTGTCATCATCAAAAAGGGGGAGATTGTTAGAACAAGAATTGTTCTGATCAATAATCTTAGTTTTGATGATAACAATGTATATGAATTTTGCTCAAGATAATGTGGTACTCTAATCCTATGCAATTTCCTTTTCAGGAAATATATAAAGAGTATGCACAAATCAGCGCTAAGAAGCTTTGACTCAAAAGGTTCACTATGCAACTTCAGCACATGGTCTGCCAAGACATCAGAAGATGGTCAAGCAGAATCAGAACATGGTCTATTAGAAGCATCAGAGGAACTTGAGTTCAGAAGCAGAAGCACTGAAGTCATGGAATCACGCTCAGAAGCATATCAAGATCAGAAGATCAGAAGATGCTCTGCACCAAGCTGTTTGTACTCTGATGATTTTCAACGTAGTATTTACAAAGAACAAATCAGAATCAAGTACTAGATGTCAGGCTACGCTGACAGACAAAAGGAACGTTAGAAGCTATTAAAGGCAATGTCAGTAGTCACAGCAAAAGCAAGGCTCGAGGTAGTTGACAAAACAGTGAAACATTAAATGCAATGCTGTACGGAATACGCAAAGCATTAAATGCTCCCAACGGTCATCTTCTCAAAACGCCTATAAATATGAAGTTCTAATGAGAAGCAAGGTTACGAATTTTGGACGCACTTTGAACGAATTCTGAACTATCTCTGATACTATCTTGCTGTTCACTTCAAAAGCTATCAAACTTCATCTTCAATCTCACTACATTACTGTTGTAATACTTTAGTGAGTCTAAGCTTAAATCTGTAAGAGAAATATCACAGTTTGTGATTATCGCTTTTAAGAAGCAATTGTAATACTCTTAGAATTTGTTTACATTAAATTGTAAAGGACTAGAGTGATCGGGTTGTGATCAGTATACTTTAGAGAAGTCTTAGAAGGTCTCTAAGCAGTTGTTCCTAGAGTGATCAAGTTGTGATCAGAAGACTCTAGAAGACTTAGAAGTTGTCTAAGTGGAAAACCATTGTAATCTCGTGTGATTAGTGGATTAAATCCTCAGTTGAGGTAAATCACCTTGTATAGGGTGGACTGCAGTAGTTTAGTTAACAACGAACCAGGATAAAAATACTTGTGCAAATTATTTTTATCTTACGAGTTTTTGAAACTACACTTATTCAAACCCCCCCTTTCTAAGTGTTTTTCTATCCTTCAACAAGCACTTTAACATACAACTTCACTTGATTATGTAATAAATGTCCTTGATGGTGTACTCTAAGTCTAACAACCTGGGTATCGTATGGCCTACGACAAAACAAAACCAAATCACTAACATTATCAATTTACGGACCACAATATTAACATAATGATCAGTGCATTTTGATGCACATTCCTCTATGTTTGAACTTATACATTTCCATGGTTTGCTTGTTTTATTTTTATATTTTATAATTTTTTAATATTTTAATTTATTTTATTGTTATTTAATTTTCGTACTTATTTTTCAGCTTTAGCAGTCTACACGAAAACGATCATAACTCGAGCTCCGGGAATCCGATCAACGTGTTCTAATAATCGTCGGAAAGCTAAGAGAAAGAGCTACAATTCTCGTGTTGGAGTCAAAGTCAGATTCGGAACGCATATTTTCCAGAATTGCGTTTGAAGTTGCAACAATAGTTTTTTATTTAGTTTGGGTCATTTGTATTGGGCTGGGTTATGTATTTGACCCAATTGAGCTGTAAACCGTTTGGTTCTCTCTAGTACCTAGGTTTTCCCGTACAATGGAGAACTCACATATTTTACTATTCACGAATTTTATTTTCTTCCGCTGAAAAGAACCGTAATGGAGAACTAATTCCTCGGAGCTGATCTATTGTATTCAGGTTCCAATCTTTGAGATTATTATAATGTTCAATTGAATTTCGATTTCCTTTCAAGTTCTTCCTATAAATCGTTTGCTTAATTCGTATTCAATCGTTTGCTTAATTTGATTGTTGTTATAGGATAGAGATTGATAAATTCGATCTATTGCGTTCCTTAATTTATAATCGCTTTTTAACTTTGCTTAATTGTTAATTCGCGTAATCTCTAACCGAATGCTTAATTCGACCAACAAGAATATAATTGAAATAATATCTTTCGCGCTTGTTTGATTGATGTTGTAATCGTATGGGATTGAGAATCCGTTAGGGAATTGAACATATAGTAATCGATGATGAGTAGGAACCCGAATCAGTAGAGCGGCTTATTTTATAATCACTTATTTTAATCACTTATTTGCTCTATTGTTCATAAATCGATCTAAAACCAAAAACCCCCAATTAGATTTCTATTAGTTAATATCAAAACAAGAATCCTTGTGATACGATACTCGAGTTGTCGTTACCGTAACTATATTTCAAAATCACTCGTTTTTGACCCGTGTGCGGCAGCGGATCAAATTGGTGCCGTTGTCGGGGATTCTTGTCGATTTAGCCAATAGTATAGTTTTAGGTATTCTTTGTTTTGTTTTTCTGAATTTTTGTGTTATTAATTTGCATTTTATGCGTTTTCGCTTTCGGAAGCCCGACCGGGTCCGAAAAACCTGGTTTTCTAAAAAATCGTGTCCGATTACAACTCTTTTTTGCCTACTGGGACCAGAAAAATCGTGGGATCATTACTCCCTTACTCTATGAGAGTTAAGGGATTTTGCCCTCAATTTCCCAAATTCATCGTTTTTCTATTTTTAATGAATTTTTTAGTGTTTTCATATAGTCGAAAAATTCCAAAAAAAGTCTCAAAATTCTTATTTCATCTAAGTAGATTAAATTTCGTGTTTTTATATTTTTTTGAACTTATTTTAACCGTGTTCCTTCATTCTATTTGTTTATGGCTGTTATAGGATATTGTTGGCATTTTCGCATGTGTTGCTGCATTGCTTAATTGATTTTGATTCTGAACTTGATTTTGATAACATGGTTGATCAAAGAACACTAAGGCAGCTAGCTGCATTTGATGTTAATTATAATGGTTTATATATTGAATATGCTGATGTTGTTGTTCCCTTTGAGTTGAAATCTGGTTTAATACACTTGTTGCCACATAAGCATCTGAAGGAATTCCAGATTGTTTGTTCTACACCATTGAGACCTAAAGGAATAACAGAAGACCATATCAAGCTGAGAGTCTTCCCGTTCTCACTTCAAGGTGCTGCAAAAGATTGGTTATACTACCTTGATCCGAATTCTGTTACAAGCTGGAATGATCTCAAAAAAGTGTTCTTAGAAAGATTCTTCCCTCCCCAAGTTACCACTTTTGCATCTTCCAGACCTTCACTAGAGGACCTTGTCAAGCAAATGGCTATGAATAATCTCCAATTTCAGCAACAAACAGATTCTATTATTCAGAATTTGCAGACACAGGTTGGACAACTTGTAACTTCAATGAATTCCATGCAAGCTCAAGGATCAAACCATCTACTTGCCCAAAAAGTAGTGAATCCAAAAAGTCCTAATGTAAGTGCGATTTCCTTGAGTTTCGAAAAGAGTGTTGAACCGGTTGAACCAGCACCAGAAAAAAATAAAGAGTGGTTAAGTCCATTCCTAAACTTGATTATGAAATTGTTGATGACACTTATAATGATTTGTTTGCAGCTGTCAATTTTCCATATTTTTCTAGTTTTGATGATGTTTACTCATGTTCTGATTGTACTAACTCTAACCTTTGTGTTGTATGTGCTGAGATTGATGCTGCCTTGCAGGGTGACATTTTTCCTACAGGTGAAGTTGTCGATGAAGTTGTTTATGCAGTTGAACTTGAAATCTCGGCTGCCCAAAACACATCATCCGTTGAACAACCACCTTCTTTAGAGTCTGAACTACTTCTTGAAGATTTAAATTATTCATCAAAGAATGAATTTGAGAATGAAGAGAAATTATTGAAGAAACATAAGAATGGAATTGGATGAAATTTGATCGACATTCTTGATACTATTCCATCATGTAATGTGAATAAGATCTCACTTTCAAATGAAGAAAAATTAGTGAGGCAGCCCTTTCAATGATTGATCTTTGATGTTGTGAAAAATGACATCACCTTCATGTGCGCATTCAACACTTTTACTTTTCGGAGATTGTTCTTTGATCCTGGAATAAAAGACGAAGGCACTAAAATAAATTTCAAGGTCAATGTACATCGTATTAGGCTATTCCATGAGAGCCTTACCTTGGAAGGAGAGATTGTAAAGAGCCTTCACTAGCAAAGGTTGTTTATGCGATTACATATCCTCCTTGAATACTCGGGTGTGTTATTTCCTTTCTCTCACTCTTACTTTATATTTGAGTTCTTTTCATTGAGGACAATGCTTGTTTTAAGTGTGGGGGAGGGAATCATTTATTTTCTTTGCTTTTGTTCTTTGTTTTATTGTTTTGTTTTCTTGTTTTGTGTTTTCAGTTAAAAAAGTGCATCTTTTTAAAAGTTTTGGGTTATAGATTAATTTGAGGTTAGTTGTGGAGACGTGGGAAAAGTTCACAAGATCGGTATTGTTTTAACACCATAGGTCTCCTGAGTATGGAGATTATTTTGAATACTTGTTATGACATAGCCTTAAATTCTTATTCTCTAATAGCTCTTGAGTAGTTTATCTTTGCAGTCAGCACCATCTCACACATGCTCTACGTAAGAAAGCCGATGAAAATAAGTGAGTGATCCAAGTTTTATTTGAAAGAAAAAAAAGGAATGCATCTTCTAAGTTTGGCGACCCTCACCCGGTCACTTAACCCAACGGTTATAGAACCTACAAAAAAAACATGATTTCAAGACCCGTTGTTAGTTGGTTCAGAGGTTTCTGGTGTTGAACTTGGTATGGAGGATTACGGTCCGATCCCTCGCAACTACAATTGGGGAATAAAAAGGGTATACCACTTAGTTACCAGAATCCCATGCAAAAAGGATCAGAGTCACTAACCGGTAGCCTTACTATGAGAGTGTGGGGATAACAGGCTTAATGTGATTGCGCCAGAATGAAAAAGAGTAAAAAGGAGGATGAGTAAGTTGGCTTTGGCATAATACATGATTCGAAGTGATTTGTGTGTTCAGGAGGTTTATGTCTGCATAATTGCGGATTTGTGTTCCTACGATATCCTTAGTGTGTGAGATTAGTTTTTATATTTTATAATTTTTTTATATTTTAATTTATTTTATTGTTATTTAATTTTCGTACTTATTTTTCAGCTTTAGCAGTCTGCACGAAAACGATCATAACTCGAGCTCCGGGAATCCAATCGACGCGTTCTAATAATCGTCGGAAAGTTAAGAGAAAGAGCTACAATTCTCGTGTTGGAGTCAAAGTCAGATTCGGAACGCATATTTTCCAGAATTGCGTTTGAAGTTGCAGCAATAGTTTTTTATTTAGTTTGGGTCATTTGTATTGGGCTGGGTTATGTATTTGACCCAATTGAGCTGTAAACCGTTTGGTTCTCTCTAGTACCTAGGTTTTCCCGTACAATGGAGAAATCACGTATTTTACTATTCACGAATTTTATTTTCTTCCGCTGAAAAGAACCGTAATGGAGAACTAATTCCTCGGAGCTGATCTATTGTATTCAGGTTCCAATCTTTGAGATTATTATAATGTTCAATTGAATTTCGATTTCCTTTCAAGTTCTTCCTATAAATCGTTTGCTTAATTCGTATTCAATCGTTTGCTTAATTCGATTGTTGTTATAGGATAGAGATTGATAAATTTGATCTATTGTGTTCCTTAATTTATAATCGCTTTTTAACTTTGCTTAATTGTTAATTCGCGTAATCTCTAACCGAATGCTTAATTCGGCCAACAAGAATATAATTGAAATAATATCTTTCGCGCTTGTTTGATTGATGTTGTAATCGTATGGGATTGAGAATCCGTTAGGGAATTGAACATATAGTAATCGATGATGCGTAGGAACCCGAATCAGTAGAGCGACTTATTTTATAATCACTTTTGCTCTATTGTTCATAAATCGATCTAAAACCAAAAACCCCCAATTAGATTTCTATTAGTTAATATCAAAACAAGAATCCTTGCGATACAATTCTCGAGTTGTCGTTACCGTAACTATATTTCAAAATCACTTGTTTTTGACCCGTGTGCGACAGCGGATCACATAACAGGGACCATAACATTAACAAAACAGGGACCACAATACATTAACACTTTAGGGAACACAACATAAACCAACCACATAACTCAAAACCTGTAACAGACCACAACATTAATAAGACGAGAAATCAGGGACCGCAACATTAACAAAGCACAAACATAAATAAATGTTCAGAATGAGCCAAGGATACAATTAAGGTAAGCAACTTAATCAAAATATATGAAAACGAGTTGGGTGAATCAGTGATGAGCGACCATACATACCTCGAAACCTAAGTTGGGTTTACCATTTCATAGATGAGCGACGAAAGCGATTTGAGCGATTTCAGAAAACGAGTACGCTATCGATTTCATAAAGCGCACTTAGGGTTCATGTTCTGGTTTTGAACTGCAAGAGAGGAAGAGAGTGTATGAAGAATATTTTTCCTTTTTTGATTTTTAATTAGAATAGGGGAATGGTAAGGGTTTTTAAATTTTTTTATATAATTATTGAAAATGAATTACAAAAAACATTAATTAATATCAAATAAAAAATTAATTAGATTAATTTTAAAATGACTTGTCATTGACACATCAGCAAATATAGCACCACATCATTAAAAATAACTCCCAAATTGGAGAGGGGACTAAAATCAAACATAAAACTTGAAAAAAGGAACAAAATCGTGATTTTTAAAATAGGGTGATCAAAACTAAAAAAAAAAGACAAAATAGAAAGATCAAAGTTGCAATTAAGCCAATAATGTTTAATCTAAAGCAACTTGTCATTATTGTGGTGATAAAGGTCACATTAAGCCTTTTTGCCATGTTAGGAATATCAAAGTTCCTAATGGTATTATAACATGTATACCTAAGTGCTCTTTTACTAACCTTCCAGAACCTACTAGATGAATACCTAAATTACATGCTTGATTTCTTATAAGATAGTTTTGCCTCCGCAAAAAGGATGTGGTTTCTAATAACTGATGCTCAAGACATATGACGAGAGATGCTTCGATGTTCATCAAGTTAGATCACAAGGAATATAGTCACGTCACTCGTGAAGACAACAATAAAGGTAAAATTTTAGGAGAAGGTGTTGTAGGAAATTCCTCCACAATCAACATAGATCATGTTTTATTGGTTAAATGGCTTACACAACTTATTAAGCGCTAATAAATTATGTGGAAATGGGTATTCAATTATTTTTTGATATATTGAGTTGCCTAATTGAACATAATGCTAGTCAGAGTCTTTTGTTTAAAGATCCTAGAGTTGATAATATATGTTTGCTAGACCCAATTGATGAGTCAAGGTAAGGTAATAAATGTTTGGTCATCAAGAATGAAGATTAATGGTTATGATAGAGACGTATAGGACACATACACTTTCACTTGATAAATAGGATAATATCCAAAAATTTAGTAGTTAATCTACCTAACATAAATTTTTTAAAAGATAAGCTTTGTGATGCTTCCTAATTGAAAAAGCAAACGAGGACTTCTTTTAAACTTAAAATTTTACTTCAACTTTAAAATTTCTCGAGTTTCTCCATCTAAATATTTTTGAACCTTAAAAAACAAAGAGTATAGATGATAACTATCATGACTTTAGATTTTAAACAATCACATAAATAACATTAAACATTATATCTATATCCATATTATTTAAATATTATGTATATGAATCTTCTCGTTTATATTTTATTCAACATTTACTTTTTTATATTATTTAAGAGAAATTCTCAATGCACCCCTTGAATCTCTTAGCTATCTGACGAAATTTCAATTATGCCCTTACTTTCGTAGATACACATTCGGAAGCACCTTTTTTTAAAAAAGAAATAGTTTTTTTCGTAGGTACATCTACGGAAGCATTAAAAGATATAGTGAATGTTAAATTCAAAATATTTCAGTGTAGTAAATCTTCCGCAGATATATCTACGTACGGAAGGTGTTAAAAACAGAGTGTTCCATAGATGTACCTACAGAACATTCTGCTATATTTTAAATTAGTGTTATTTCACTCTAAAACTCCAATACTTTTAACATCAAAATATAGTACATCAAGGTAGTGTAATGTAAAGGCAATGGTATATAGTACACAAAACTAATATGTCGTATAAATCATCCAAATAGTGTCATACATAATAAAAAAAGTACATAAATGTAATCAAAATACAGACATCAATAAAGTCACAGGAATCACTACTGTGTGTGCCGCACAACATCCTCCTTTACCCTTCCTCTGGCTCCGTCTTTGCATCCACGTCCTCTACTAGTTACTCTACCTCTACTGTCAAGAGCCCCACCGGTCCTGGCACGATTTAAACGATACAAAAATGCCCTTTCTGCCACCCCCATGATACCATCCAGTACACGCCTATGATCAGACCCATAAGGAAAGAAACCATCGGCAATGCATGCCCGCACCATGTCAAGTATCTCACGATAGCAAGACAACACATCCTGAGTGTGGTCCAACTGAGGCTGATGAGTCTGCAAGATCTCCTCATGGGCTGGTCTAGGTGGTGATCCCAAAGCAGTGGGGATCATGTTTGTATGTGACACCATGAAGTACCAAGTGATGTACCTGTCTGTGCAACTCAAGTCTCTCTTTGATCTGGTCGCCCGAGCCTCGTCAGGAACTAGCTCCCAGTCTCCAAAGACCTCATCTATCTGCCGACGGGTCATCAAGATAGGGGCAGAGACAAAAGGGCCGCGAGGGATCTTCTGGTAGTACCCAAACTGCCGCATGCTGAACTCCGAAAGATAACGACCAGTGATGGTCGAGCTAGAAGCCAACCATCCAAAATATAGGGCAATGTCATCCACAGAACTGTCTCACGGTGAGCAGCATAACAGTCGTATTGGATGTCCTCTGTAGTGTAACTCGGTGAACTGACTTTTATTTTAATAAGCAACAATGTTGCGGTGAGCATGAGTCGCCACCGACTTTTATTTTGTCCAATGTTAGGAAAGGTAAAAAGTACAGAAAAAGACCTTATTTGAGAGAAAACGGGCTCGGGGAGTAAGTTATGAAAAGGGAAGGTGCAAGCACCCTTTTCATCCGTAGTTATCTACGGGCTCTTAACTTGCTTAGCTCATGTTTGTTTGTTTTGAGTTGAAAAGAAATATAAGGACTTTAGCGTAAATGCGTAGCCTTAGTTTTTTGAAATAGTCGTGAAAAGATGTCTTTTATTGAGCTAGGCAGGTTAAGAGAACTACCCTAGTTAACTGGTCTTTTTCTGTAATTTTTAAAGTTCCTAGGATTATCCATACTATGTAGAAGTAGGAAATCCTTTATATTGGACGTGCGGGTCATCGAAGGGTCATCGAGGTCGTTGAAGGCAACATGATAGAGGTACCCTTAGCAATTTCGAAGGGACGATCGTCACTTTTTCGTAGGCAACAATCGAGGGTCATCGAGGGACTTAGTGACGATTTTATATCGAGGGACCTTTGCTAATGGGTACCTCTACATTTCGAGGGACGCGACCTTATAATCGAAGGCAACCGAAGAGGAGCGTACCCTAGGGGTGAGTGAGTGCAAGTGTGTTAGATTCAAATACTTATCTTTGAAATTAAGTTAACTATGTTTAGTTTTAGTCTTTCCATACAATCCTATTAGCATACATCTAACAATTAATATTTGTGCAGAAAATAAAGTGCGGAAAGGTAAAGGTTCCTACGCTATTACATCGCTTCAGGGAGGGGATTACAAATTGCCAATCGGGGAGAAAAAATTATTACAAACCAAAAAAAATAAATATTAAAGCGGAAATTAACATATATAAATGTACAGAATTTAGTAGTTAATGTCCATAAGAAAGTCCAAAACCATAGGAGTGGTACCTCACAAAACAAAGCAAATGTTAGTAATCAAATATTAATCAAGAAATTAATAACAAATATCTAAACAAACTATAAATTCTAAAGAGAGATTAACATGAACTAATATTTATTTTTTGGTATTTTTAATATGAAAATAAAATCTAAACATAAAATATATTTTTGTATATATTTTTTTTAATAGGGAAAATAAATTCTAACTATATCTAAGCTCTAATAATATTTTTTGTATTTTATATATCACAACATTTTTTTTGGTATTTTTGTTATAGAAACATGTTTCAATCAATTAAAAATAAGTATTAAATAAAACTAATCAATCACATAAAATGGGCTAAAAAAAACAGTAAAAATGGAGGGTGCATGGTAAGGAATTCGCTGGGCTTCTAACTGCAGGCCCAAAGCGAATCCATAGCAGCAAGGAGGGAGTGGTCCGCCTGATAGAGGGTGTAAAGAGCAAATCGATGGACTATCTGGAGCAGGCCCATTCAAACCAATCCATAATAATTCTAAAATTAAACAGATAATGTTAGGAAATAAAAATAAACAAAAATGATGCAATTGACATAACAAAAATATTAAAAACACAATGACTTTTTCAAACAAAACTATGGCCACTGAATTGATGACACGTGGCAAGTTATTTGTTGAAAACAAAAAATGAAATTAGATTCCATTTCCCAACTCCTCTTTCTCTCACCACGTTAATCTTCTTCTTCTTTTAACAAGAACCACCATTTTTCTCTTTTCTCCTTCAATATAAAACAAATGTCAAAACTCCACAAAAAAGAAAAGAATAAATGAAAAAATAAAAACAATACCGAAACAAAACGATGACGGCGAAGAGCGTGGACACGGTCTTTGGTGGAGATTCCGGCGCCGTTTTGGTGAACGACCTGAGGGTGCGCGACACTGGCGACATCGCGGTGGCGCGCGTGATCTGAGCAGTCGGATCCGTGACACGGTGTTGGTCGCGAAAAGGGCTGCGGTGTTTGTCATCGGGTGCGTGGTGAACCGAACAACCAGTTGTGCGTTTCGGAGCAGATCCGATTGAAAGGATTTTTGCGACACCGAAAGCTTCGATCCAATCGATTCAGTGATTGTTTAGATCCACATTATTTTTCTTTATTTTCTCTGCAAAATAACTTAGATAGGATACTACACAAATTTATTATGGATTTTGATTCAAGTTATGATTAGATGGAAAAAAGTTTGTTAATGGTTAATTGATGAAATAGAGAAAGTTTGTATTGTGTTCATTGCATACGTTATTGTTTTATATGATGTTATTATTTTGTTGGAATTATATTTAAATGGAAATGGTAAAAGTGTGGTAGTTAGAAGTTAGTGTGAGGGAGATTGATGATATGATAATGCTAAGATGTGTGTATGTATTTTTTTTGTGAGAAATTATGTGTAATAAAAAAAATGGGTTGGGGACTATGGAACTGTTATGTACGTGAATAGTGTAAGTAAAAAAAAATATTGTTAGTCTGTGAGTGTACGTCTCTGAGGGGAATAGTATATGATAGGTTAGTTTTATAGTGTACAAATTTTGACCTAGAATTAAAAAAGGTAAAAACAAAGATAATAAAAACTTTAATTGAAATTGATTGAGAATTATTAAATAACAAATTTGACTATAAAACTTTCTTTTTTTGGGATTTTTCAATATTTTATGTTTTTTTTGTTGATTTTTTGGCTAAAAAAGCATAAAAAGTAAAAATTGATTATTTTTTTAAAAAAACTATTTAATTAATACGAAAATCAAAATTAAAATGGTAAAAAAATGTTTTTTTTTTAATGTTTTTTTTTAATATAAATGAGAGGACATTTTTTTTTTATGTTTTTTTTTAATATAAATGAGAGTAAAATTAAAACTATAGAAACAAATAAAAAATGTAAGAAGTGGGAGTCGAACCCGAGACCTTGTACCTACAAACCTTACTTCCTTACCAATTGTGCTATATTATTTATTTGAAATAAAAAGCCAATTGAAGTATATGAAGCATCAATAAGCATTTTGCTATTTATTAAAATATAATAATTTAAGAGTAAACTATTATATTTTAAAATAGACTTTAAATCGAATATTTATAAAATTCAGGATGTCAATGTAAATGAACCCGAGATTTTATAAAAATCCAATTTTGAAAAATAGTTTTGAATTTTTGAAAAGTGTGGGCAAATTTTGGGGTATGACAGCTGCCCCTGTTCAATCTTCTTAAACCTGAGGATGTAGATTGGCTTGTGTGCCTATCGGAATCTGAAGGTGGAAGAGGATTGAACACTAGAATACCCAGAAATTTGCCCTTGTTGATGGAGGGACTTTTGTATGAGATGGGCTTAAAGATGCCATCCGGAGGTTGACAGAGAACTGTCTGAGATGGCTTAGAGATGCCACCTAACTGAGATGATTGTCAGCAACCTGGGGGGTCATGCTTCCCATGGCGCGTATATGATAGATCTTCAGAATGTTTGGGGTTCAAGCTTCCAAACGTATATCTGGAATAGAGATTCATAGATGTTCGGGGTTCGAGCTTCCGAAACATCTACCATAGAATTCAGATCAATCGGGGTTCAGGCTTCCGAAACATATCTGCCGTAGATTTCAGAACATCCGGGGTTCATGCTTCCGGAACGTTTCTGTCGTAGATTTCAGATTATCCGGGGTTCAAGCTTCCGGAACATATCTGTTGTAGAATTCAGATCATTCGGGGTTCAAGCTTCCGAAACATATCTGCCGTAGATTTCAGAACATCCGGGGTTCATGCTTCCGGAACGTTTCTGTCGTAGATTTCAGATCATTCGGGGTTCAAGCTTTCGAAACATATCTGCCGTAGATTTCAGAACATCCGGGGTTCATGCTTCCGGAACGTTTCTGTCGTAGATTTCAGATTATCCGGGGTTCAAGCTTCCGGAACATATCTGTTGTAGAATTCAGATCATTCGGGGTTCAAGCTTCCGGAACGTTTCTGTCGTAGATTTCAGATTATCCGGGGTTCAAGCTTCCGGAACATATCTGTTGTAGAATTCAGATCATTCGGGGTTCAAGCTTCCGAAACATATCTGCCGTAGATTTTAGAACATCCGGGGTTCATGCTCCCGGAACGTTTCTGTCGTAGATTTCAGATTATCCGGGGTTCAAGCTTCCGGAACATATCTGTTGAGAATCTGGGGTTCAAGCTTCCAGACTGTATATTTTATAGAAATTGGTTTTGTAAATGATATTTTCATGACCGGTTGGTCGACCTGAAAGGAAAAGTTAGCTTTTGTGCAATGTCATGATGCATGTAATGTATTGTATGTTTTTTGAAATGAATGAGAGTGCTATGCAGATGCCATGAAATGTATGATGTATGAATGCTAACAGCAAATTGTAGCGGTATTTGGCGGGGAAAATAAATCCCTGATTGTTCAGCGCCTTTGAGAGATTATTTGAATCTCGACTTGACTGCCCCAGATGAATTGGACAATAACATGTCATGCCCCTTGTACATATTGGTGTTTTAACCAAATGAGTCATTCGTAGGAAATATTTCTGCTTTTGACGTGCTTTTGAAGCGACTCTGTCTGTCTGGAGGACTTCCTGAGATTTGTGCTGTTATAAGCAACTTGGCCCAATATCATGAGTTTAAGGAACAATGCCCCTGATTGATCTGGGTCGGAGGTAGTTTCAACTATGCTTGGGTGAATTCTCCTGGTTGTTCAGCAGTTTTGAGAGATCCCTTGAATCTTGACCTCATTGCCCCAGATTGACTGAACTATTACTCAACGGAGTATCCAACTGCTTTTGTGCCCCTGAGGGTGATCAGAATTTGAGATATTCTCACTTGAACTCAACGGAGTTCTGAAGACAACTTGTCCCTTGAAAGGATTAAAATTTTCATCTGCAGTTCATGATGGAAGCTTTCCTGGTGTCAACCACTTGTTCATATGCAAAGAATGTTTAGTATGAGAAATATAATTCTAATGCAAAGTTCATGTTTGTCTTGAAGTTTAAAAAAGAAATTTTTGAAAGGATGTCAAAACATCGATTATTTTATGAAAGGTGATGTGATACCAACTCAAACGTTTTTAGAAAAACTCTTTGGAGTCAGTTTACCGTATTCTCGTTACAGTATGCTTTCGAATTAACCCTGACTCAATTAGGACTTTTATAGGTTGTAACGTGGTCAGGTTCACGGTTTTTTAGAAGAAAGGATTTTTAGGCTCAAAATTTTATTGGTGCCCACCCCCTTCGTAATGTTCTTCAACCTAAGTTCAGTTAACTTGACGCGAGCATTCATCCTTCAAGAGGAGCTTGAGACGATTGAGAAATCAATTAGGTATTTGGACATGGCAGTCACTTTACCTTTCATATTTTGTGTCTGATCACACGACTTGTTCTTTGAATTTATAGTCACACGACTTTGCCCTTTTGTTGAGGATCTCTTTTTTGTTTCCCTAACTTTTGCCTGGACAAATTCTTTTTATTTTGATGTCCAGCGGGATGCCCTAATTTTTGCCTAAGTCGCTGGTTTTCAAGTTCGTTGACTTAGCGGGCTTTCTTTTCTCTCTTTTTTTTTTTTTGAACAAGTCGTATGAGACGTCTTCAATTTATTATCATTGGAAAGATTGTGACTGCGTCATTTCTTGGTTGACGAGGGATAGTCGTTGTTGTACCGTCATATTTTGACCTCCTATTGTGCGAGAGATGACCATTGCGGTCTCGACTTTTTCTCAACCTTTTGAAGGATAACCATTTTTGTTTCCTTAGGTGCGAGCTCCTCCTGAATTTTGAACACCCAATCAGGTTAACTGAACACTACCCTGCCCCTAGGTTAAATTGAGGGTTTTTTCGTATAGAAAAGAAACTCCTACTTCAAGGCTCAAAAGGGGTTGGCAAGGGATTAACTTCCTTATATCTCCAGTGTTTGGGAATTTGAAACAATGCCTGTACATCATCAACAGGGTTTTACTCGAAAGCACACCATTTGAGATTATTGGTATTATGCGTTCGTCATTCTCCCTTCAGAGTCATCACGCTTTATCATTGAAAGTTTGATATCACAAGCAAATAAAACATATTAGAGCGAGAGCGAATGAATTTTTTCAAGACAAACACATCCAATGCATCGTTATTATAGTTAAAAAACAAACAAGTATTGCATATAGACAGTATTGAACAAGAACAAGAAAGATTACGCATGAAAATGCATGAGAAATTACGAATTGCCAATATTGAGGAGATTTTCTCCGTATGGACTTATTGCTTCAGAAGGTCCATTGAGTCGAAGGAGGACTTCAAATATGGCCTGCAGGTGTGAATATGATAGCCTTTGCATTAATCAGGTCTTGTACCTTATCTCGGACTAGTTGGCAATTATCGATCGACTGACCAAGTGCCCCAGAGAGGAAACCAAACCAAACGTTCGTATCTGAACTACAGATTACTTCCAAGAAGAAGATTCTGACGAAGCCACAAAGGTGTTGTAAGTATCAAGCTTTAGGGATTTGAGGTAGGAAATGAGAAGCTCGTTGTCTGGAAACCTGTTATGCAATGATATGTATGCAAATGCATATGCAATGCTTTCAAGGATCTTTTTGGAACCCAGTTTGCAACATTGACATGTAGTTGCAGTTTTGTTGAAGAACTTCGACTTCCGTCTTTGAACGTCCTTCTTTAAGAATCAGGCTCACCATATCCAGTGGGTCATAGCCTCTGATTCGGGATACCTCTGAATTTGAAGGTACATGGCTAGAGGAAAATAAATCCTCTTGCCCCTTGATAGGTATGGTGCCTATAAACCGAAGACACGTGGCTAGAGGAAAATAAATCCTCTTGCCCCTTGTTAGGAATCTGGCTCTTAAGGATGGCACCTGGAATTGCGCGCCCTAAATACTTGAGATCCTTGAAAAAGGTTAGTTAGGTGATGAGAACGAGTAAGTCCTATAAAGAGTTCAAGTTGTTAGTGTACACACAAATCCTGCAAGGAAACCAAAAAGTTAGGGTATAAACAAACCCTGCGAGGAAACCAAATGGTTAGGATATAAACAAATCCTGCGAGGAAACCAAGCGGTTAGGGGATAAACATATCCTGCAAGGAAACAAAAGGGTTAGCAGCACATACAAACAACTCACACAAGTGTTCTTAGGTTTAGAGGCTCGCATGAAGTTCATAGTTAAATACCCTCCCACTGAAGTTTAGTTGGTTCAACCTGTCCTAAAAGAGTAACCGGGTTCTATGGTGCTCATATCCCTGATCTTTCTCACGGGCATTGTCTCAACATAGCACTCAATCGGCCAGCCAAAAGCATCCCTTGAGTCCAATCTCAATGAGTGTAGCATCGAGTATCAACCGGCTTCAGTCAGGAATCCAAAGCCAGCCATCTCGCTACTTCTTATAAGCCAAAGTCAAGTTCAACTAAGGTTCTAAGGGCGAATTAGTGCTCATGACACCACGCGGTAGCCAAATGTCTCCTCGATCAGATTCAAGGGCCATCAGGACAAACCAAAGCGTCGCACTAACGGTGGCCACCAGTTCAACCATAACGATACATGTCGTACAGTTTCCCTGGTCTCATGCCACATACTTAAGGTACACTAGATCCGGGTTAGGATCTTTCACACAGAACAATCCCAAACAAACTTTAAGAATAAAGCATACAAACAAACAATTGAAAACATTTATAATGAACTAAGCCCTAAGGTAAACCCCTCTTTTTATTTGTCCCCAGCAAAGTCGCCAGTTCTGTAACTCGGTGAACTGACTTTTATTTTAATAAGCAACAATGTTGCGGTGAGCATGAGTCGCCACCGACTTTTATTTTGTCCAATGTTAGGAAAGGTAAAAAGTACAGAAAAAGACCTTATTTGAGAGAAAACGGGCTCGGGGAGTAAGTTATGAAAAGGGAAGGTGCAAGCACCCTTTTCATCCGTAGTTATCTACGGGCTCTTAACTTGCTTAGCTCATGTTTGTTTGTTTTGAGTTGAAAAGAAATATAAGGACTTTAGCGTAAATGCGTAGCCTTAGTTTTTTGAAATAGTCGTGAAAAGATGTCTTTTATTGAGCTAGGCAGGTTAAGAGAACTACCCTAGTTAACTGGTCTTTTTCTGTAATTTTTAAAGTTCCTAGGATTATCCATACTATGTAGAAGTAGGAAATCCTTTATATTGGACGTGCGGGTCATCGAAGGGTCATCGAGGTCGTTGAAGGCAACATGATAGAGGTACCCTTAGCAATTTCGAAGGGACGATCGTCACTTTTTCGTAGGCAACAATCGAGGGTCATCGAGGGACTTAGTGACGATTTTATATCGAGGGACCTTTGCTAATGGGTACCTCTACATTTCGAGGGACGCGACCTTATAATCGAAGGCAACCGAAGAGGAGCGTACCCTAGGGGTGAGTGAGTGCAAGTGTGTTAGATTCGAAATACTTATCTTTGAAATTAAGTTAACTATGTTTAGTTTTAGTCTTTCCATACAATCCTATTAGCATACATCTAACAATTAATATTTGTGCAGAAAATAAAGTGCGGAAAGGTAAAGGTTCCTACGCTATTACATCGCTTCAGGGAGGGGATTACAAATTGCCAATCGGGGAGAAAAAATTATTACAAACCAAAAAAAATAAATATTAAAGCGGAAATTAACATATATAAATGTACAGAATTTAGTAGTTAATGTCCATAAGAAAGTCCAAAACCATAGGAGTGGTACCTCACAAAACAAAGCAAATGTTAGTAATCAAATATTAATCAAGAAATTAATAACAAATATCTAAACAAACTATAAATTCTAAAGAGAGATTAACATGAACTAATATTTATTTTTTGGTATTTTTAATATGAAAATAAAATCTAAACATAAAATATATTTTTGTATATATTTTTTTTTAATAGGGAAAATAAATTCTAACTATATCTAAGCTCTAATAATATTTTTTGTATTTTATATATCACAGCATTTTTTTTGGTATTTTTGTTATAGAAACATGTTTCAATCAATTAAAAATAAGTATTAAATAAAACTAATCAATCACATAAAATGGGCTAAAAAAAACAGTAAAAATGGAGGGTGCATGGTAAGGAATTCGCTGGGCTTCTAACTGCAGGCCCAAAGCGAATCCATAGCAGCAAGGAGGGAGTGGTCCGCCTGATAGAGGGTGTAAAGAGCAAATCGATGGACTATCTGGAGCAGGCCCATTCAAACCAATCCATAATAATTCTAAAATTAAACAGATAATGTTAGGAAATAAAAATAAACAAAAATGATGCAATTGACATAACAAAAATATTAAAAACACAATGACTTTTTCAAACAAAACTATGGCCACTGAATTGATGACACGTGGCAAGTTATTTGTTGAAAACAAAAAATGAAATTAGATTCCATTTCCCAACTCCTCTTTCTCTCACCACGTTAATCTTCTTCTTCTTTTAACAAGAACCACCATTTTTCTCTTTTCTCCTTCAATATAAAACAAATGTCAAAACTCCACAAAAAAGAAAAGAATAAATGAAAAAATAAAAACAATACCGAAACAAAACGATGACGGCGAAGAGCGTGGACACGGTCTTTGGTGGAGATTCCGGCGCCGTTTTGGTGAACGACCTGAGGGTGCGCGACACTGGCGACATCGCGGTGGCGCGCGTGATCTGAGCAGTCGGATCCGTGACACGGTGTTGGTCGCGAAAAGGGCTGCGGTGTTTGTCATCGGGTGCGTGGTGAACCGAACAACCAGTTGTGCGTTTCGGAGCAGATCCGATTGAAAGGATTTTTGCGACACCGAAAGCTTCGATCCAATCGATTCAGTGATTGTTTAGATCCACATTATTTTTCTTTATTTTCTCTGCAAAATAACTTAGATAGGATACTACACAAATTTATTATGGATTTTGATTCAAGTTATGATTAGATGGAAAAAAGTTTGTTAATGGTTAATTGATGAAATAGAGAAAGTTTGTATTGTGTTCATTGCATACGTTATTGTTTTATATGATGTTATTATTTTGTTGGAATTATATTTAAATGGAAATGGTAAAAGTGTGGTAGTTAGAAGTTAGTGTGAGGGAGATTGATGATATGATAATGCTAAGATGTGTGTATGTATTTTTTTTGTGAGAAATTATGTGTAATAAAAAAAATGGGTTGGGGACTATGGAACTGTTATGTACGTGAATAGTGTAAGTAAAAAAAAATATTGTTAGTCTGTGAGTGTACGTCTCTGAGGGGAATAGTATATGATAGGTTAGTTTTATAGTGTACAAATTTTGACCTAGAATTAAAAAAGGTAAAAACAAAGATAATAAAAACTTTAATTGAAATTGATTGAGAATTATTAAATAACAAATTTGACTATAAAACTTTCTTTTTTTGGGATTTTTCAATATTTTATGTTTTTTTTGTTGATTTTTTGGCTAAAAAAGCATAAAAAGTAAAAATTGATTATTTTTTAAAAAAAACTATTTAATTAATACGAAAATCAAAATTAAAATGGTAAAAAAATGTTTTTTTTTAATGTTTTTTTTTAATATAAATGAGAGGACATTTTTTTTTTATGTTTTTTTTTAATATAAATGAGAGTAAAATTAAAACTATAGAAACAAATAAAAAATGTAAGAAGTGGGAGTCGAACCCGAGACCTTGTACCTACAAACCTTACTTCCTTACCAATTGTGCTATATTATTTATTTGAAATAAAAAGCCAATTGAAGTATATGAAGCATCAATAAGCATTTTGCTATTTATTAAAATATAATAATTTAAGAGTAAACTATTATATTTTAAAATAGACTTTAAATCGAATATTTATAAAATTCAGGATGTCAATGTAAATGAACCCGAGATTTTATAAAAATCCAATTTTGAAAAATAGTTTTGAATTTTTGAAAAGTGTGGGCAAATTTTGGGGTATGACAGCTGCCCCTGTTCAATCTTCTTAAACCTGAGGATGTAGATTGGCTTGTGTGCCTATCGGAATCTGAAGGTGGAAGAGGATTGAACACTAGAATACCCAGAAATTTGCCCTTGTTGATGGAGGGACTTTTGTATGAGATGGGCTTAAAGATGCCATCCGGAGGTTGACAGAGAACTGTCTGAGATGGCTTAGAGATGCCACCTAACTGAGATGATTGTCAGCAACCTGGGGGGTCATGCTTCCCATGGCGCGTATATGATAGATCTTCAGAATGTTTGGGGTTCAAGCTTCCAAACGTATATCTGGAATAGAGATTCATAGATGTTCGGGGTTCGAGCTTCCGAAACATCTACCATAGAATTCAGATCAATCGGGGTTCAGGCTTCCGAAACATATCTGCCGTAGATTTCAGAACATCCGGGGTTCATGCTTCCGGAACGTTTCTGTCGTAGATTTCAGATTATCCGGGGTTCAAGCTTCCGGAACATATCTGTTGTAGAATTCAGATCATTCGGGGTTCAAGCTTCCGAAACATATCTGCCGTAGATTTCAGAACATCCGGGGTTCATGCTTCCGGAACGTTTCTGTCGTAGATTTCAGATCATTCGGGGTTCAAGCTTCCGAAACATATCTGCCGTAGATTTCAGAACATCCGGGGTTCATGCTTCCGGAACGTTTCTGTCGTAGATTTCAGATTATCCGGGGTTCAAGCTTCCGGAACATATCTGTTGTAGAATTCAGATCATTCGGGGTTCAAGCTTCCGGAACGTTTCTGTCGTAGATTTCAGATTATCCGGGGTTCAAGCTTCCGGAACATATCTGTTGTAGAATTCAGATCATTCGGGGTTCAAGCTTCCGAAACATATCTGCCGTAGATTTTAGAACATCCGGGGTTCATGCTCCCGGAACGTTTCTGTCGTAGATTTCAGATTATCCGGGGTTCAAGCTTCCGGAACATATCTGTTGAGAATCTGGGGTTCAAGCTTCCAGACTGTATATTTTATAGAAATTGGTTTTGTAAATGATATTTTCATGACCGGTTGGTCGACCTGAAAGGAAAAGTTAGCTTTTGTGCAATGTCATGATGCATGTAATGTATTGTATGTTTTTTGAAATGAATGAGAGTGCTATGCAGATGCCATGAAATGTATGATGTATGAATGCTAACAGCAAATTGTAGCGGTATTTGGCGGGGAAAATAAATCCCTGATTGTTCAGCGCCTTTGAGAGATTATTTGAATCTCGACTTGACTGCCCCAGATGAATTGGACAATAACATGTCATGCCCCTTGTACATATTGGTGTTTTAACCAAATGAGTCATTCGTAGGAAATATTTCTGCTTTTGACGTGCTTTTGAAGCGACTCTGTCTGTCTGGAGGACTTCCTGAGATTTGTGCTGTTATAAGCAACTTGGCCCAATATCATGAGTTTAAGGAACAATGCCCCTGATTGATCTGGGTCGGAGGTAGTTTCAACTATGCTTGGGTGAATTCTCCTGGTTGTTCAGCAGTTTTGAGAGATCCCTTGAATCTTGACCTCATTGCCCCAGATTGACTGAACTATTACTCAACGGAGTATCCAACTGCTTTTGTGCCCCTGAGGGTGATCAGAATTTGAGATATTCTCACTTGAACTCAACGGAGTTCTGAAGACAACTTGTCCCTTGAAAGGATTAAAATTTTCATCTGCAGTTCATGATGGAAGCTTTCCTGGTGTCAACCACTTGTTCATATGCAAAGAATGTTTAGTATGAGAAATATAATTCTAATGCAAAGTTCATGTTTGTCTTGAAGTTTAAAAAAGAAATTTTTGAAAGGATGTCAAAACATCGATTATTTTATGAAAGGTGATGTGATACCAACTCAAACGTTTTTAGAAAAACTCTTTGGAGTCAGTTTACCGTATTCTCGTTACAGTATGCTTTCGAATTAACCCTGACTCAATTAGGACTTTTATAGGTTGTAACGTGGTCAGGTTCACGGTTTTTTAGAAGAAAGGATTTTTAGGCTCAAAATTTTATTGGTGCCCACCCCCTTCGTAATGTTCTTCAACCTAAGTTCAGTTAACTTGACGCGAGCATTCATCCTTCAAGAGGAGCTTGAGACGATTGAGAAATCAATTAGGTATTTGGACATGGCAGTCACTTTACCTTTCATATTTTGTGTCTGATCACACGACTTGTTCTTTGAATTTATAGTCACACGACTTTGCCCTTTTGTTGAGGATCTCTTTTTTGTTTCCCTAACTTTTGCCTGGACAAATTCTTTTTATTTTGATGTCCAGCGGGATGCCCTAATTTTTGCCTAAGTCGCTGGTTTTCAAGTTCGTTGACTTAGCGGGCTTTCTTTTCTCTCTTTTTTTTTTTTTGAACAAGTCGTATGAGACGTCTTCAATTTATTATCATTGGAAAGATTGTGACTGCGTCATTTCTTGGTTGACGAGGGATAGTCGTTGTTGTACCGTCATATTTTGACCTCCTATTGTGCGAGAGATGACCATTGCGGTCTCGACTTTTTCTCAACCTTTTGAAGGATAACCATTTTTGTTTCCTTAGGTGCGAGCTCCTCCTGAATTTTGAACACCCAATCAGGTTAACTGAACACTACCCTGCCCCTAGGTTAAATTGAGGGTTTTTTCGTATAGAAAAGAAACTCCTACTTCAAGGCTCAAAAGGGGTTGGCAAGGGATTAACTTCCTTATATCTCCAGTGTTTGGGAATTTGAAACAATGCCTGTACATCATCAACAGGGTTTTACTCGAAAGCACACCATTTGAGATTATTGGTATTATGCGTTCGTCATTCTCCCTTCAGAGTCATCACGCTTTATCATTGAAAGTTTGATATCACAAGCAAATAAAACATATTAGAGCGAGAGCGAATGAATTTTTTCAAGACAAACACATCCAATGCATCGTTATTATAGTTAAAAAACAAACAAGTATTGCATATAGACAGTATTGAACAAGAACAAGAAAGATTACGCATGAAAATGCATGAGAAATTACGAATTGCCAATATTGAGGAGATTTTCTCCGTATGGACTTATTGCTTCAGAAGGTCCATTGAGTCGAAGGAGGACTTCAAATATGGCCTGCAGGTGTGAATATGATAGCCTTTGCATTAATCAGGTCTTGTACCTTATCTCGGACTAGTTGGCAATTATCGATCGACTGACCAAGTGCCCCAGAGAGGAAACCAAACCAAACGTTCGTATCTGAACTACAGATTACTTCCAAGAAGAAGATTCTGACGAAGCCACAAAGGTGTTGTAAGTATCAAGCTTTAGGGATTTGAGGTAGGAAATGAGAAGCTCGTTGTCTGGAAACCTGTTATGCAATGATATGTATGCAAATGCATATGCAATGCTTTCAAGGATCTTTTTGGAACCCAGTTTGCAACATTGACATGTAGTTGCAGTTTTGTTGAAGAACTTCGACTTCCGTCTTTGAACGTCCTTCTTTAAGAATCAGGCTCACCATATCCAGTGGGTCATAGCCTCTGATTCGGGATACCTCTGAATTTGAAGGTACATGGCTAGAGGAAAATAAATCCTCTTGCCCCTTGATAGGTATGGTGCCTATAAACCGAAGACACGTGGCTAGAGGAAAATAAATCCTCTTGCCCCTTGTTAGGAATCTGGCTCTTAAGGATGGCACCTGGAATTGCGCGCCCTAAATACTTGAGATCCTTGAAAAAGGTTAGTTAGGTGATGAGAACGAGTAAGTCCTATAAAGAGTTCAAGTTGTTAGTGTACACACAAATCCTGCAAGGAAACCAAAAAGTTAGGGTATAAACAAACCCTGCGAGGAAACCAAATGGTTAGGATATAAACAAATCCTGCGAGGAAACCAAGCGGTTAGGGGATAAACATATCCTGCAAGGAAACAAAAGGGTTAGCAGCACATACAAACAACTCACACAAGTGTTCTTAGGTTTAGAGGCTCGCATGAAGTTCATAGTTAAATACCCTCCCACTGAAGTTTAGTTGGTTCAACCTGTCCTAAAAGAGTAACCGGGTTCTATGGTGCTCATATCCCTGATCTTTCTCACGGGCATTGTCTCAACATAGCACTCAATCGGCCAGCCAAAAGCATCCCTTGAGTCCAATCTCAATGAGTGTAGCATCGAGTATCAACCGGCTTCAGTCAGGAATCCAAAGCCAGCCATCTCGCTACTTCTTATAAGCCAAAGTCAAGTTCAACTAAGGTTCTAAGGGCGAATTAGTGCTCATGACACCACGCGGTAGCCAAATGTCTCCTCGATCAGATTCAAGGGCCATCAGGACAAACCAAAGCGTCGCACTAACGGTGGCCACCAGTTCAACCATAACGATACATGTCGTACAGTTTCCCTGGTCTCATGCCACATACTTAAGGTACACTAGATCCGGGTTAGGATCTTTCACACAGAACAATCCCAAACAAACTTTAAGAATAAAGCATACAAACAAACAATTGAAAACATTTATAATGAACTAAGCCCTAAGGTAAACCCCTCTTTTTATTTGTCCCCAGCAAAGTCGCCAGTTCTGTAACTCGGTGAACTGACTTTTATTTTAATAAGCAACAATGTTGCGGTGAGCATGAGTCGCCACCGACTTTTATTTTGTCCAATGTTAGGAAAGGTAAAAAGTACAGAAAAAGACCTTATTTGAGAGAAAACGGGCTCGGGGAGTAAGTTATGAAAAGGGAAGGTGCAAGCACCCTTTTCATCCGTAGTTATCTACGGGCTCTTAACTTGCTTAGCTCATGTTTGTTTGTTTTGAGTTGAAAAGAAATATAAGGACTTTAGCGTAAATGCGTAGCCTTAGTTTTTTGAAATAGTCGTGAAAAGATGTCTTTTATTGAGCTAGGCAGGTTAAGAGAACTACCCTAGTTAACTGGTCTTTTTCTGTAATTTTTAAAGTTCCTAGGATTATCCATACTATGTAGAAGTAGGAAATCCTTTATATTGGACGTGCGGGTCATCGAAGGGTCATCGAGGTCGTTGAAGGCAACATGATAGAGGTACCCTTAGCAATTTCGAAGGGACGATCGTCACTTTTTCGTAGGCAACAATCGAGGGTCATCGAGGGACTTAGTGACGATTTTATATCGAGGGACCTTTGCTAATGGGTACCTCTACATTTCGAGGGACGCGACCTTATAATCGAAGGCAACCGAAGAGGAGCGTACCCTAGGGGTGAGTGAGTGCAAGTGTGTTAGATTCGAATACTTATCTTTGAAATTAAGTTAACTATGTTTAGTTTTAGTCTTTCCATACAATCCTATTAGCATACATCTAACAATTAATATTTGTGCAGAAAATAAAGTGCGGAAAGGTAAAGGTTCCTACGCTATTACATCGCTTCAGGGAGGGGATTACAAATTGCCAATCGGGGAGAAAAAATTATTACAAACCAAAAAAAATAAATATTAAAGCGGAAATTAACATATATAAATGTACAGAATTTAGTAGTTAATGTCCATAAGAAAGTCCAAAACCATAGGAGTGGTACCTCACAAAACAAAGCAAATGTTAGTAATCAAATATTAATCAAGAAATTAATAACAAATATCTAAACAAACTATAAATTCTAAAGAGAGATTAACATGAACTAATATTTATTTTTTGGTATTTTTAATATGAAAATAAAATCTAAACATAAAATATATTTTTGTATATATTTTTTTTTAATAGGGAAAATAAATTCTAACTATATCTAAGCTCTAATAATATTTTTTGTATTTTATATATCACAGCATTTTTTTTGGTATTTTTGTTATAGAAACATGTTTCAATCAATTAAAAATAAGTATTAAATAAAACTAATCAATCACATAAAATGGGCTAAAAAAAACAGTAAAAATGGAGGGTGCATGGTAAGGAATTCGCTGGGCTTCTAACTGCAGGCCCAAAGCGAATCCATAGCAGCAAGGAGGGAGTGGTCCGCCTGATAGAGGGTGTAAAGAGCAAATCGATGGACTATCTGGAGCAGGCCCATTCAAACCAATCCATAATAATTCTAAAATTAAACAGATAATGTTAGGAAATAAAAATAAACAAAAATGATGCAATTGACATAACAAAAATATTAAAAACACAATGACTTTTTCAAACAAAACTATGGCCACTGAATTGATGACACGTGGCAAGTTATTTGTTGAAAACAAAAAATGAAATTAGATTCCATTTCCCAACTCCTCTTTCTCTCACCACGTTAATCTTCTTCTTCTTTTAACAAGAACCACCATTTTTCTCTTTTCTCCTTCAATATAAAACAAATGTCAAAACTCCACAAAAAAGAAAAGAATAAATGAAAAAATAAAAACAATACCGAAACAAAACGATGACGGCGAAGAGCGTGGACACGGTCTTTGGTGGAGATTCCGGCGCCGTTTTGGTGAACGACCTGAGGGTGCGCGACACTGGCGACATCGCGGTGGCGCGCGTGATCTGAGCAGTCGGATCCGTGACACGGTGTTGGTCGCGAAAAGGGCTGCGGTGTTTGTCATCGGGTGCGTGGTGAACCGAACAACCAGTTGTGCGTTTCGGAGCAGATCCGATTGAAAGGATTTTTGCGACACCGAAAGCTTCGATCCAATCGATTCAGTGATTGTTTAGATCCACATTATTTTTCTTTATTTTCTCTGCAAAATAACTTAGATAGGATACTACACAAATTTATTATGGATTTTGATTCAAGTTATGATTAGATGGAAAAAAGTTTGTTAATGGTTAATTGATGAAATAGAGAAAGTTTGTATTGTGTTCATTGCATACGTTATTGTTTTATATGATGTTATTATTTTGTTGGAATTATATTTAAATGGAAATGGTAAAAGTGTGGTAGTTAGAAGTTAGTGTGAGGGAGATTGATGATATGATAATGCTAAGATGTGTGTATGTATTTTTTTTGTGAGAAATTATGTGTAATAAAAAAAATGGGTTGGGGACTATGGAACTGTTATGTACGTGAATAGTGTAAGTAAAAAAAAATATTGTTAGTCTGTGAGTGTACGTCTCTGAGGGGAATAGTATATGATAGGTTAGTTTTATAGTGTACAAATTTTGACCTAGAATTAAAAAAGGTAAAAACAAAGATAATAAAAACTTTAATTGAAATTGATTGAGAATTATTAAATAACAAATTTGACTATAAAACTTTCTTTTTTTGGGATTTTTCAATATTTTATGTTTTTTTTGTTGATTTTTTGGCTAAAAAAGCATAAAAAGTAAAAATTGATTATTTTTTAAAAAAAACTATTTAATTAATACGAAAATCAAAATTAAAATGGTAAAAAAATGTTTTTTTTTTAATGTTTTTTTTTAATATAAATGAGAGGACATTTTTTTTTTATGTTTTTTTTTAATATAAATGAGAGTAAAATTAAAACTATAGAAACAAATAAAAAATGTAAGAAGTGGGAGTCGAACCCGAGACCTTGTACCTACAAACCTTACTTCCTTACCAATTGTGCTATATTATTTATTTGAAATAAAAAGCCAATTGAAGTATATGAAGCATCAATAAGCATTTTGCTATTTATTAAAATATAATAATTTAAGAGTAAACTATTATATTTTAAAATAGACTTTAAATCGAATATTTATAAAATTCAGGATGTCAATGTAAATGAACCCGAGATTTTATAAAAATCCAATTTTGAAAAATAGTTTTGAATTTTTGAAAAGTGTGGGCAAATTTTGGGGTATGACAGCTGCCCCTGTTCAATCTTCTTAAACCTGAGGATGTAGATTGGCTTGTGTGCCTATCGGAATCTGAAGGTGGAAGAGGATTGAACACTAGAATACCCAGAAATTTGCCCTTGTTGATGGAGGGACTTTTGTATGAGATGGGCTTAAAGATGCCATCCGGAGGTTGACAGAGAACTGTCTGAGATGGCTTAGAGATGCCACCTAACTGAGATGATTGTCAGCAACCTGGGGGGTCATGCTTCCCATGGCGCGTATATGATAGATCTTCAGAATGTTTGGGGTTCAAGCTTCCAAACGTATATCTGGAATAGAGATTCATAGATGTTCGGGGTTCGAGCTTCCGAAACATCTACCATAGAATTCAGATCAATCGGGGTTCAGGCTTCCGAAACATATCTGCCGTAGATTTCAGAACATCCGGGGTTCATGCTTCCGGAACGTTTCTGTCGTAGATTTCAGATTATCCGGGGTTCAAGCTTCCGGAACATATCTGTTGTAGAATTCAGATCATTCGGGGTTCAAGCTTCCGAAACATATCTGCCGTAGATTTCAGAACATCCGGGGTTCATGCTTCCGGAACGTTTCTGTCGTAGATTTCAGATCATTCGGGGTTCAAGCTTCCGAAACATATCTGCCGTAGATTTCAGAACATCCGGGGTTCATGCTTCCGGAACGTTTCTGTCGTAGATTTCAGATTATCCGGGGTTCAAGCTTCCGGAACATATCTGTTGTAGAATTCAGATCATTCGGGGTTCAAGCTTCCGGAACGTTTCTGTCGTAGATTTCAGATTATCCGGGGTTCAAGCTTCCGGAACATATCTGTTGTAGAATTCAGATCATTCGGGGTTCAAGCTTCCGAAACATATCTGCCGTAGATTTTAGAACATCCGGGGTTCATGCTCCCGGAACGTTTCTGTCGTAGATTTCAGATTATCCGGGGTTCAAGCTTCCGGAACATATCTGTTGAGAATCTGGGGTTCAAGCTTCCAGACTGTATATTTTATAGAAATTGGTTTTGTAAATGATATTTTCATGACCGGTTGGTCGACCTGAAAGGAAAAGTTAGCTTTTGTGCAATGTCATGATGCATGTAATGTATTGTATGTTTTTTGAAATGAATGAGAGTGCTATGCAGATGCCATGAAATGTATGATGTATGAATGCTAACAGCAAATTGTAGCGGTATTTGGCGGGGAAAATAAATCCCTGATTGTTCAGCGCCTTTGAGAGATTATTTGAATCTCGACTTGACTGCCCCAGATGAATTGGACAATAACATGTCATGCCCCTTGTACATATTGGTGTTTTAACCAAATGAGTCATTCGTAGGAAATATTTCTGCTTTTGACGTGCTTTTGAAGCGACTCTGTCTGTCTGGAGGACTTCCTGAGATTTGTGCTGTTATAAGCAACTTGGCCCAATATCATGAGTTTAAGGAACAATGCCCCTGATTGATCTGGGTCGGAGGTAGTTTCAACTATGCTTGGGTGAATTCTCCTGGTTGTTCAGCAGTTTTGAGAGATCCCTTGAATCTTGACCTCATTGCCCCAGATTGACTGAACTATTACTCAACGGAGTATCCAACTGCTTTTGTGCCCCTGAGGGTGATCAGAATTTGAGATATTCTCACTTGAACTCAACGGAGTTCTGAAGACAACTTGTCCCTTGAAAGGATTAAAATTTTCATCTGCAGTTCATGATGGAAGCTTTCCTGGTGTCAACCACTTGTTCATATGCAAAGAATGTTTAGTATGAGAAATATAATTCTAATGCAAAGTTCATGTTTGTCTTGAAGTTTAAAAAAGAAATTTTTGAAAGGATGTCAAAACATCGATTATTTTATGAAAGGTGATGTGATACCAACTCAAACGTTTTTAGAAAAACTCTTTGGAGTCAGTTTACCGTATTCTCGTTACAGTATGCTTTCGAATTAACCCTGACTCAATTAGGACTTTTATAGGTTGTAACGTGGTCAGGTTCACGGTTTTTTAGAAGAAAGGATTTTTAGGCTCAAAATTTTATTGGTGCCCACCCCCTTCGTAATGTTCTTCAACCTAAGTTCAGTTAACTTGACGCGAGCATTCATCCTTCAAGAGGAGCTTGAGACGATTGAGAAATCAATTAGGTATTTGGACATGGCAGTCACTTTACCTTTCATATTTTGTGTCTGATCACACGACTTGTTCTTTGAATTTATAGTCACACGACTTTGCCCTTTTGTTGAGGATCTCTTTTTTGTTTCCCTAACTTTTGCCTGGACAAATTCTTTTTATTTTGATGTCCAGCGGGATGCCCTAATTTTTGCCTAAGTCGCTGGTTTTCAAGTTCGTTGACTTAGCGGGCTTTCTTTTCTCTCTTTTTTTTTTTTTGAACAAGTCGTATGAGACGTCTTCAATTTATTATCATTGGAAAGATTGTGACTGCGTCATTTCTTGGTTGACGAGGGATAGTCGTTGTTGTACCGTCATATTTTGACCTCCTATTGTGCGAGAGATGACCATTGCGGTCTCGACTTTTTCTCAACCTTTTGAAGGATAACCATTTTTGTTTCCTTAGGTGCGAGCTCCTCCTGAATTTTGAACACCCAATCAGGTTAACTGAACACTACCCTGCCCCTAGGTTAAATTGAGGGTTTTTTCGTATAGAAAAGAAACTCCTACTTCAAGGCTCAAAAGGGGTTGGCAAGGGATTAACTTCCTTATATCTCCAGTGTTTGGGAATTTGAAACAATGCCTGTACATCATCAACAGGGTTTTACTCGAAAGCACACCATTTGAGATTATTGGTATTATGCGTTCGTCATTCTCCCTTCAGAGTCATCACGCTTTATCATTGAAAGTTTGATATCACAAGCAAATAAAACATATTAGAGCGAGAGCGAATGAATTTTTTCAAGACAAACACATCCAATGCATCGTTATTATAGTTAAAAAACAAACAAGTATTGCATATAGACAGTATTGAACAAGAACAAGAAAGATTACGCATGAAAATGCATGAGAAATTACGAATTGCCAATATTGAGGAGATTTTCTCCGTATGGACTTATTGCTTCAGAAGGTCCATTGAGTCGAAGGAGGACTTCAAATATGGCCTGCAGGTGTGAATATGATAGCCTTTGCATTAATCAGGTCTTGTACCTTATCTCGGACTAGTTGGCAATTATCGATCGACTGACCAAGTGCCCCAGAGAGGAAACCAAACCAAACGTTCGTATCTGAACTACAGATTACTTCCAAGAAGAAGATTCTGACGAAGCCACAAAGGTGTTGTAAGTATCAAGCTTTAGGGATTTGAGGTAGGAAATGAGAAGCTCGTTGTCTGGAAACCTGTTATGCAATGATATGTATGCAAATGCATATGCAATGCTTTCAAGGATCTTTTTGGAACCCAGTTTGCAACATTGACATGTAGTTGCAGTTTTGTTGAAGAACTTCGACTTCCGTCTTTGAACGTCCTTCTTTAAGAATCAGGCTCACCATATCCAGTGGGTCATAGCCTCTGATTCGGGATACCTCTGAATTTGAAGGTACATGGCTAGAGGAAAATAAATCCTCTTGCCCCTTGATAGGTATGGTGCCTATAAACCGAAGACACGTGGCTAGAGGAAAATAAATCCTCTTGCCCCTTGTTAGGAATCTGGCTCTTAAGGATGGCACCTGGAATTGCGCGCCCTAAATACTTGAGATCCTTGAAAAAGGTTAGTTAGGTGATGAGAACGAGTAAGTCCTATAAAGAGTTCAAGTTGTTAGTGTACACACAAATCCTGCAAGGAAACCAAAAAGTTAGGGTATAAACAAACCCTGCGAGGAAACCAAATGGTTAGGATATAAACAAATCCTGCGAGGAAACCAAGCGGTTAGGGGATAAACATATCCTGCAAGGAAACAAAAGGGTTAGCAGCACATACAAACAACTCACACAAGTGTTCTTAGGTTTAGAGGCTCGCATGAAGTTCATAGTTAAATACCCTCCCACTGAAGTTTAGTTGGTTCAACCTGTCCTAAAAGAGTAACCGGGTTCTATGGTGCTCATATCCCTGATCTTTCTCACGGGCATTGTCTCAACATAGCACTCAATCGGCCAGCCAAAAGCATCCCTTGAGTCCAATCTCAATGAGTGTAGCATCGAGTATCAACCGGCTTCAGTCAGGAATCCAAAGCCAGCCATCTCGCTACTTCTTATAAGCCAAAGTCAAGTTCAACTAAGGTTCTAAGGGCGAATTAGTGCTCATGACACCACGCGGTAGCCAAATGTCTCCTCGATCAGATTCAAGGGCCATCAGGACAAACCAAAGCGTCGCACTAACGGTGGCCACCAGTTCAACCATAACGATACATGTCGTACAGTTTCCCTGGTCTCATGCCACATACTTAAGGTACACTAGATCCGGGTTAGGATCTTTCACACAGAACAATCCCAAACAAACTTTAAGAATAAAGCATACAAACAAACAATTGAAAACATTTATAATGAACTAAGCCCTAAGGTAAACCCCTCTTTTTATTTGTCCCCAGCAAAGTCGCCAGTTCTGTAACTCGGTGAACTGACTTTTATTTTAATAAGCAACAATGTTGCGGTGAGCATGAGTCGCCACCGACTTTTATTTTGTCCAATGTTAGGAAAGGTAAAAAGTACAGAAAAAGACCTTATTTGAGAGAAAACGGGCTCGGGGAGTAAGTTATGAAAAGGGAAGGTGCAAGCACCCTTTTCATCCGTAGTTATCTACGGGCTCTTAACTTGCTTAGCTCATGTTTGTTTGTTTTGAGTTGAAAAGAAATATAAGGACTTTAGCGTAAATGCGTAGCCTTAGTTTTTTGAAATAGTCGTGAAAAGATGTCTTTTATTGAGCTAGGCAGGTTAAGAGAACTACCCTAGTTAACTGGTCTTTTTCTGTAATTTTTAAAGTTCCTAGGATTATCCATACTATGTAGAAGTAGGAAATCCTTTATATTGGACGTGCGGGTCATCGAAGGGTCATCGAGGTCGTTGAAGGCAACATGATAGAGGTACCCTTAGCAATTTCGAAGGGACGATCGTCACTTTTTCGTAGGCAACAATCGAGGGTCATCGAGGGACTTAGTGACGATTTTATATCGAGGGACCTTTGCTAATGGGTACCTCTACATTTCGAGGGACGCGACCTTATAATCGAAGGCAACCGAAGAGGAGCGTACCCTAGGGGTGAGTGAGTGCAAGTGTGTTAGATTCGAATACTTATCTTTGAAATTAAGTTAACTATGTTTAGTTTTAGTCTTTCCATACTATGTAGAAGTAGGAAATCCTTTATATTGGACGTGCGGGTCATCGAAGGGTCATCGAGGTCGTTGAAGGCAACATGATAGAGGTACCCTTAGCAATTTCGAAGGGACGATCGTCACTTTTTCGTAGGCAACAATCGAGGGTCATCGAGGGACTTAGTGACGATTTTATATCGAGGGACCTTTGCTAATGGGTACCTCTACATCGAAGGCAACCGAAGAGGAGCGTACCCTAGGGGTGAGTGAGTGCAAGTGTGTTAGATTCGAATACTTATCTTTGAAATTAAGTTAACTATGTTTAGTTTTAGTCTTTCCATACAATCCTATTAGCATACATCTAACAATTAATATTTGTGCAGAAAATAAAGTGCGGAAAGGTAAAGGTTCCTACGCTATTACATCGCTTCAGGGAGGGGATTACAAATTGCCAATCGGGGAGAAAAAATTATTACAAACCAAAAAAAATAAATATTAAAGCGGAAATTAACATATATAAATGTACAGAATTTAGTAGTTAATGTCCATAAGAAAGTCCAAAACCATAGGAGTGGTACCTCACAAAACAAAGCAAATGTTAGTAATCAAATATTAATCAAGAAATTAATAACAAATATCTAAACAAACTATAAATTCTAAAGAGAGATTAACATGAACTAATATTTATTTTTTGGTATTTTTAATATGAAAATAAAATCTAAACATAAAATATATTTTTGTATATATTTTTTTTTAATAGGGAAAATAAATTCTAACTATATCTAAGCTCTAATAATATTTTTTGTATTTTATATATCACAGCATTTTTTTTGGTATTTTTGTTATAGAAACATGTTTCAATCAATTAAAAATAAGTATTAAATAAAACTAATCAATCACATAAAATGGGCTAAAAAAAACAGTAAAAATGGAGGGTGCATGGTAAGGAATTCGCTGGGCTTCTAACTGCAGGCCCAAAGCGAATCCATAGCAGCAAGGAGGGAGTGGTCCGCCTGATAGAGGGTGTAAAGAGCAAATCGATGGACTATCTGGAGCAGGCCCATTCAAACCAATCCATAATAATTCTAAAATTAAACAGATAATGTTAGGAAATAAAAATAAACAAAAATGA
Organism: Vicia villosa; assembly: GCF_029867415.1. NCBI lineage: Eukaryota > Viridiplantae > Streptophyta > Magnoliopsida > Fabales > Fabaceae > Vicia > Vicia villosa. The sequence goes on along the minus strand of NC_081180.1, from coordinate 40,689,863 downwards.
TGCAATTGACATAACAAAAATATTAAAAACACAATGACTTTTTCAAACAAAACTATGGCCACTGAATTGATGACACGTGGCAAGTTATTTGTTGAAAACAAAAAATGAAATTAGATTCCATTTCCCAACTCCTCTTTCTCTCACCACGTTAATCTTCTTCTTCTTTTAACAAGAACCACCATTTTTCTCTTTTCTCCTTCAATATAAAACAAATGTCAAAACTCCACAAAAAAGAAAAGAATAAATGAAAAAATAAAAACAATACCGAAACAAAACGATGACGGCGAAGAGCGTGGACACGGTCTTTGGTGGAGATTCCGGCGCCGTTTTGGTGAACGACCTGAGGGTGCGCGACACTGGCGACATCGCGGTGGCGCGCGTGATCTGAGCAGTCGGATCCGTGACACGGTGTTGGTCGCGAAAAGGGCTGCGGTGTTTGTCATCGGGTGCGTGGTGAACCGAACAACCAGTTGTGCGTTTCGGAGCAGATCCGATTGAAAGGATTTTTGCGACACCGAAAGCTTCGATCCAATCGATTCAGTGATTGTTTAGATCCACATTATTTTTCTTTATTTTCTCTGCAAAATAACTTAGATAGGATACTACACAAATTTATTATGGATTTTGATTCAAGTTATGATTAGATGGAAAAAAGTTTGTTAATGGTTAATTGATGAAATAGAGAAAGTTTGTATTGTGTTCATTGCATACGTTATTGTTTTATATGATGTTATTATTTTGTTGGAATTATATTTAAATGGAAATGGTAAAAGTGTGGTAGTTAGAAGTTAGTGTGAGGGAGATTGATGATATGATAATGCTAAGATGTGTGTATGTATTTTTTTTGTGAGAAATTATGTGTAATAAAAAAAATGGGTTGGGGACTATGGAATTGTTATGTACGTGAATAGTGTAAGTAAAAAAAAATATTGTTAGTCTGTGAGTGTACGTCTCTGAGGGGAATAGTATATGATAGGTTAGTTTTATAGTGTACAAATTTTGACCTAGAATTAAAAAAGGTAAAAACAAAGATAATAAAAACTTTAATTGAAATTGATTGAGAATTATTAAATAACAAATTTGACTATAAAACTTTCTTTTTTTGGGATTTTTCAATATTTTATGTTTTTTTTGTTGATTTTTTGGCTAAAAAAGCATAAAAAGTAAAAATTGATTATTTTTTAAAAAAAACTATTTAATTAATACGAAAATCAAAATTAAAATGGTAAAAAAATGTTTTTTTTTAATGTTTTTTTTTTATATAAATGAGAGTAAAATTAAAAAATTAAAACTATAGAAACAAATAAAAAATGTAAGAAGTGGGAGTCGAACCCGAGACCTTGTACCTACAAACCTTACTTCCTTACCAATTGTGCTATATTATTTATTTGAAATAAAAAGCCAATTGAAGTATATGAAGCATCAATAAGCATTTTGCTATTTATTAAAATATAATAATTTAAGAGTAAACTATTATATTTTAAAATAGACTTTAAATCGAATATTTATAAAATTCAGGATGTCAATGTAAATGAACCCGAGATTTTATAAAAATCCAATTTTGAAAAATAGTTTTGAATTTTTGAAAAGTGTGGGCAAATTTTGGGGTATGACAGCTGCCCCTGTTCAATCTTCTTAAACCTGAGGATGTAGATTGGCTTGTGTGCCTATCGGAATCTGAAGGTGGAAGAGGATTGAACACTAGAATACCCAGAAATTTGCCCTTGTTGATGGAGGGACTTTTGTATGAGATGGGCTTAAAGATGCCATCCGGAGGTTGACAGAGAACTGTCTGAGATGGCTTAGAGATGCCACCTAACTGAGATGATTGTCAGCAACCTGGGGGGTCATGCTTCCCATGGCGCGTATATGATAGATCTTCAGAATGTTTGGGGTTCAAGCTTCCAAACGTATATCTGGAATAGAGATTCATAGATGTTCGGGGTTCGAGCTTCCGAAACATCTACCATAGAATTCAGATCAATCGGGGTTCAGGCTTCCGAAACATATCTGCCGTAGATTTCAGAACATCCGGGGTTCATGCTTCCGGAACGTTTCTGTCGTAGATTTCAGATTATCCGGGGTTCAAGCTTCCGGAACATATCTGTTGTAGAATTCAGATCATTCGGGGTTCAAGCTTCCGAAACATATCTGCCGTAGATTTCAGAACATCCGGGGTTCATGCTTCCGGAACGTTTCTGTCGTAGATTTCAGATCATTCGGGGTTCAAGCTTCCGAAACATATCTGCCGTAGATTTCAGAACATCCGGGGTTCATGCTTCCGGAACGTTTCTGTCGTAGATTTCAGATTATCCGGGGTTCAAGCTTCCGGAACATATCTGTTGTAGAATTCAGATCATTCGGGGTTCAAGCTTCCGGAACGTTTCTGTCGTAGATTTCAGATTATCCGGGGTTCAAGCTTCCGGAACATATCTGTTGTAGAATTCAGATCATTCGGGGTTCAAGCTTCCGAAACATATCTGCCGTAGATTTTAGAACATCCGGGGTTCATGCTCCCGGAACGTTTCTGTCGTAGATTTCAGATTATCCGGGGTTCAAGCTTCCGGAACATATCTGTTGAGAATCTGGGGTTCAAGCTTCCAGACTGTATATTTTATAGAAATTGGTTTTGTAAATGATATTTTCATGACCGGTTGGTCGACCTGAAAGGAAAAGTTAGCTTTTGTGCAATGTCATGATGCATGTAATGTATTGTATGTTTTTTGAAATGAATGAGAGTGCTATGCAGATGCCATGAAATGTATGATGTATGAATGCTAACAGCAAATTGTAGCGGTATTTGGCGGGGAAAATAAATCCCTGATTGTTCAGCGCCTTTGAGAGATTATTTGAATCTCGACTTGACTGCCCCAGATGAATTGGACAATAACATGTCATGCCCCTTGTACATATTGGTGTTTTAACCAAATGAGTCATTCGTAGGAAATATTTCTGCTTTTGACGTGCTTTTGAAGCGACTCTGTCTGTCTGGAGGACTTCCTGAGATTTGTGCTGTTATAAGCAACTTGGCCCAATATCATGAGTTTAAGGAACAATGCCCCTGATTGATCTGGGTCGGAGGTAGTTTCAACTATGCTTGGGTGAATTCTCCTGGTTGTTCAGCAGTTTTGAGAGATCCCTTGAATCTTGACCTCATTGCCCCAGATTGACTGAACTATTACTCAACGGAGTATCCAACTGCTTTTGTGCCCCTGAGGGTGATCAGAATTTGAGATATTCTCACTTGAACTCAACGGAGTTCTGAAGACAACTTGTCCCTTGAAAGGATTAAAATTTTCATCTGCAGTTCATGATGGAAGCTTTCCTGGTGTCAACCACTTGTTCATATGCAAAGAATGTTTAGTATGAGAAATATAATTCTAATGCAAAGTTCATGTTTGTCTTGAAGTTTAAAAAAGAAATTTTTGAAAGGATGTCAAAACATCGATTATTTTATGAAAGGTGATGTGATACCAACTCAAACGTTTTTAGAAAAACTCTTTGGAGTCAGTTTACCGTATTCTCGTTACAGTATGCTTTCGAATTAACCCTGACTCAATTAGGACTTTTATAGGTTGTAACGTGGTCAGGTTCACGGTTTTTTAGAAGAAAGGATTTTTAGGCTCAAAATTTTATTGGTGCCCACCCCCTTCGTAATGTTCTTCAACCTAAGTTCAGTTAACTTGACGCGAGCATTCATCCTTCAAGAGGAGCTTGAGACGATTGAGAAATCAATTAGGTATTTGGACATGGCAGTCACTTTACCTTTCATATTTTGTGTCTGATCACACGACTTGTTCTTTGAATTTATAGTCACACGACTTTGCCCTTTTGTTGAGGATCTCTTTTTTGTTTCCCTAACTTTTGCCTGGACAAATTCTTTTTATTTTGATGTCCAGCGGGATGCCCTAATTTTTGCCTAAGTCGCTGGTTTTCAAGTTCGTTGACTTAGCGGGCTTTCTTTTCTCTCTTTTTTTTTTTTTGAACAAGTCGTATGAGACGTCTTCAATTTATTATCATTGGAAAGATTGTGACTGCGTCATTTCTTGGTTGACGAGGGATAGTCGTTGTTGTACCGTCATATTTTGACCTCCTATTGTGCGAGAGATGACCATTGCGGTCTCGACTTTTTCTCAACCTTTTGAAGGATAACCATTTTTGTTTCCTTAGGTGCGAGCTCCTCCTGAATTTTGAACACCCAATCAGGTTAACTGAACACTACCCTGCCCCTAGGTTAAATTGAGGGTTTTTTCGTATAGAAAAGAAACTCCTACTTCAAGGCTCAAAAGGGGTTGGCAAGGGATTAACTTCCTTATATCTCCAGTGTTTGGGAATTTGAAACAATGCCTGTACATCATCAACAGGGTTTTACTCGAAAGCACACCATTTGAGATTATTGGTATTATGCGTTCGTCATTCTCCCTTCAGAGTCATCACGCTTTATCATTGAAAGTTTGATATCACAAGCAAATAAAACATATTAGAGCGAGAGCGAATGAATTTTTTCAAGACAAACACATCCAATGCATCGTTATTATAGTTAAAAAACAAACAAGTATTGCATATAGACAGTATTGAACAAGAACAAGAAAGATTACGCATGAAAATGCATGAGAAATTACGAATTGCCAATATTGAGGAGATTTTCTCCGTATGGACTTATTGCTTCAGAAGGTCCATTGAGTCGAAGGAGGACTTCAAATATGGCCTGCAGGTGTGAATATGATAGCCTTTGCATTAATCAGGTCTTGTACCTTATCTCGGACTAGTTGGCAATTATCGATCGACTGACCAAGTGCCCCAGAGAGGAAACCAAACCAAACGTTCGTATCTGAACTACAGATTACTTCCAAGAAGAAGATTCTGACGAAGCCACAAAGGTGTTGTAAGTATCAAGCTTTAGGGATTTGAGGTAGGAAATGAGAAGCTCGTTGTCTGGAAACCTGTTATGCAATGATATGTATGCAAATGCATATGCAATGCTTTCAAGGATCTTTTTGGAACCCAGTTTGCAACATTGACATGTAGTTGCAGTTTTGTTGAAGAACTTCGACTTCCGTCTTTGAACGTCCTTCTTTAAGAATCAGGCTCACCATATCCAGTGGGTCATAGCCTCTGATTCGGGATACCTCTGAATTTGAAGGTACATGGCTAGAGGAAAATAAATCCTCTTGCCCCTTGATAGGTATGGTGCCTATAAACCGAAGACACGTGGCTAGAGGAAAATAAATCCTCTTGCCCCTTGTTAGGAATCTGGCTCTTAAGGATGGCACCTGGAATTGCGCGCCCTAAATACTTGAGATCCTTGAAAAAGGTTAGTTAGGTGATGAGAACGAGTAAGTCCTATAAAGAGTTCAAGTTGTTAGTGTACACACAAATCCTGCAAGGAAACCAAAAAGTTAGGGTATAAACAAACCCTGCGAGGAAACCAAATGGTTAGGATATAAACAAATCCTGCGAGGAAACCAAGCGGTTAGGGGATAAACATATCCTGCAAGGAAACAAAAGGGTTAGCAGCACATACAAACAACTCACACAAGTGTTCTTAGGTTTAGAGGCTCGCATGAAGTTCATAGTTAAATACCCTCCCACTGAAGTTTAGTTGGTTCAACCTGTCCTAAAAGAGTAACCGGGTTCTATGGTGCTCATATCCCTGATCTTTCTCACGGGCATTGTCTCAACATAGCACTCAATCGGCCAGCCAAAAGCATCCCTTGAGTCCAATCTCAATGAGTGTAGCATCGAGTATCAACCGGCTTCAGTCAGGAATCCAAAGCCAGCCATCTCGCTACTTCTTATAAGCCAAAGTCAAGTTCAACTAAGGTTCTAAGGGCGAATTAGTGCTCATGACACCACGCGGTAGCCAAATGTCTCCTCGATCAGATTCAAGGGCCATCAGGACAAACCAAAGCGTCGCACTAACGGTGGCCACCAGTTCAACCATAACGATACATGTCGTACAGTTTCCCTGGTCTCATGCCACATACTTAAGGTACACTAGATCCGGGTTAGGATCTTTCACACAGAACAATCCCAAACAAACTTTAAGAATAAAGCATACAAACAAACAATTGAAAACATTTATAATGAACTAAGCCCTAAGGTAAACCCCTCTTTTTATTTGTCCCCAGCAAAGTCGCCAGTTCTGTAACTCGGTGAACTGACTTTTATTTTAATAAGCAACAATGTTGCGGTGAGCATGAGTCGCCACCGACTTTTATTTTGTCCAATGTTAGGAAAGGTAAAAAGTACAGAAAAAGACCTTATTTGAGAGAAAACGGGCTCGGGGAGTAAGTTATGAAAAGGGAAGGTGCAAGCACCCTTTTCATCCGTAGTTATCTACGGGCTCTTAACTTGCTTAGCTCATGTTTGTTTGTTTTGAGTTGAAAAGAAATATAAGGACTTTAGCGTAAATGCGTAGCCTTAGTTTTTTGAAATAGTCGTGAAAAGATGTCTTTTATTGAGCTAGGCAGGTTAAGAGAACTACCCTAGTTAACTGGTCTTTTTCTGTAATTTTTAAAGTTCCTAGGATTATCCATACCTTTATATTGGACGTGCGGGTCATCGAAGGGTCATCGAGGTCGTTGAAGGCAACATGATAGAGGTACCCTTAGCAATTTCGAAGGGACGATCGTCACTTTTTCGTAGGCAACAATCGAGGGTCATCGAGGGACTTAGTGACGATTTTATATCGAGGGACCTTTGCTAATGGGTACCTCTACATTTCGAGGGACGCGACCTTATAATCGAAGGCAACCGAAGAGGAGCGTACCCTAGGGGTGAGTGAGTGCAAGTGTGTTAGATTCGAATACTTATCTTTGAAATTAAGTTAACTATGTTTAGTTTTAGTCTTTCCATACAATCCTATTAGCATACATCTAACAATTAATATTTGTGCAGAAAATAAAGTGCGGAAAGGTAAAGGTTCCTACGCTATTACATCGCTTCAGGGAGGGGATTACAAATTGCCAATCGGGGAGAAAAAATTATTACAAACCAAAAAAAATAAATATTAAAGCGGAAATTAACATATATAAATGTACAGAATTTAGTAGTTAATGTCCATAAGAAAGTCCAAAACCATATGAGTGGTACCTCACAAAACAAAGCAAATGTTAGTAATCAAATATTAATCAAGAAATTAATAACAAATATCTAAACAAACTATAAATTCTAAAGAGAGATTAACATGAACTAATATTTATTTTTTGGTATTTTTAATATGAAAATAAAATCTAAACATAAAATATATTTTTGTATATATTTTTTTTTAATAGGGAAAATAAATTCTAACTATATCTAAGCTCTAATAATATTTTTTGTATTTTATATATCACAGCATTTTTTTTGGTATTTTTGTTATAGAAACATGTTTCAATCAATTAAAAATAAGTATTAAATAAAACTAATCAATCACATAAAATGGGCTAAAAAAAACAGTAAAAATGGAGGGTGCATGGTAAGGAATTCGCTGGGCTTCTAACTGCAGGCCCAAAGCGAATCCATAGCAGCAAGGAGGGAGTGGTCCGCCTGATAGAGGGTGTAAAGAGCAAATCGATGGACTATCTGGAGCAGGCCCATTCAAACCAATCCATAATAATTCTAAAATTAAACAGATAATGTTAGGAAATAAAAATAAACAAAAATGATGCAATTGACATAACAAAAATATTAAAAACACAATGACTTTTTCAAACAAAACTATGGCCACTGAATTGATGACACGTGGCAAGTTATTTGTTGAAAACAAAAAATGAAATTAGATTCCATTTCCCAACTCCTCTTTCTCTCACCACGTTAATCTTCTTCTTCTTTTAACAAGAACCACCATTTTTCTCTTTTCTCCTTCAATATAAAACAAATGTCAAAACTCCACAAAAAAGAAAAGAATAAATGAAAAAATAAAAACAATACCGAAACAAAACGATGACGGCGAAGAGCGTGGACACGGTCTTTGGTGGAGATTCCGGCGCCGTTTTGGTGAACGACCTGAGGGTGCGCGACACTGGCGACATCGCGGTGGCGCGCGTGATCTGAGCAGTCGGATCCGTGACACGGTGTTGGTCGCGAAAAGGGCTGCGGTGTTTGTCATCGGGTGCGTGGTGAACCGAACAACCAGTTGTGCGTTTCGGAGCAGATCCGATTGAAAGGATTTTTGCGACACCGAAAGCTTCGATCCAATCGATTCAGTGATTGTTTAGATCCACATTATTTTTCTTTATTTTCTCTGCAAAATAACTTAGATAGGATACTACACAAATTTATTATGGATTTTGATTCAAGTTATGATTAGATGGAAAAAAGTTTGTTAATGGTTAATTGATGAAATAGAGAAAGTTTGTATTGTGTTCATTGCATACGTTATTGTTTTATATGATGTTATTATTTTGTTGGAATTATATTTAAATGGAAATGGTAAAAGTGTGGTAGTTAGAAGTTAGTGTGAGGGAGATTGATGATATGATAATGCTAAGATGTGTGTATGTATTTTTTTTGTGAGAAATTATGTGTAATAAAAAAAATGGGTTGGGGACTATGGAACTGTTATGTACGTGAATAGTGTAAGTAAAAAAAAATATTGTTAGTCTGTGAGTGTACGTCTCTGAGGGGAATAGTATATGATAGGTTAGTTTTATAGTGTACAAATTTTGACCTAGAATTAAAAAAGGTAAAAACAAAGATAATAAAAACTTTAATTGAAATTGATTGAGAATTATTAAATAACAAATTTGACTATAAAACTTTCTTTTTTTGGGATTTTTCAATATTTTATGTTTTTTTTGTTGATTTTTTGGCTAAAAAAGCATAAAAAGTAAAAATTGATTATTTTTTAAAAAAAACTATTTAATTAATACGAAAATCAAAATTAAAATGGTAAAAAAATGTTTTTTTTAATATAAATGAGAGGACATTTTTTTTTTTATGTTTTTTTTTAATATAAATGAGAGTAAAATTAAAACTATAGAAACAAATAAAAAATGTAAGAAGTGGGAGTCGAACCCGAGACCTTGTACCTACAAACCTTACTTCCTTACCAATTGTGCTATATTATTTATTTGAAATAAAAAGCCAATTGAAGTATATGAAGCATCAATAAGCATTTTGCTATTTATTAAAATATAATAATTTAAGAGTAAACTATTATATTTTAAAATAGACTTTAAATCGAATATTTATAAAATTCAGGATGTCAATGTAAATGAACCCGAGATTTTATAAAAATCCAATTTTGAAAAATAGTTTTGAATTTTTGAAAAGTGTGGGCAAATTTTGGGGTATGACATGTAGTCATGCGGTCAATAGAGTACCCGTAAGAATCCGACACCTGGTTCCCTCTGAGGGGGATGTACGGACTAGCACGGGGCATGGCCTCAGTGTAGCCAAGCACCGCTCCCTAGCCAATGATCATGGGGAAGTGTTGTAAAATCCAACCTTGAAAAAAAACACGGGGATCAAACATTATCACAAGTATATATTGAACAAATTTAAGAAAAAGTAGAATGATATAAGATTGTTACCACTAAGAGGGAACAACTTCCAGCCACAGTCATTTCCTTCCACAAGCATCCGTCTCCTATTATATGATAGTTGTATGCTAGTGTAACCGCTTTCTAGTTGTACTCATGGATATGTGCGGTATCCGATAAGTACCTCAGGTAAATGACATTTCTATACGAGGAGCTGGTGTCCACGAACAACTGAGTGCCTAACATAAATAAGAAGTAACATCTCAGCACCCGTTGCCTGTGTATGTCCTCCTCTACTGGGTCACCAGCAGCCTGTTGTGCTGCAAGGAACTCAGACTCGTACTGTCGCGTTAAGAAGGAAAAACTCACGTGCGCGCCACGGGTCCTTTCCACCTCCTTAAACGCGTCCTCAAGATCAATTCCGGGCTCAGCAATCAGAACCTCCCTCGCTTCCTCCTTGGTCAGCCTACCGTGACCAAGAAGAGTTCCCCTGATAGCTATATGCAGGAGGCATGTGATGTCGTCAAGCGTGATGGTAATCTCACCATGTGGCAGATGGAATGACGAAGTCTCTGGGTGTCACCTCTCTGCAAATGCTATCAGCATCCCATTATGTATCATGTGGTACCCAATCTGACACAAGTCCTTCAACACAGAAGCTGCGAGATAGGCAATCTTCCGGCCGTGGTTGTAGAACTTTTGGGGATCTCTATCCTGAAATTTTCCAAAGAAAGCACTATTAGTAATAAGAAAAGTTATAAACAATTAATCAAAAATTGAGGACAAAAAATAATAAGTAATAAGTCTAAGAAATGTTACCTCTCCGTCCCAGATATGTCCGGCTGAATGATCAGCATACCCTATCAATAGGGATCCATCTGAAAGAACCTCTAGGTAGCCCACAGGAGCTTCATGCGCACCAGCCTCCTTGTGCAGCTCAGGAGGTGGCACCGGAGATCCAGCATCGGCTGGAGGTGGCACAGAAGTAGAAGAAGCTCTCCGACAATGTCTGCGGGTGGATGGCGTCTTTAAGGAACCCTCACCATCATCCTGAGGGCTCCGAGATGAGGTAGTAGATGTGGATGGCCCATCATCTATAGCGGATGTAACCGGTAACTCTGCTGCAACAAATGTATAAGGTGCATCCGCTGGAACGAAGGCTCCATCAGTCACTTGTGACAACATCTGCATCCGTGCACGTCACATAGAGGCATGATGTGCAGTCCTCCCAAATATAATGCAGTTTGAATGGTCGGCCATAATGTCTATATTTTATTACAAGTAAAATCGAGTTAGATACAGTTTGGTAATTAAAAAAAAAACAAATTAGATGCACATACGGAAATCTTCCGTAGATATATCTACAGAACTAGCTAACATATCAAATAACTGAGTTTGTTCCGTATGCACATCTACGGAACGACCAAACGTTTCATATGTTCCGTAGATGCATCTACGAAATATTCTGCAACTTCAGAAACACACAAATGGGATAAGTAAGTGTTCACATAGTTGGAAAAATCAATTTTCACCCCCTGATCATCCGTTTTACACATCAAACATTGTCTCTAAAGTATGTTTCTAAAAGTAACTAATGATTTCAACACCTAAAAATCTACTCAAACTCTATTACGGGAAATACTCTAAAATAACTCGAAAACTCGAAAATTTACTGATTAAATTGAGTTTTGAAGTTGTTGGAATGTGTTGATCATTGATGTTGACGTTAACGGCCGAATTTGAGAGGAAAAAAACAATTTTGGTGGAAGTTTGGTTTTTGAGTTGAGAGAATTTGGGAATTTGAGAAGATGAAAAGTGAAGAATGAGGGAGGAGAAGAGTCTGACGCGAATATAACATTAAATACTTTCATAAATGCATCTACGAAACAAAATAACTTTGAAACAAAAAAAATACTTTCAAAAATATATCTAAGAAACAGAAGAATATTTTTAATAACGCTCATAGTGCATGAGAGACCGAACGAGGTTAGAGATTCTCAATATAGAACTCATAATATATTTTTTTTTAAAAGTGTTAATATGTTATGCCAATATGTTATTATGTTCTTTTTAGTCATTGTGTCTTTATATATTCTAGCCTAACAGTCTCCCTCTAATTAAAAGGGATAAAGGACAAAAACAAAATGTCATAGGAAACGACGCCTAAAAACATCATACTTCCACACGTCAATATCATGCTTGATTAACTAAAATATAAATTCCTACTGTGATTAGGTTATGTCAATTATTCAACACTTTTGATACCACTTCATTAGATTTTTGGTGCATATACTTCCAAGATGGTTTCATATAAAGTAAGTGAAAAAATATTATAACCGAGAAAAATGCAAAAGTTTAACAGAAATTGAGGTGTCCAAGTAGATTTTTGTATAAAGTATTATTAAGATTAATCAAACCTCACATGAGAAAGGTCAATTCTATCCTCGTTTCATTTTCCCATGACCACACAAAATGACTATGGTTAGGTGTAAGTACTAGACATTTCGAAAGAAATGTCCATCTTCCCACAATAAGTAATTATATACTTACTTATCACATCTACAATATAAGAAAGTTAACTGCTCTGGAAAAACCAATTTTGCCCTTCTTTTCTCACAGCTTGCCACGTGGTTGCTCTTACAAAGTTCCATTTCTATCACTTTTGTTATCTTTCTTTCTCTTTCATATAATCCACTTTCTTTTTTTCTCTTTTTCTCTCTCTTCCTTATGACGATCTTTCTTTCTCCAAGTTCTCATATTTTTCTCAAATCTCTAACCCTAAATCTTCTTATTTCTTCTCCTTCTACATGTTTGCTGATTATATCGTGATGTTGATTCTGAACCGTTAATGGTTGTTAACGAGGGTTACGATCGTGAAAATTTATGATGATGTTGGTGACGCTGAAAGTCACAGCAAATCGGTGAGATCTTTCTTTGTTTTTCGTATTTTAATTCTATAATCTTTCTTCTTCTCTCAATATTTTCTGAAGGGTTTGTGTAAAAAATGAGGAAGATGATGATGAAATAGGATTTCATGAACGTTATTGTTGTATCAGATTTACTGAATATGAACTGCGTTCTTTTTCTTTCTTCTCATTGTTTTTGGAAAATTTGTATAAATGAGGATGATGATGATGGAATTTTAGGGTTTTGGTTTTGTATTCTGCGGCTGGGTATGAACTGCGTTCTTTTTCTTTCTTCTCATTCTTTTTATATTGACAAATTTAGGATTTTATGTTACTGTTAGCAGGCCCGAGGAAATTCTGTATTGGGCTTTACTAATGTTTCATTCTGATCTTGTGTGAATCGTAATCCCCTGGTACTGAACCGTAACTGTGATGTTATTGTTGATTTACTACAGTGAAAAATGTAACTCAGTTGTTAACTTATTCTTTTTCTCTTTATTATGAACCCAAAGTTTATTTGTGATTTGTAGTAAAGATTAGGCCTATGATTATTCTATGAAACAAAGCTTCTTTTGTGTAATTTGTAATGAATATTTGAATCTTTGGATGTAATGAATATTTGGTTGGTTGTTGATATTTGGCATACAGGAAAATAGAGCAAATGGATGACTACAAGGTTTTAGCGACTATTGGACCGTCCTCATTATCTATTTTTTCGTTTGCTGGTTTGTTGTTTTAGGTTACGATTGATTGTACTAATTTTCGTCATTGATTTACTGTAGATTTGGAGATGAAAACATTATTGATGTGTGATATTGGAACTAATCTATTGCTGAATGGAAGCTACTGGTTTTGTCTCTGCAGGTGTTGGGCTGATGGTGTTGAGCATGATCATCGAGAACAAGGGTTGAAGGCTGCTTTCGTTCAAAAGTTGATATTATCAACCATATTCGAGGAAATATGATCATAGAATTTAATTTAGTCGCGTAAGTCATGGATTAGCCTCAAATCTAAGGTTGATTGCAGGGGAGTGTTACGGTTTTGAGTGAAAGGATGAGGGAGTAGTTGAGAATAAGTTAATTGGTGTTTGTTTTGTGGGATCAAAAATGACTTTTTTTTTTTAAAATTGAAATAGAAAACGCGTGAGCTTGTATGAGTATGTATGTAATTGGTAATGTTTAATAGAAATTCCTTTCTCCGAGTTTGCAGGTATTATATGGTGATGATAATGGTGAATCGATTCCTTTCCATTTTCAAGTGATTTGATGAACTTGCAGGTATTATATGGTGATAATGGTGAATTTGCAGGTATTGTATGGTGAATTAATTCCTTTTCAATTTTCAAGTTATTTGATGAATTTTCTGTACAGATTATTTGAATCCATTCCACGCACATGATGAGGGAATCTTACATGGCGGGTAACTGCTCATTCTTAACCTTACTTTTTATCAATGGATGGGAACATATTTCTGGTTGTAACTTCTCTATTAATAAGTTGATTTGGTCGGGGCGGCGCCGAAATATTTGACTCAACTTGTGGTGACTTTGGAGCAGGAATGAGTCTGGGCAAGGGTGAGTATTTCAAATTAGAATGTTACATGATTTTATTTTCTCATCTATTATACTATGTGACTTTTAACTTTTTTCTTTCGTTTTTAGGCAGTAACCATGGATGATGGTATTCGCCGCCGATGAGTCCACAATAGGAAAGGTTACTGATGTGTTCCAACATGCATCCTCGGTTGGTATGTTAGTCTGTAGGACTTGGGCCTTCAATGATGGACAATGGAGAGCCCTTAAGAAATCTCCATCTATTTATGATCAAGAGGTGTTCAAGGCTCTGGATTTTTTAGGAGTGAAGCATAATATCTCAAGTGGGGTAATGTTGCTGGCCTTAACTTGATGTTCTTCAAGAATTGGTTTCCCGTTCACTTTCATTTATCAAAATCGACGTGGCAGGTCGGTGATCCCGTTGCAGATCACAAGTGTTGGAATAAACCTGAGTCAATTACCGAGGAACGACCTCTCTTACAAGTGAGCACATCCTCTCCCGGACCAGATGTTGCAGGTGGAACTGCAGCAGCCATGGCATCAGAGTCTTTGGTTTTCAAAAAGACGAATTCTACATATTTAAGCAATCTCCTCAAGCATGGCATCAGATACTGTACTTTCAAATTTGCTTTCTTATCTTCTAAATTATACTTTACAAATGTGATGTTGATATTCTTCTATTTGGATATTCCTAATTGTATCATTGGCCTTATCCTTTTATTCAATATGCGATTTTCTACGTGTTTCTTAATTGCATCCACGAAGCCGAATCAGTCACATTAAGAAATTTCAAGATAAGGCATAGCCAACATAGGTTTCAGAAAGCTTCACTTCGTTGAGTGTATAAAAGTATATACATTTTGTTTAATCCAATGCTATTGACTCCACACTGCAGATTGTGCCGCTATTTGGAGAATATATTTGTCGATTGTATAGTTCCTAACTCTAACAGTAACCATCCAACCTCGGAAACAAGGATATAAACATTCATACTGCAAAAAGGTATGGTTCTTGCAGATTATATAGTTAAGTGTTGAACCACCAGTGAAAAAGTTTTAGAAAGAGAATGAAACTAATTTGTTATTGAATGGAAGCTACTGGTTTTGTCTCTGCAGGTGCTGGATTGATGGTGTTGAGCAGGATCATCGAGAACAAGGGTTGAAGGTTGTTTTTGTTCAAAAGTTGATATTATCAACCATATTCGAGGAAATATGCTCATAGAATTTAATTTAGTCGCCTAAGTCATGGATTAGTTACAGCTTCTTACATATTCAGATAGTCTATGTATTGTGTTGCTGGTCCACAAGGCACTGGGTTTTATTGCGGTGGTTCTGTTTAGGATGTGAAGTCGTATAAGCAATAGTTATATTGAGGCCAAATGTATTTCAGGACTCTGTCAATTTAAGTGTGATTTTTCGGTAACTCCATTGAAGATTGCTTTAAATCTACTTTACTACAGCTTATTGAGAGCATGGTAACATTGAGAGATTGCACAGCCTGCAAGTTGTACCAAGTAAGTAGCATTTGAACTATCAATGATTAAATGTTTTTTGCATCTCTTTCCAGGAACTCCAACTTCTGCTGCTACTTCTTTGATAGGACCAGATGGAAATGTCATCTTATGTCGAGGTTTTGTTTTAGGTGTAAATTCTATAATTGGTAACTGCAGTCATGGATTAATACACAAGAATTAAGTGTCAGTATCATAAAGATATCTTTATAGGTACTTAGTATATCATTCCAATGGTAATGTACCTGAGGTTTAGAAGTATGTGATCCCTGATTTGCAGAATTAAGGGTTACTTTTTATAATTATTCTTTTCTGATTCTCTTGGTGAACCTGTTAGGAAATTCGGTTAGTCATTTTCTCTATCTTCAAGTTTCTGTTTAACCGTTAGTTATGGACTATGCAGCTTGGTTTTTGAATCGGTTTCCTCTTGCAGAATTTATGTCGGTGAGTTTGTATGCTTGTGTGCAGGATTTCAGTTCGGTTTAATGACGTTGAACCGGTTCACGTGTTCTGATTATGCAGGTCAGCTTATTGAAGGGAGTTCATTTCGGTTCAGATTGAATTTGAGGAAATAGGAGAGTTATTCTGTTATATTTTCCTGTCAATTTTTGTTACAAAAGTTAGTCATGAACCTGACTTTAGTGAATATAGGGACAATATTAGTGGTGTTAGTTTTGAGTTTTGGAATTGGAAATGCACAACAAGTACCTTCCTATTTTATATTTGGAGATTCTTTGGTTGATAATGGTAACAACTACCAGCTGACTTCTATGACAAAAGCTAATTATGCTCCTTATAGAATTGACTTTCCTGGCGGACCAACAAGAAGATTTTTTTATGGCAAAACTTCTGTTGATGTAATTGGTGAGATTCTGCTTTTTTATTCTTTAATATATAGTTCTATGCTGCTTGCAAGTAAATAGTTATGTTGCGTTGATTTTTGAAGTTCATACAGTAACTCTTCTGAGAAGACCTTACATTCTCCCAAAAAGTTAGAACCACGTGGTCATAGAGACCAAGCTGCACTTAAATTGCAGAAAGTTTACAAAAGTTTTCGAACCAGAAGACAACTTATAGAACAAAGATAGTTAGTTGATTCGACTCATTTTTTTGAAGATTGCACCCTTCTAGATTTATTGACCTGGACGGAGAAAAAATATACCTCCTGTATAGGTACATCCGGACAAGACGGTGTTTTTCCGTCTTGGTGGATAAATCTAACGAGGGGCGGTTTTTAAGAATCGTCTCCATCAAACTATAGCATAAAGTGACAATCATGTTTAAGTTATTAAACTGAATACATTCATATGGAACATGTTGTGTTGCTTGCACTAAGAACGGTAGGAGCAGACTGCTCAACTTCTGAACTGTATGAGCAGACTATCAAGTATCAGAAAGGCTCCTTAGTTAGTTGGATCTTAAACCCTTTGACTTGGCTACAAAACTTATAAACAATGGTATGTTGAAGTTGATGCATCCCTTATCAATTGGTGACTTCAGTATAACATGATCAATCATAATGGCAGTAAGAAGAAGCCTACAGAGTTGACGGGGCCTGGTAGCTTCTATGTGCGCTCAATGTCTTCTTGGAATCATTTTATCAATTTCCTATGTGAATTAGCATTGGGCTGTGTTTTTGGTTTTCTTGTAGGTTGTACCAAACATCACTTATCCAAACATTTGTAATAAGCAGCTAATTTTGGAGGCTTGATGGCTTTAAACATATATCTGCTGTCATGAAGGCAATTTGGTGATGTATTCCCGTGTTGGCTGGGTCTGATTTTGTAGTTGTGTGGTTAGGCGGTTCGATCGTCAATAGCAGATTAGAAACAGGAATGCATGATTTTAAAGAATTGTCCTTGGTTGGTAGAAAAGCTACATGGATGGCTTACTTGGTAAGGTTTTATATGTGTTGTATTTATCAAATTTAAATTATCAACCATAGAAATAATGCATTGTAGGTTCCTTGATGGCTGGTAACTCCAATGAGCATTTTCCATCTATAAGGCTTTGTGATATTTTACTAACTTTTCTTGGGTAATCTCTACTGTCAATAAAAAAATGGTATTTTATTTGTTAGTTGAAACTTACTCTCCGTTAGTTGAATTAAAGCTGAAACTTACACAAACAGAATGTGAATTAAAGCTGAATTCTCCGTTAGTTGAAACTTGAATAGTATTTAGTTTACCTTGTGATGTTGCAGTTTTGTGATCGAACCGGTATCAATTGGCCTGAATGTTGCTTTGAAATCTACTTGTGAAAAATCTGATCATTCTTTTCTGAACACTTAATTCATGTTGATCATTCTTTTTCAGAAAATCGAACTCATGTTAGATTTGCTCACAAATGTTTTACTTTTAAATATGATTCGACGCTTGATTAATTTCTGTTTCAGGATGATAGCGGTGGTGAAGCACTTGAACGAGTTTACGAACGAATGGAAGCATCAACTATAGAAAAAACGTGTTGCTGCTGAAATTTTATTTGATTTTGGTTTCAAGAAGCTCTTGCAGGCAAGGGAGGTTGCTGAATTCTTGGTCTGCTTTTTTGCCTCTGTCATGAATGTTTGATGTATTATATTGAATCTAAAGCTTTTGATATTGTGCACGACTTGCAGCAGGCGAATTTTGTGATAGTTACTGTAAATAATCTTATCAAAATGTGACTTTTGGTAAATATCAAATATATAAATATGAAGATACATTTACATATGTTTCATATTAAGCAGAAAGAAACTATAGAAAAATTAATATTGGGTTAGAGAGGAAGATATGAAACAAACTAACAAAAGACAAGTTCCATTGGAATTGGAAGTGGGAGAAAGGAAAGAAAAAGATATGGAAAGGGTTTGGGTGAGCATCAAAGTGATTCATCATCCCAAAATTGTTGAGTTGTTAGAAAGTTCAGCTAAAGAGTATGAATACAAGCAGCAAGGTGTTCTTAGAATCAGATATGATGTTGACAACTTTAAAGCCATTATAAAAGAGAGTGATTGGCTGATAGCATCAATTTGGAGATAGTAATTTTAATTTCTTTCTAAAAATTTCATTCTTTAGGTTTCATCTACTCTAAAAATAATATTATTGAAGATATTATAGATACTAAATATAATTATGTCTTTTATTACAAGTATGGTTATAGAAAACTTCTTGAGAAAATTACATGATGGAATTTTAAGCATAAATAAGAAGTCTTATATTAGATGAAAGTAAACATGTTGAGCAACATGTAAATGAAAGGATTTATATACTTAATATTTTATTTTATTTTTGGTGAAAATGATGTATGAAATTTATTTGTGTGGTTGTTTGTAGCCTAATATATAAATATTCCAATACTTTAAACTCCCCCTAAATCTAATACAGTAATAATTAAAGTCATGATTCAGTCTAACGGGATGGAAGAGTAAATCCATGTGTTATAAATTTTGTATCAAAGATGGAAGAGTAAATCCACATGTTATAAGTTTTGTATCAAAATTCTTCTTGAGTGTATTGTGAGAAACTTGTATTTGATTGAGAGTGAGATTATTAAAAAAAACAAGTGTGAAAAGTTAATCTCATTTATAGAAATGAGTTAATTCACATTCAATAACATAAATAATGACATAAATAAAAGAAGTAACTCTAATATGAAATGCCTTTGTTTAGGTGAAAATCTATGTCAATTTTTTATGCTCAAAATATAAATTAAATTATGTTTTTCTATTAAAAATAATAAACGGTTATTAATGAGTGTAACACATTGGTGTAATTTGATCCCTTTATATATATATATATATATATATATATATATATATATATATATATATATATATATATATATATATAATAAAAGAAGATTTATATTTCTAAAATGAAATTAATAATATCTTTTAAATTAGTTTTAGTGTATAAAATGTGATGCAAAATAAAATTATGTTTACTAAACCTTTTGTGAAACGGGACATAAAGTTATTGATCAAAATATTGATTATTAACGGGACATGAAATTACTGATTAAAATAATAATTTATTAATTATACCTTTAATTATTATTTTTTTATCGATAACTAGACATTTTTTTATTAAAAATATATATCTGAAACAAATGCGCGTCCCATACCAGAACCCGTGCGAACGCACGGGTTTGTTACTAGTTCCTTTTAAGCACAAATCAACTATTACTAAAAGGGACTCCATTGGTACACAGCCATGCACCTTATCATATAGAGATTGATATGGAGACTTATCATTGGCTTTGAAGATAGTGTTCTTTGAAAATAGGAGTATGATACATACTAGTTATAAATTTGATTTAGGGTTTGAATTGAAGCACGTTCGTTGGACTTTTGTTCAAGAAAGGAATGGTGTGTGATACGTGGACTCTCTTAGTTGTGATTATCATATGTGACAGATTTTGATGGTAACAAGTTCATGTTGTTACATGTGTCCATTATCTGATCAATTGCGTTAGATCAATTGCGTTATCTGATCAATTGTGTCCATTATTATTTTCAGTCATTGGTTATCTTGAGTTACAATATTATTCTCAAACTACGAGAGTGAAATAAGTATCTAGATCACTAGAAATAAAATATCTTTCTTCTTAGGTTCACTTGCTTTTAAAGGGGCAGAGATTTCGTGTGTTTACCACAATTAATCCTAATTTTGGAAAAAGTTGGTAAAAAACCTCACATCACTCTATGTTCTTGACTTGTAGCACTAATTGGCTCTAGCATAATATTCCATTCTTCTTGTATTCATCGTATGCTACAACCATTAAGATTCCTTGTTCTTGAAGATGCTTATGTTATTTTATAATAAGAGATGAGAGGAACAAATATCAACCATTGAAATTATCAAGAGAGAGAATGTTAATACATTAATATAGCAATTCATTTCTTTCTCTTGATGAATTCAATGGTTGATATTTGTTTCTCTCATCTCTTATTATAAAATGCTCTCACTTAATATTATATATCAAGTGAGATCATTTTATAATGAGAAATGAGAGGAACAAATATCAATCATTGAATTCATCAAGAGAGAGAATGTTAATACATTAATGATTTTAATACACTCTCCCTCTCTTGATGAATCCAATGGTTGATATTTGTTCCTCTCATCTCTCATTATAAAATGTTCTCACTTGATATGCTATATATATATATATATATATATATATATATATATATATATATATATATATATATATATATATATATATATATATATATATATATATATATATATATATATATGAAGTGTTATAACAAGTTAACATAGATGTGTAACTGTACAAGTACCAAAATAAGTTAAATAAGTTGAAAATAAAATGATTCTGAAGTTAGAGTAACTGGTTACGCATTCGCAGTAACCAGTGATTGTATTTTTCAAAGTTGTAACAGATGTAACCGGTTACCGGTCAAAGAATTTTATTTTTTCAGTTATTTGATTGTGTAACTTGTATTTCATTTCACTTGTATATAAATGTCTTGGAGAAATCCTCATCAATATTAATGAAAATATACATTCTCACTCTCAATTCTCTCTCTCTCTCTCTCTCTCTCTCATTCTCTCTCTCTATCATTATCCACGGTCAAACTCTCCATTTTCACCAATTAAGTGATTGCAAGTTCTAACATTTGACATCAAGAGTCTGGTTCGATCCACCAAACACCTAGTGTGCAACATGAATTATGTCTCCAATCAAAGAATCCCGACAAACATATAAATCTTTCATGCGAAGAATTACGAAAAATTGTGAAAGCAGATGAAGGTGTTGTTTGGCTACCAATATGTTCTAGAAGTAATCAAGAACTGGGGTGAATCCTCTTGTCGAAGGTGTAATAGATGCACAACGAGCGACGCATAAGGAAGAGAAGAAAAAGATTACAAAGCAATGTTTTTTATCCATCAATGTGTGGATGGTGACAACTTTGAGGAAGTTGGTGATTGCGAATCATCAAAACAAGCGCGGAAAATCTTGGAAAAGACATATGCAGGGGATGACAAGGCAAAGGTGGTGAAATTACAATCTTACAAACGTCAACTCGAATTAGTTCAAATAGAGTAAAAAGAGACAATCAACGATTACGTGACGAGAATTATGTTAGAACAAGATTTGTTCTTATCAATTATCTTAGTTTTGATGATAACAATAATATGAATTTTGCTTAAGATAATATGGTACTCTAATCCAATGCAATTTCCCTTTCAGGAAATATATATAAAGAGTACGCATAATTCAGCGCTCAGAAGATGTGTCTCAAATGGTTCAGCGTGCAACATCAGAACATGGTCTGGCAAGACATCAGAAGATGGTCGAAGCAGAATCAGAACATGGGTCTATGGAAGCATCAGAAGAACATGAGATCAGAAGCACTGAAAATCAGAAGATGGTATCACGCTCAGAAGCACTTCAAAGTCAGAAGATCAGAAGATGCTGTGCACCAAGCTGTTTGACTCTGATGATATTCAAACGTCGTATTCACAAACATCAGATCAGAAGGAAGTACACGTGGCAGACTACGCTGACTGACAAAAGGAACGTTAAAGCTACTAAAGGCTACGTCAGTAGACACAGCGTGAACAAGGCTCGAGGTAGTTGACAAAAGCGTATAACATTAAATGCAAAGCTGTACGGAACACGCAAAGCATTAAATGCATTCAACGGTCATCTTCTCAACGCCTATAAATATGAAGTTCTGATGAGAAGCAAGGTTAACGTTTTCGCACCAATACAATTCAAATTAACTTGCTGAAACTCTGTTCAAATCTAAACTCAGAATCTTCATCTTCATCAAAGCTCACTACATTGCTGTTGTAATATCTTAGTGAGATTAAGCTTAAATTGTAAGAGAAATATCACAGTTGTGATTATCGCTTTTAAGAAGCATTTGTAAACTCTTGAATAGATTACATTAAGTTGTAAGGAACTAGAGTGATCAGTTGATCAGTATACTCTAGGAAGTCTTAGCAGTTGGCTGAGCAAGAAGTCTTGGCAGTTGGCTGAGCAGGAAGTCTTGGCAGTTGGCTGAGCAGAAAGTCTTAGGAGTGAACTAAGCCTAGAGTGATCGTGTTGATCAGTAGACTCTAGAAAAAGTCTTAGGAGTGAACTAAGCAGTTGTTCCTGGAGTGATCAGGTTGTGATCAGAAGACTCTGGAAGACTTAGTTGCGGCTAAGTGGAAAACCATTGTAATCCGTGCGATTAGTGGATTAAATCCTCAGTTGAGGTAAATCATCTCTGCGGGGGTGGACTGGAGTAGCTTCGTTAACAGCGAACCAGGATAAAAATATTTGTGCATCTATTTTTATCGTCCAAGATTTAAAGTCACACTTATTCAATCCCCCCCCTTTCTAAGTGTTTTTCTATCCTTCAATTGGCATCAGAGCGCCGGTTCTAAGGTGCAAGCACTTAACCGTGTTTAGAAAAGATTCAGGAAGAGAAAAACGCTTCATTTAAAAGATGGTTGATGAAAGTGAAAGGACTATACCTACACCTGCATCTACATCTGGCTCTGCTGAGCAATACAACGGTAACAATGGTTATACTAGACCGCCGGTATTTGATGGTGAAAACTTTGAATACTGGAAAGATAAACTGGAAAGTTACTTTCTGGGTCTAGATGGTGATCTATGGGATCTTCTGATGGATGGTTACAAACATCCTGTAAATGCCAGAGGCGTAAAGCTGTCAAGGCAAGAAATGAATGATGATCAAAAGAAGCTTTTCAGGAATCATCATAAATGTAGAACTGTTTTGCTGAATGCTATCTCTCATGCTGAGTATGAGAAGATATCTAACAGGGAAACGGCCTATGACATATATGAGTCCTTGAAAATGACTCATGAAGGAAATGCTCAAGTCAAGGAGACAAAAGCTCTTGCCTTAATCCAGAAGTATGAAGCCTTCAAGATGGAGGATGATGAAGACATTGAAAAGATGTTTTCGAGATTTCAAACTCTTACTGCTGGATTGAGAGTTCTTGACAAAGGATACACCAAGGCTGATCATGTGAAGAAGATCATCAGAAGCTTACCCAGAAGATGGGGTCCTATGGTGACTGCATTCAAGATTGCAAAGAATCTGAATGAAGTTTCTCTGGAAGAGCTTATCAGCGCCTTGAGAAGTCATGAAATAGAGCTGGACGCAAATGAGCCTCAAAAGAAAGGTAAGTCTATTGCATTAAAATCAAATATCAAGAAATGCACTAACGCTTTTCAGGCCAGAGAAGAAGATCCTGAAGAATCAGAATCTGAAGAAGAAGATGAACTGTCCATGATTTCCAAAAGGCTAAATCAACTCTGGAAGACCAAGCAAAGGAAGTTCAGAGGCTTCAGAAGTTCAAGGAAATTTGAACGTGGAGAATCTTCTGATGAAAGAAGATTTGACAAGAAGAAGGTCATGTGCTATGAATGCAATGAGCCTGGACACTACAAGAATGAATGTCCAAATCTTCAAAAGGAAAGTCCCAAGAAAAAGTTTCATAAGAAGAAAGGTCTTATGGCAACCTGGGATGAGTCAGAAGATGATTCAGAAGATGAGCAGGCCAACTGTGCGCTGATGGCGACAGAAGATGACGGATCAGAATCTACATCAGAATCAGACTCCGAAGAGGTATTTTCTGAACTTACTAGAGATGAGTTAGTTTCCGGTCTAACTGAACTTCTGGAACTCAAGTCTCAGATTAGTCTCAAATACAAAAAGCTGAAAAAGCAATTTGAATTTGAAACAAAGAAGCTTGAGTTGGAGAATTCTGAATTAAAAGAAAAACTTTTAAAATTATCCAATAATGTTGGATCTCCTTCTGATTCAGAAAAATCCACTCCTAGTCTGAACCATATTCTGAAAGAATATGATTTAAGTTTCAGAAAGTTCTTATCTAGAAGTATTGGCAGAAGTCAGCTAGCTTCTATGATATATGCTGTGTCTGGAAACAAAAGAGTTGGCATTGGTTATGAGGGTGAAACCCCATACAAACTTGAACCTGTTGATGAAATGAAAATTACATACAAGCCATTGTATGATCAGTTCAAGTATGGCCACTCTCATGATATTAGGCACACCTCACATGCACAAAGTTTTCACATAACACACACTAAGAAGCATGTGACACAACCTAGGAAATATCATGAAACTCACATTAAGAATTATCATGCTGTTCCTCCTATTGCTTACAATGTTAAATCCAAGTTCAAACAGAACTTGAGAAAATCTAACAAGAAAGGACCCAAGAAAATGTGGGTACCTAAGGATAAGATTATTCCTATTGCAGATATCCTTGGCTGCAAGAAGGACAAAGCACAACATGTCATGGTACCTGGACTCTGGATGCTCGCGACACATGACAGGAAGAAGGTCTATGCTCCAAGACCTGGTACTTAAGTCTGGAGGAGAAGTCAAGTTCGGAGGAGATCAGAAGGGCAAGATAATTGGCTCTGGAACTATAAATTCTGGTAACTCTCCTTCCATTTCTAATGTACTTCTTGTAGAAGGATTAACTCATAACCTCTTATCTATCAGTCAATTAAGTGACAATGGTTATGATATAATCTTCAATCAAAAGTCTTGCAAGGCTGTAAATCAGAAGGATGGCTCAATCCTATTTACAGGCAAGAGGAAGAACAACATTTATAAGACAGATCTGCAAGATCTTATGAGTCAGAAGGTGACTTGTCTTATGTCTGTTTCTGAAGAGCAGTGGGTCTGGCACAGAAGATTAGGTCATGCTAGTTTGAGAAAGATCTCTCAGATTAACAAACTGAATCTTGTCAGAGGACTCCCTAATTTGAAATTCCAATCAGATGCTCTTTGTGAAGCATGTCAGAAGGGCAAGTTCTCCAAACCTGCATTCAAGTCTAAGAATGTTGTTTCTACCTCAAGGCCATTAGAACTCTTGCACATTGATCTGTTTGGCCCAGTCAAAACAGCATCTGTCAGAGGAAAGAAATATGGATTAGTCATCATAGATGATTATAGCCGCTGGACATGGGTAAAATTCTTGAAACACAAGGATGAGACTCATTCAGTGTTCTTTGATTTCTGCATTCAGATTCAATCTGAAAAAGAGTGTAAAATCATAAAGGTCAGAAGTGATCATGGTGGTGAATTTGAGAACAGACCCTTTGAAGAATTCTTCAAAGAAAATGGTATTGCCCATGATTTCTCTTGTCCTAGAACTCCACAGCAAAATGGGGTTGTAGAACGAAAGAATAGGACTCTTCAAGAAATGGCCAGAACCATGATCAATGAAACCAATATGGCTAAGCATTTCTGGGCAGAAGCAATAAACACTGCATGTTATATTCAGAATAGAATCTCTATCAGACCTATTCTTAATAAGACTCCCTATGAATTGTGGAAGAATAAAAAGCCCAACATTTCATATTTCCATCCTTTTGGATGTGTGTGCTTTATTCTGAACACTAAAGATCATCTTGGTAAGTTTGATTCCAAAGCTCAAAAGTGTTTCCTTCTTGGATATTCTGAACGCTCAAAAGGCTACAGAGTATACAATACTGAAACATTGGTTGTAGAAGAATCAATCAATATCAGGTTTGATGATAAGCTTGGTTCTGAAAAACCAAAGCAAGTTGATAATTTTGCAGGTTGTGATATTGACATATCAGAAGTTGTTGAGCCAAGAAGCAACGCATCAGAAGCAGAGCTTCTCAGAAGCAAAGAATCTGAAGATCAAGTATCAGCTTCTCTGGAGGATCTAAGTATTTCTGAAGAACCATCTGTCAGAAGATCATCCAGACTCATCTCTGGTCATTCAGAAGATGTCATTCTTGGAAAGAAGGATGATCCAATCAGAACAAGAGCATTCCTTAGAAACAATGCAGACTGTCAATTAGGTCTTGTATCTTTGATCGAGCCAACTTCTGTTGATCATGCTCTAGAAGATCCAGACTGGATAATTGCTATGCAAGAAGAACTAAATCAGTTTACAAGGATTGATGTTTGGGATCTTGTTCCTAGACCAGATGGATTCAATATAATCGGTACAAAGTGGGTCTTCAGAAACAAGCTCAGTGAGAAAGGCGAAGTGGTAAGGAACAAAGCCAGACTGGTGGCTCAGGGTTATAGTCAGCAAGAAGGGATTGACTACACAGAAACCTTTGCACCAGTGGCCAGGTTAGAATCTATTCGTCTATTAATTTCTTTTGCCACTCAACATAACATCACTCTCTATCAGATGGATGTTAAGAGTGCCTTCTTAAATGGTTATATAGATGAAGAAGTTTATGTCCATCAACCTCCTGGTTTTGAAGACTCTATGTCTCCTAATCATGTTTTTAAACTTAAGAAATCATTGTATGGATTGAAACAGGCTCCCAGAGCTTGGTACGAACGCTTAAGTTCTTTCCTTCTGGACAATGGTTTCACTAGAGGAAAAGTGGACACTACTCTCTTCTGTAAAACCTTTGAAAAGGATATTTTAATTTGTCAAATATATGTAGATGATATTATTTTTGGAACATCTAATGCTACACTTGGAAAGGAGTTTGCTAAGTCTATGCAGGCTGAGTTTGAAATGAGCATGATGGGAGAACTCAAGTATTTCCTTGGAATACAAATAAATCAAACATCAGAAGGAACGTATGTTCACCAAACCAAGTATGTGAAGGAACTTCTGAAGAAGTTTAATCTTCTAGACTGCAAAGAAGCCAAAACTCCTATGCATCCAACATGCATCCTAGGTAAGGATGAGGTAAGTAAGAAGGTAGATCAGAAGCTATACAGAGGTATGATTGGATCTCTTCTATATCTGACTGCTTCTAGACCTGACATTCTGTTCAGTGTTTGTTTGTGTGCTAGATTCCAATCAGATCCTAGAGAATCTCATTTAACTGCTGTTAAGAGAATTCTAAGGTATCTGAAAGGTACTACTAATGTTGGTTTAGTTTACAGAAAATCTAAAGAATACAACTTAGTAGGATTCTGCGATGCTGACTATGCTGGAGACAGAATTGAAAGAAAAAGTACTTCAGGAAGTTGCCAATTTCTTGGAAGTCATTTGATCTCCTGGTACAGCAAGAAGCAAGCAACTATTGCTCTATCAACAACAGAAGCAGAATATGTCGCTGCTGCTGGTTGTAGCACACAGATGCTCTGGATGAAGAGTCAGTTAGAAGATTATCAGATATTTGAGAGTAACATTCCTATATTCTGTGATAATACTTCTGCTATATGTTTATCTAAGAATCCTATTCTTCATTCAAAAGCTAAACATATTGAGATAAAACATCATTTCATAAGGGACTATGTTCAGAAGGGTGTTATTTCTTTAAACTTTGTTGATACAGACCATCAATGGGCTGATATCTTTACAAAACCCCTGGCTGAAGATAGGTTTAAGTTCATTCTGAAGAACATCAGTATGGATTTATGCCCAGAATGAGAAGATGAGAAGTTCTCATGTATGAGTATCTTTTGAAATGAATGTGGAACAATTTTTTTTCAGAAGTTCTGTTTGAAATCTTTTAGAAATTATGATTCGGTTATTACTAACGTTTCATTGTCTAAGTTGATTCAGAACCTCTTTTAAAGCAAAACAGCTGTTACGTTTTATCTCGGGATGGTAAACCTGTCGTTACTATTCATGGATAAGCGCGCGTGCAGTTGAAGGGACGCCGACCATAGGTAACTGTGCCAGTCACTTCATTTGTCTTTATTATCTCTCCTCACGTCACGTAACATTAAATGCTAGTCTTCATTCGTTTCACTTTATTTTCTTTTAAATACTCTTCAAAATGGTTTTTTGGTTTCCTATCTTTTTGTTTTCCTCTTAAAAGTTTTCTCTCTCTCTCTCGGTTTTCATTTCTTCTGTCAAAACCTAGCGTTCACCCTAAGCCTGTTGAAGCTCCATGACTCAAAGGCGACAAATCTCTGTGCATCTCGGGATGGCTCTTCTAATACCGCTCAAGTCAGACTCTTCTTTGATGTTGTTATCAACTTTCATCCAAAGACAGAAGACTTTCTTGAGTTGTGGGAAGATATACTCAACTTCTATGTTGAGTTTCTTGACCGAATATTGTATTTTTTAATTTTTTGTAGTCATTTCCTCTTTGGAAATTCTACTTTGTAGTTTTCTTTTCCTTGCTGCTTCTGCTTGTTTTGTATTTGCTAGGAATGTTTCTCATCTTGTTAAACATAGGAACCTTTTGTAATATCTTTTGATTATCAATGAAAAAGTTTCTTTGTGTTTTACATTCCAGTAAATGTTTTCTTTTGTCATTTTATACATCTGAATCTTTTTATATATTCTTTTTGATGTTATGACAAAAAGGGGGAGAAAGATAAATGATAAATGATTTGATTAAATCTATCAGTTGCTGGGTAAAGGCTCCCACACATTCACTAACAAGAACTGCAAGTTCTATATGGTTTAAGTGTTTTGCAGGTACAGAGAAGTAAAGTGAATCTTCAAAGCAAACACTAGAAGCAAAACCATGGAAACTGAAGCAAGCTGAGTGCTGTCAAGCTTCAGAGATCAGAAGCAAGAAAGAAGAATGAATCAGAAGCACTGATAATAGAATTTGAATATCATTGTCTATCCTGTTATGACAAAATTCTATTTGCCCTAATACATATAATGTTATGGCTCTGATACATTATTTGCTCTGATACATGTTTTTAGCCTAAATGCTCTGATACATTTGGCTCTGATACATATCATGTATTTGAATATACATTTTTATGTTCTAACTCGTTCATGCTGACTTTTGTCGTTTAGTTTTTGTTCTGTAACATTTCAGGATGTAGAGATGCTCAGATGATGCTCTGGTACATTCAACAATGTTCTGATACAAATCTAGCATGAAGTGATGTTGGTAGACATTCAAAGTTCTGAAGCTATCCGAGGGAAGCAGAAATCAGAAGATGTGAATGTTCTAAAGATCCAGTAATTCAAGTTCTGAAGCTGTCCTGAATGGAAGCAGAAGTCAGAAGCTGTGAATGTTCTGAAGATCAAAGAAATTCAAGTTCTGAAGCTGTCCTGAATGGAAGCAGAAGTCAGAAACTGTGAATGTTCTGAAGATCAAAGAAATTCAAGTTCTGAAGCTGTCCAATGGAAGCAGAAGTCAGAAGCTATGAATTCTCTGAAGGCAGAAGCTTATATGATCGTCTCTACCGAAATAATCAGGGAAGTCTTTTATCAAAGTTCTTCGAGTATTTATTTCAGGGGGAGAGTATTTATTTCAGGGGGAGATTATTTATCTCAGGGGGAGATTGTTAATCTCAGGGGGAGACATATTCATATGCTTATGCTATAGCTGTGTAATTTGTCTTTTGCCGTCTACTCTTTCTGATCGCAAATTCATATCATTTATATATGTTTTTGTCATCATCAAAAAGGGGGAGATTGTTAGAACAAGATTTGTTCTTATCAATTATCTTAGTTTTGATGTTAACAATAATATGAATTTTGCTTAAGATAATATGGTACTCTAATCCAATGCAATTTCCCTTTCAGGAAATATATATAAAGAGTACGCATAATTCAGCGCTCAGAAGATGTGTCTCAAATGGTTCAGCGTGCAACATCAGAACATGGTCTGGCAAGACATCAGAAGATGGTCGAAGCAGAATCAGAACATGGGTCTATGGAAGCATCAGAAGAACATGAGATCAGAAGCACTGAAAATCAGAAGATGGTATCACGCTCAGAAGCACTTCAAAGTCAGAAGATCAGAAGATGCTGTGCACCAAGCTGTTTGACTCTGATGATATTCAAACGTCGTATTCACAAACATCAGATCAGAAGGAAGTACACGTGGCAGACTACGCTGACTGACAAAAGGAACGTTAAAGCTACTAAAGGCTACGTCAGTAGACACAGCGTGAACAAGGCTCGAGGTAGTTGACAAAAGCGTATAACATTAAATGCAAAGCTGTACGGAACACGCAAAGCATTAAATGCATTCAACGGTCATCTTCTCAACGCCTATAAATATGAAGTTCTGATGAGAAGCAAGGTTAACGTTTTCGCACCAATACAATTCAAATTAACTTGCTGAAACTCTGTTCAAATCTAAACTCAGAATCTTCATCTTCATCAAAGCTCACTACATTGCTGTTGTAATATCTTAGTGAGATTAAGCTTAAATTGTAAGAGAAATATCACAGTTGTGATTATCGCTTTTAAGAAGCATTTGTAAACTCTTGAATAGATTACATTAAGTTGTAAGGAACTAGAGTGATCAGTTGATCAGTATACTCTAGGAAGTCTTAGCAGTTGGCTGAGCAAGAAGTCTTGGCAGTTGGCTGAGCAGGAAGTCTTGGCAGTTGGCTGAGCAGAAAGTCTTAGGAGTGAACTAAGCCTAGAGTGATCGTGTTGATCAGTAGACTCTAGAAAAAGTCTTAGGAGTGAACTAAGCAGTTGTTCCTGGAGTGATCAGGTTGTGATCAGAAGACTCTGGAAGACTTAGTTGCGGCTAAGTGGAAAACCATTGTAATCCGTGCGATTAGTGGATTAAATCCTCAGTTGAGGTAAATCATCTCTGCGGGGGTGGACTGGAGTAGCTTCGTTAACAGCGAACCAGGATAAAAATATTTGTGCATCTATTTTTATCGTCCAAGATTTAAAGTCACACTTATTCAATCCCCCCCCTTTCTAAGTGTTTTTCTATCCTTCAAATTACTCTATTGGTGAACCAAATAAAGTCATGTGGAGAAATTGTTACGGAGCAGAAAGTTGTATCAAAAATCCCGTGTTCTTTGACAGCAATATTTGATAACATAATAGTGACGACTGAGGAATTGAAGGATCTTGCGACGATGAGAAAAAAGGAGCTTCAAAGCTCTCTTGAGGCTCATGAGCAAAAGATGAAGAAGAGCAATATCAGCAAGGCAAAGGCGGATATCACTTTGCAAGCTCGATTCAATTAGAAGAACAAGAAGTCTGAAGGAAAATAACTCATGAAGAATAAAGGGAATTTTCAGAATATTGGTGAAAGAGAGTCTCAAAATTCAATGAATTCAACTTGTCAAAAGGGTGAGAGCAGATGCAACAAAAATGGTGGTCAAGGCAACTTTAGAGGTGAAAGGGGAAAGTTTGAGAAGAGCAAGGTGCAATGTTTTAAATGTCAAAAGTC
The DNA here is from genome assembly GCF_029867415.1 of Vicia villosa. NCBI lineage: Eukaryota > Viridiplantae > Streptophyta > Magnoliopsida > Fabales > Fabaceae > Vicia > Vicia villosa. The sequence goes on along the minus strand of NC_081180.1, from coordinate 40,658,345 downwards.
CAGTCATTATGCAAGAGAGTGCAACGCGAATAAGAAGGAACCTCAAGTAGATGAAGTCAAGGTCTAAAGACAAGAGTTTGATTAAGAGCACACACTTTTGGTCATGATCACAAAAGGGAAATGCAACAACAAAAGCCAGTGGGACAACAACAACAACAGTTTCAAGAACACCGCAAAAATATGTTGTAACTAATTATGCAAAAGCTGTAACCGATTACAAACAGCGGAAAACGTTATGATGAGTGCAAAATAGGGAGTTTATAGAAGTGAGGAATGGTATTTGGAATCCGGTTGTTCTACTCATATGACGGGGAGGAAGGATTGGTTTGTTAAAATCAATCATGCCACGAAGAATAAAGTGAAGTTTGCGGATGACACCACTCTAGCGGTCAATGAGATTGATGATGTTTTGATCAAGAGAATGGATGGTGGACATTCCTTGATCAAATATGTATTGTACATTCAATGAATCAAGTGTAATCTTCTAAGTATTGACTAATTGCTTGAGAAGGGTTACAAGATTCACATGGAGAACAAGACGCTATACGTTATGGATGCAAACAGGGTTTTGGTCCTAAAATATCCTATGGTTGCTAATAGAACCTTCAAGAATGAGTTGAAGGTTATGGAGGATAGGTTTCTTGCTACATCGGCTGGTCAAGAAGAGTGGATATGGCACTACCGTCTTGGGAATCTCAATTTTAGAGATCCCAATGCATTGCAAAAGAACGGAAAGATAACGGGGTTGCCATTCATCAACGTACTGGATAAAATTTGTGAAAAATATGTGCAAGCAAAGCAACACAGGGGTAGATTTAGCAAGGATGCAGGTTGTAGAACCAAGCATCACCTTGAGGTGGTTTATTCCGATGTATGTGGGCTGATGCAAGTTGACTCGATTGTTGGAAATATATATGTTGTCACATTAATTGATGATTATAGTAGAAATATATAAACATACCTAATCAAGAGAAAGGATGAGGTATTCTGAGTGTTTAAGATGTTTAAGTTCATGGTTGAGCGGCAAAGCGGTCACAAGCTCAAAATTCTCAAAATGGATGGTGGAGGCGAATATGTCTCAAATGACTTTGAGAAGTTTTGTAATCAAGATGGGATAGTACATGAGGTAGTACCACCCTATACACCATAGAAAAATGGTGTTTTCGAAAGGAAGAAACGATCGATCATGAACATTGTGAGAAACATGTTGAAAGAGAAGAACTTGCTGAAAGAATTATGGGGAGAAGCAGTATCATCAGCTACCTATTTGTTGAATAGGTGTCTTACAAAGAATCTTGAGAAGTTAACACCAGAAGAGGCATGGTTTGAATTCAAATCAAATTTGAACCATTTGATAGTTTTCGGTTTTGTAGCGTGTCGACATGTTCCAGGGCAACTTAAAAAGAAGTTGGACGATAAGGGAGAATTGATGATACATGATGTGATTAGACGAGACTTTGTTTTCGATGAAATTAAAGAGATGCAACATCCTTTAACCAGTTACGTAAAATCTCTAACCGGTTATAGCATTGACAATTCAGATTTTGCAGAGTTTGAGAGTGCAGAACCAGCCTCTGTCAAAGACCGAATTGAAGAAAATGTGAGAAGATCAACAAGGCAAAGTGGTTTGCCTCCAAGATTTCAAAATTGTGAGATGTTTCGAGACAATGAAGTCAATGATAATGGTGATTTCATCCATTTTGCACTTATGGCCGAATCTAAACCCGATAAGACAAAAGAGACTTGAGTGATCCAAAATGGGTTTGTGCTATGAAAGGGGGGCTGGAATCGATTGAGAAAAATAATACTTGGAAGTTAGGTGATCTATCGGAAGAAAAAAAGCTGGTTGGTGTAAGATGGGTCTATATGGTGTAGACAAATCCCATGGGAAAAATAATCAAGCATAAGACTCAATTAGTTGCAAAAGAATTTTTGCAAAGAGAATGCATAAAATTTGAAGAGGTATTTGCATTGTTTGCTAGAATTTAAACCATAAGGATAGTTGTTGGTATTGCGAATAATAACAATTGGTCTATCTATCAAATGGATGTCAAATTTGCATTTTTAAACAGACTTCTAGAAGAGGAGGTGTATGTAGAGCAGCCCCTAGTTTTGTTGTGAAAAACTAAAAGTCAAAGTTCTACAAGTTGAAGAAAGCATTACACGATTTAAAACAAGCTCCAAGAGCTTGGAACAAGAGAATAAATGGTTTCTTAAAGGAGATTGACTTCAAACAATGTGTATTCGAACATGGCAGATATGTGAAGAGGGATATAAATGATGGAGTGATAATCACTTGTCTATACATAGATGATTTGTTGATTACGGGCAATGACGAAAAGTAAATTTCTATGTTCAAGAGTGAACTTATGAAAGAATTCAAGATGACTGACCTTGTTCACATGACATACTTCCTTGGTATTGAATTCCACACGTCAAAAAATAGACTGTTCATGCACCAAAAAAGGTATGTGATATAGATATTGAAGAAGTTTTAAATGAAGCATTGTAATGTTGTCATTACTCCAGCTGAACCTCATCCTCAATTTTCTAAGAATGAGGTTGAGTAAGAGGTGAATCCAACTTTGTATAAGAGGGTGATTTGATCCTCGCATTACTTGTGCAATACATGATCAAACTTGGCATTTAATGTCGGTATTGTGGATATATTCATGCAGAGGCCGAATGTGTCTCACTTGGCAGCGGTCAAGAGGATCCTAAGATACGTCAAAGGATCTATTGGTTGTAGAATTCTCCTTCCATGAGCGGACACGAAAAAATGCAATTTATTCGATTTTACCTATTTCAATTGGTGCAGAGATAAAGATGATCGAAAGTCTACAACTGGATACATCTTTATGTTCAGTGGAACACCAATCTCATTATGTTCGAAGAATGAATCGGTAGTAGCATTCTCATCTTGGAGGCTGAGACATCAAATTTTGATTCATCATAATCTGAGTCATTTGCTTCTCTTTATAAACTATTTAACCGAGTCAGAACTAAGTTAATTTTAGAGCTTAATGATCCTGCACACTTGAACAAATGTTAGTGTGCCCAATTATTCTTTAAGTATTTTATTATCATCAAAATTCAAGAACAGTTTAGACACTCTTACCGAACCGCTAGACATTGTTGTGTTTCAAGACCTTCGAACAAAGCTTAAAGTCGTGACTTCCATTCTTCCTTGATCTTGTGGAAGAGTATTTGGAGAGTAATGCAAATTATGATTGTTATATTGAGCTTAACATGCGTTACATCATGCACATGCATAGTCGAAGAGTGCATGGTGACATGATTATCTCTACATTAGTTCTCAATGCATTCCTCCATGCACTGCACTGATGCACTTGTCACTAATATATATATATATATATATATATATATATATATATATATATATATATATATATATATATATATATATATATATATATATATATATATATATATATATATATATATATATATATATATATATATATCCTCACATGACCACACAAAATGCCTATGGTGAGGTGCAAGTACTAGACATTTTGAAAGAAATATCCATTTTCCCACAATAAGCAAATAATTACTTAGTTAATACATTCCTTATAAGCACAAATCAACTATTAATAAAAGATAAAGGGACCTCGTTGGTGCATATAATTAGCAATGAAAATTTGCGTTCTTTGAAAATAGTAGGATACTAGTTACAATGTCACCTAGGAGAAACTTGATTGGGATTTGAATTGGAGCACATTGGTTAGACTTTTGTTCGAGAAAGGAATGGTGTGTGATACGTGGACTCTCTTAGTTGTGATTATCATATGTGACAAACTTTGATGGTAACAAGTTCATGTTGTTACATGTGTCCATTATCTGATAAATTACGTTTCAACTTTTTAGATTTTGTATGGCCAATTAATCTTAAGGTAACTAGTCCATATCTACCATTATCATTTTAAGTCTTTGATTATCTCGAATTACAACATCATTCTCAAATTACCAGAGTGAAAGTACCTAGATTCTAGATCACTAGAAATAGAATATCTGTTGTCACCTCAATTTTTTTGATTTGGTATTTCTTCTTAGGTTCTATGGGACAGAGTATTTCGTGTGTTTACCACAATTAGTCCTGATTCTGGAAAAAAGTTGGTGAAAAACTTCACATCACTACATGTTCGTGACTTGTATCATTAATCGGATAGCATAATATCACATTTCTTATTGTGTTGAAATTCGATTCTTTGTATCCATTAAGATTCCTTTTTCTTGAAGATGCTTGTGGGGGCCTAGCTTGGGGGAAGTTAAAAATTAACAATTTATAAAAATCAAAATTGATTTTTTTTTTTTTGAGATAGGCATTATATAAAAATGATTTCTTTAAGTAATTTAGTAGTTGAAATTCACACATTAAAAAAGAAAAATGAGGTGTTGAAGATTTCAACATACACTATGCATCTGATGTATTTGTACAGCTAACAACTTAAATGATTTAATAAAATTAAAAAAAAAATTTATATGCATTCATAATTAATAATAATAATAATAATAATAATAATAATAATAAAAAATTAAAGAGCCATGCTATTTTTACACTAAAAAGATACACCTGTATCCTACACCGTAGCAGTTGTGTGGCTGCTTTAGCACTATTCTGTATTTGCTCTTATTTCAAAAAATTAATAAAATATTAAACAAAGCAAAAACACCGTATATTATACGGTGTAGTGTCACAATTCAGTGTAAGTTTAGCATTCTTGTAAATTAAATATACATTTAATTATTACAAATTTAATTAATGAATCTTACCTGTAAAAAAGGTTTTTATTAACAAATTTATCATGGGAGTAGTTTAGGATTCAGTTCAAATTCTTAAATTGACAACAAAGTTTGTTCGAATTATTAAATATTAATGAATTGGTTAAATATTAGTGAGCGTTGTTCAAATAAAATTAAGACTACTACAAGTGAAATACTATTGAAGTTAATCTTCATGCATGAGAGAGATTGAATAGGATGATCTTCATGCATGTTTGGTTTTCATTGATTGAATTATACAAGTGAGTGAGCTTAGTGTATATATAATGTAGCTCACTCTAACTAACTTTTACACAAGCTAACTAACTTTTTATAGTTATTGTAACTAACTATAACTACCATGTCTTGTATATGAAAGTCCTTAACAACAAGTAAGTTTCCATCAGAGTTTTTCTTAACTTTGTACACCCACTCGCATCTTATATGTGTGCTTTTTCTCTATAGTTCCATTCTGGATGTGAACAAGTAAGTTTATGAATGATGCCAAGATCCTTGAGATAAGAAGTGAATGGCCTGAATTCTCCTCCAAAGTTAGATTGAACAATTTTGATTGTTTTGATGAAATGTGTAGTCACATATTTATGGAAAAGCTTAAAAGCATTAAGAGAATCACTATTGTTTTTAAGTAGATACAACCAGGTATACATGGTAAAAGCACCGGCAAAAACTATATAGTAAGTGTATCCATTACTTGAAAGATGAGGAGAATGCTCACATAGGTCAGTAAGAACAACTTCAAAAGTATGATTGAAATTGGTATAGGAAAAATAAGCATATAATCCATGAGATTACCAAGACAGCGTGAATTACAAAAATCTGCTAGATTTTTATTTTTGTATTGTATCTTACGAATTTGAAAGACATTAAGAATAGCCTTGGTGTTTGCATGATCTAATCTAACATGCCATAAATAGACTTTATTAGAAACACAATATAGTGTAGAAGTGTTATTAACAAAGGAAGGTTTATGATGTACACCCTTGAGACACGTTTATAAGAAGAAGAAAATTAGTTTTCACGATTATTAAGAAATTCAAGTGTAGTTAATTTTTTAGATTTTATACAAAATATTTATTAAATTTACTACAATGTCCTCTTTATTAAATTTAATGAAGTGTTCACTACAACACGCAAGGTTTTTAAAAGCGCTTTTTTTGGCCTTTAACAGCGCTTTAAAGCGCTGCCAAAGCCAGCGCTGGCATAGGCTACGAAAGCGCTTTTAAAAGCGCTCTGGTAGACCCCCTATAAGAGCGCTTTTTACAGAAAAAGCGCTCTGGTAGACCCCCCCTATAAGAGCGCTTTTTCTGGAAAAAGCGCTCTGGTAGACCCCCCCTACTAGAGCGCTTTTCCAAAAGCGCTTTGGTAGGTTGCGTTTTTTTTTTCTTTTTGTAGCAGCCTATAAGAGCGCTTTTTATGGAAAAAGCGCTCTGGTAGACCCCCCTACTAGAGCGCTTTTCCAAAAGCGCTTTGGTAGGTTGCGTTTTTTTTTTCTTTTATGTTTTTTTTTTATCTTAGACAACGCTTTGAGAAATACATTTATTATATTAAACAAATAAAAATTAAAAAAAATACATTTAATATGAAGCATTTTATGAATTAGTATTGCATATATTTATTATCAAAATACAAATAAAACATTACTAAGAAAACTAGTGAAACATCAAATTCTCAAAACACAAAATACAATACAAATATATATATATATATATATATATATATATATATATATATATATATATATATATATATATATATATATATATATATATATATATATATATATATATATATATATACTGATTTGCTCCCTAAGAAAACTAGTTCTCTCCAGTCGAACGTGACTCCTCGATGGCCATAATTGACTTTCTAACAATGCACAAATCAACTTCTAATTTATCTTCAATTGTCCATCGCATGTATACATATAAGAATAAGAAGAAGAAAAAAATAAAATTAATAAAGGAGTATAATACATATTCATCAATTATAAATTTAAATATATAAGTTAGATGTACAACATGTCACTTATTAATCTCAAATATACAAGTTAGATGTAAGTAACAACACTAGCAAATGATCATTGAAACTTAATAAATAAAAGGTATGCCAAATCATTAACACATATCTTCAAATGATGCAGAAAGAAGTATTAAATAATGGTAAACAATTGACAATCCAACACCCATGATTCTTTGCCGTAAACAATTGAAAGACATAATGTATGCATTTTGTTTATTAGATTTATATGTAAAGGTTTTTTAAACACCCATGACCTCATTACTCAAATGTGTCAAACAACAAAGCTCAAGCTAAATATCATATTATTCCATAATTGTTATAAGTATATGCAAAATTGTACAGGTGGTCCTTTAAAGTTTCACTATTTTCTCATTGTTTAATACTCCTCACTATAGGTTATATAACAAAATATAGAGCCATGATAGACATTTATGTTGGTTGGACAATGGATCTAAGATCTCAGTTTCACTTTTGAAGCTCAATAAAGTAGCATTCAACGAATTTAATTCACGTGAAGATAATTAGTAAGCTGATCTTAATTAACATACCTAGTGAAGGTGGAGGGGGAGTAAAGTTATCATCAATAATAGACGATTCTCGAGGTTAAGATGGTGGGAAATCTCTGCTTGAACCAGCACTCTGATTCTTTGCCGTATTTTCATAACGCAGAGTCGAATCATTTGTAGATCCAGGCGGTTTGCTGCTCAATGTCTGAAAGAAAACATTGAAATCAATTATAAAAATAATGCTTGCTTAGCCTCAATAGTGGATGCCACTATACCTGTATCATGAAAACTAGTTCCAGTAATTAAATAAGCTTAAAATTATGAGTGGATCTATTGTAATCTCAAAGATGATTAAAGAAATGATCTTACTTTTCTGAATTGCCCATCCATTGCGCTTCAAAATCTCAGACATGATTATTATATAGTTGGAATAGCTGAGATTTAATTCAAAAAAAAAATAAATGTGACTATCTCTAACATCACATATTGAAATATTATTGTTCTAAATTCAAGAAACTCATATCACATAAAAGATGAAAAATGCACAATACCTACAGTTTTGAGAGTTAATGTTCGATTGAACTTAATCAAAATTGATTTTATAAATTAATTAAGTGTGTACTTCTCAGATCATGCATCTATAAATTGATTTTTTTTAATCTAAATTTTCTACTTCTTCTCACTCTACATAATCAAGAACACCTTCACTGTTATAAGTTAAATAAATTTCCTATTGAACCTAATCAGAATCTATCTATATCTGTAAATTAAGAGAAATTAAAAGATTAAAGAAAATTCTACCCGTTCCAAGTGCATAGAGCTCAACATCATTGTCAGTCTTCAATTGTTTCTGCATCATTAGTAGAAAAACTAACGAATATACAATGAAAGCTTTACCTTGTTGGCAGGTAACTCGGTTTCTTGTACAAATTTATAGAACTTGCTCTGCTCTGTTGCCTATGCTTACGTGATGATCCACTGCCACGAACTGAATGCAACATTAACCCATTGCAACAAGGTTTATTTTTAGATTTTTCCATTGCAGCAAGAACCCTAAAGGTGCAAATTTCAATTTTGAGTCTCAATCAAAACAGGAAGAAAAAAGTTCATACCTTTTCAGCAAGAACCCTAATCTCGTAAACAATGACGAACAAAACTTCAAGAGCCCACCCGGATTCCCAATTACAAACTCCTGAACAAACCGGCAACCAAATCGCAGAACAACAACAGCAGAATCGCAGAAAGATAGACGGAGAAAAGCAGATCGGAGAAGAAGATGTATCGAAGTCGAACAACATCAGAATCGGCAACCAAATCTTAATTGGGGTTTAGGGTTATGTTGCGGATGAAGGTATAATCGTTGTGCTTTTGCTTCATGAGAACCACCGTATTTGCTTCAATCGCGAGTAGGAAGGTCGATTGAGAGATGAGAGTGAACCTGAATGAAGCATGTTTCTCTCGTTCTTTTTTCCAGAAAAATTTGGGTTTTCTGTTTTATTTATAAAACTTAAATAGCCTATGAGAGCGCTTTTTGAAAAGCGCTGGTAAAGGCCCCCTTTAGTAAGCGTATTTTAAAAAGTGTTTTCTAAAAGGGGGGCCTTTACCAGCGCTTTTCAAAAAGCGCTCTCAAAAGGGGGCCTTTACCAGCGCTTTTTAAAAGCGCTCTCGTAGGTCAACTTTACACAGCGCTTTTCCTGTAGTCAATTTCCGTGTTTTTTAGTTCATACTTATGGCAGCGCTTTTAAGAAAAAGCGCTGTCTTAGGGGTGCTGCTAAAAGTCATTTTTGGCGTAGTGGTTGGAAAATAAAATATAAGGGTATATTAGAAATTACAGCATCAATTGATTTAGTAATAATTGACTTTTGCTTATAATAGTGATCAAAAATTAAAACATTTTTTTTTGCTTATAGTAGTGTCCGGAGGGTGTAACTTGGGAGTGAAGATATTGCATGTGAGTGCTGAAGAAAAGGTTGTTGAAGCAGTACAAGCCACTTCTATCTAGAAAATCTTCAAGAGGAATCTGCTTAGACGCTTGTGATTTCACATAGCACTTGTTAGCATGAAATTCAAAGTATGCACATCTTTATCAGAAGCAAACTTTGAAACTCACCGTAAATTTCTAGTTATTTAAGGGAAAGTTAATTGATGATTTAGATGTAAGATTGTGTTTGACATGCATTTAGGCTTTATATTGGTGTGACTTGCATTAATACTACTTGTTGACCAAGTGACTCAAAACACAAGAGATGGGTGAATTGTGATATTTAAAAATACAAAATATTTTAAAAAATCCTATATTAAAAATCGATTTATATTAGTCCACCAGAGCTAAAGTAGGGGGAAAGGATGAGAGGAATGAATTAAAGAGGAAAGAAAAATAAATGACAGAAAGTAAAAAGGTAGAGTTAGAGAGATTGCAATATATATATATATATATATATATATATAGGAGGGATATTCTTACTCCAAGAGTAAGTTATCAAGATTTACTCCTCAACATGATCATTGATTCTTCTTAATCTAATGGTTAAAATTAATGAGTATTACTTTTCTCTCTCCACAGTTAATTACTTATTAATTTTAACCATTAGATTTAAAAGAATCAATGGTCATGATGAGGAGTAAGTCTTAATAACTTACTCTTGGAATAAGAATATCCCTCCTTATATATATATATATATATATATATATATATATATATATATATATATATATATATATATATATATATATATATATATATATATATATATATAAGTTCGGCCTATCACTTGGCTACTCATGTTCTTAAGAATTTTCTCTTGAATGTTCTACTAATAATAAGTCTTGATTTTTAAGAGTATGCACACAAACCTTCTTACAACCAAAGGGAGATTTTATATAGGTTGTTCTCCAAACTAAAGTGAGTTTTTAATAGGTTAAGCTCTCTAACCAAACCGAGATTTTAATCGACTGATCTCAAGATTCAAACAGAGAGTTTCACATGCTAATCTCAAGAACCAAAAAAAATATTGGTCAAGAGAATTGCACCATTGAAGAAGAAAAAATGTAGCACAACATCAGTACAACCAAACTCTCTAAAGTATTTTTCACTCTCTTAGCAGTAAGATAATTTTAGTGAAGAATAATATAATAGAGAAGAAGATAGTAGAAAATGAGATAGTATAGTTTTAATTTCAAAACTGGTGTATATGGAATAAGGATAACCTTAGTTGTTAATTGATTAGATAAGTCAAATATGGAAGTTTTTTGAACTACACCATCATTAATCAAATAAAGACTTCCTTAGTCGATTTGGAGGCATTACAAATAAGTTAAAAGATTAAAACTAATAATATACTAATCAATTAACTAGTGTAAATAGTCATCCTAATTGATGAATTAAGTCAATAATCAATTAATGATGCGTATAAAAAGCTTTTAGGTGCTTTTATCAAATAAGAGAGGCTTTATATTTAAGTGTGTGAGTAAGTTGCCTTAATATCTCGAGGGTTACTCTTATATATTTACCTTAAACTGATCGCTCAGACATGAGTTAAGTTTAGGACCAGTTGAGCTTTCACACTTCCTTTTTTTCACAACTTTGAATCTTCAAGTTCCCTTGCTTGATACATCATTGGTTTGACCCTTAATCAAGAACTTGACTCTTATAATTTATGAAGCTTCATATTATTTTTTTTATCAAACACCATCATGCGATGTTCAGTGAAGACTACATCGAAAGTTATCTTACCTTAGGTGTTGTCATCATCAAAACTACCAAGATCATCTAACCGTTGTAGCCATTTGTTCCTGCAAACACTTAGATCCACAATTTCAAATGAATCCTCGTTCAAATTCCTCAAAGTATTAGGCTTTTCCTCAAAGGCTAGCTTTCCCT